>NC_067127.1:25971084-26314291 GCF_021347895.1 Acanthochromis polyacanthus
GGACTCCTCTCCACCTGCCATGGTAACTGTTACCTGAGCATCACCGCCCACTTGAGCTTTTCAGCCAATCACAGCGCAAAAAACGATGGACTTCCTTTTCCACTATACTTACTTCCTTTTCCACTATTCTCTCTCGCAAATACATACATTCTCCTCTCACACACCTACATTCTCCTCTTACATACATACATTCTTCTCTTACATGCATATATTTTCTTTGTACATATACATATATGTAGGGCTGGGTATCAATCTAAAAGTTTCGATACCGGTACCAATTCCGATACCTTCACTTCGATACCGGTTCCTAAACGATACTTTTTTCGATACCAGTTTTACAATATATACTCTAACAGAATGAAAATTGCATTACACATTACTTTTCACATCTTGAGTTTAATTTTCCAGTGATTTCCAGTGCAAAAGAACATTTGCAAGCAATGTACAGTTCAGTACATTCTGAGCCACCTTCGGCCCCGGACCCTTCCTGGCCGACCCGGAGCCGGTCGCGGCGCACCGCCGCGGAGGAAATGCGCCAGGCGGGGGACGGCCCGCACCCGGTGAGAGGTCCCGCGAGGGGATCCTCCCGCACCGAGCGGCCGTCCCTGGCCCGCCGAGTTGAATCTCCCGGGCGGACTGCGCGGACCCCACCCGTTTACCTCTTAACGGTTTCACACCCTCTTGAACTCTCTCTTCAAAGTTCTTGTCAACTTCCCCTTAAGGTACTTGTCGACTATCGGTCTCGTGCCGGTATTTAGCCTTAGATGGAGTTTACCACCCGCTTTGGCATATACTGCACCGCGCACTATTGGCGTCTGTGGCGATGGGCGTGGGAGAGCTCAGCTGCAGAGGGGAGAGGTGTGGAGGAGAGTGTGTGGAACCAGCGTCAGGTTAATTAGCGCAGCTGGCACCAATTAGACTCACCTGATTCTCTCGGCAGTAACAGACTGAAGCAGAGGACAAAAGACAGACGGACAGAGAGGACGGGGGAACGGACGAGCGGAGGACAGCGGACAGGACGAGGTCCGGTGGAGCGGGCAGCTTATCGAACGAGATCCTGTGGAGATCCGGCTGACGCTGAGACTGTTTACCGGAGGAGAACCGGCGGAGAGCCGGCGGACGTTGAGACTGTTTACCGGACGAGGTCCGGTGTAGCGCCGGGCAAGGAAGAGAGACTGTTTTATTTACATTGAGACGGTGTGGTGAATAAAAGACTTTGTCTGCATTGGCCGAACTGCCGTGGTTATTGTGCTGAGCAGAGCCGCAGACAGGTTCTCCTGTTACAGCGTCCATTTTACAAAAGTAGAGCCACGTTTTAGACCTCAGAGGCATCTTTTCCCACTTCGACGACATGCTAAACAACTACAGTAAATTCAATGTACCTAACGTGAAACCTGTCTGTGAACGGGCAGCATGCTTTTTTCCGGCTTGCCGCAATCACGTGTAATGTTACAGCCAATCACAGGTTTGCTTTATCATAATCACGTGATAAGTACCGGAACATGGAACCGAAAGACGAGGCTTATTTCGATACTCCTTAGTACCAAAACATTTCGGTCGGTGCCATTAAAGAACCGAAGTTCGGTACTCAGCCCTACATATATGTCCATTTATTTAGGATAATGTATGAATGTGAAAGGAGAATGTGTGTACGTGCAAGTGTGACAATATATGCATGTGAGAGGAGAATGTATGTGTGTGCATGAGTGAAAATGTATGTATGTGAAAGTAAAATGTGTGTGTGTGTGAAAATTAAAATATATGTATGTGAAAGAAGAATGTATGTGTGTGCAAGGAAAATATATGTGTGTGAAAGGAGAATGTATGTGTGTGAGAGGAGAATGCATGTGTGTAAGAGAGTGAAAATATATGTGTGAAAGGAGAATGTATGTGTGTGACAGGAGAATGTATGTGAGTATGAGAGAAAATATATGTGTGTGAGAGGACGAGAATGAATTAAGTCTTGTACGGCCCCTCATACACATCCTACCTTTGTCTGTGTAGATTCTCAGTCATCCAGGTCATTGTAATCCTTGTCACTTTCATGGTAATCCTAGGAGGCATCCAACCTTTACATAAAATCTCTTTGCTCAAGTTTCCACCTGTTGTCTTTCGATGAGTCCCATCAATTGTGACTTGAATTTGCCCTGCTAGTCTCTTGCATGAATGCATTGAAGAGAACTGGATAACAGTCTTCAAGATGGTACCTCATTTGTTCTTAACTTTCCTTTGTGGATGTTTGGGATGCCTGGACAGTAGAGTAGTGGTTAGCACTTTCGCGTTGCAGCAAGAAGATCCCCGGTTCGAGTCCCGGAGTTTGCATGTTCTCCCTGTGCATGTGTGGGTTTTCTCCGGGTACTCCGTCTTCCTCCCACAGTCCAAAAATATGCTGAGGTTAATTGGTTACTCTAAATTGCCTGCAGGTGTGAATGTGAGTGTGATTGTTTGTCTGTATATGTAGTCCTGCGACAGACTGGCGACCTGTCCAGGGTGTCCCCTGCCTTCGCCTGAGTCAGCTGGGATAGGCTCCAACCCCCACCCCCACTCCGCGACCCTACTGAGGATAAAGCGGTATATAGAGGATGGATGTTTGGAATGCTTACAAAATTTTGTGCACAGAGAGTCACATGACTGAGACTCCCATTGGCCGAGCTGGTGGTCCTCCTGTGGCTGCCAGTGCACACGGGATTGGGATAAAATAGCATCACAGCTCATCTACACTTTCCTGATGTCATTGGACTAAGTAGACCAACTTCTGACTGAATAAAATGATATTTTGTTGGGCTGAAACATTGACTGTTGGTTGATTTTACAGGCGCTCCTTTTCCACTGATTATGTGGGGAAACTGCTTTTGGGCATCATGTGATGAGCATAGAAGTTGGTAGATATATGGTTTGTCGACTTTGCTAAAGTAATCTTGGGTCTTAAAAAGTCTAAAACAACTAAAACTAACCAAAGTTTTCCTTAACTGTCTGGTATTGTGCATTCCTCCTTATTCCCTTAAAATGTTGTGTACATGTTACATGTGAATTGTAGATGTTCTGCCTTCTTTTTTTTAACATGTGGTCACATGCACAGATTATGTTAGAGATCGGTCTTCAGAAAACCTGTATATATGATTTATTTACACATGGATTCATCTGAACTTTTTCCCGCAGTTAAATGATTTAACTTGGTTCACAATGTTGGGAGCAGACTAACATGAGAAAAAGATGCAGATCTGGTTTTAAAAGCACCACCAATTTCAACACGCAGTCCTCCTTCTGATAGACTCCTGTCTCACTTTGCCCTCTTCCTTCATCCCTCCTTCTGCCACATGCTGCAAGGCGACCGATCCTTAATTGTTGCTGTAATCAGTGTGATTCATATTGCCTCATTAATATGCCTGTTGTTCACACAATCTTCCCACATGTCTCTCTCCTCACTAATGTATCCCTTCCCTCCTGTGCCACTCCTCTCCCCATCTCCTCACTTCCTATTTTATTGCTCAATCCACTGTCCCTTTTCCCCTTTTTTCTCCCATTTCCATCTTATTATTTCACCCACTTACATGACCCCGCTCCCTCCCTCTTCTTGTTCACTGATCACACATAAATTAACATTGAAGGCTTCCATAATTGCTTATGTAAAAACTCACACTAATGCACACACTGCTCCCTATTTAACGGGTCTAATTTTATCCCCCTGCACTGTATCACCCGCCCCACTAATACACATGGTTTTTATGCTAAATGATTGATGTCTCACCATACCACATTTTCCACTTCATTAATAAAAAATGGTGTCTTTATTTATTAATGGGTAATATACATATACATGTATTTATGATTCAATTAGGGTGGCGATAGAACCGCAGTCAGGACATATAAGAAGGGATTTACTGTGTAAGCTTGAAGATCTAAGTGCTTGGTAATGTATCTGTATTGGGGTATTGCTCCGCTTGCTATGGAAGACTTGATAGCAGTGTACAGTGAGAAGCGCTGTGCATTAACAGGGGTAGAGATATTTCCATGAGAGAGTTGAAGTAATTAAGTTCTAAACATAGCTTGACAAGAATGTAGGATTAAAAATGAGCAAACTTGGTTCTAAAGAAAGTAAAAGGAAACATGTCGATATGGTGTTTTTATATGATTGAAGACATATCATGAGGGAAATAAGTCAAAATCATGGTTTCGCAATTCTGATGGATCGTTCTTGTTCTTCAGAATCCGTTTCCGGTTGTAACATAAATGGCTGAACAACTTTCCGCTATTCAGTGTGGAGCAGTTTTGGAGCAGAATTGGAGATAAGCAGGTTTGCTTGAGTTGCCGTGATTGGGGAGAGGTAGGTGGAGGAACCTGTGGGGACTTAAAAAGCTCACACAGTCTAGAAGAAGCAAAAGTGTAGCGTTACATCTGCGCCAAATCAAGAAGGAATTACTTTCATGGAAAAAACGTAAATACGTAATTTTGATGAGATGAGGTTTAAGGCATTAAATAAACAACCTGAAATAAAAGTTAAAGAGACAGGAACTAAAGTTGAGTTCTCATTACTCAAGTTACTGAAATTAGTGTGAAAAACATTCATGCTAATATTCTAGTCATATTTATGACTGTGAAAGAGAAATAATCCTTGAAGCTCCCATTTATCCAAGTAAGCAGCAAAAGCAAGAAAACATGAATGAATCACCAGAGTCCGCTGTTAAAGGTAAATAAATGGCGGAATTTAATCGATATGCTATTTTTAGGAAGGTGATTACTTGTAAATTGCATATTTCCTTGTGTTCTTATATAAAATAGTTTTGAATCAAAGTAGCAATTTCAGTATATTGAGTTGTAATTTAGGTGTAATATTTGGAAGAGATGTTGGTCAGACAAATATATTTGTATTTGTATATATATTATATTTTTTTCTTGTTAGATTCTGGTGTTGAGTGAAATTATGTCTGATCTATCATGCTAATCATATTTTAGCTTATATTTGGGGCTATTTTTTAGTCTACTTTTAAAGTTATTTTCTGTCACATGAAGTTTAGTTTTCTTTGGATTTACGGTATTTTTTGTAATTTTTAATTCAAATGTCAAAATGATTTTTATACTTCAAAACAAAGCATTGCGTTAATACTGTTTCCTATTATTGAAAGTGTCTTGTTATTTGTGAATAGATGCACATTTAAATGTGTGTGAACAGACCTTTAGCAGGCAGTGGAAGAGTAAACTCCTGAATTAAACATCCAAAAGCTTCCATAACTACATTTAAATCTCAGTCCATGCTTTTGTAGACACAGAGGAGCTACATAATGCCAGAAAAAAGTAATGCATATTTTCTATTTGTCGAGGAAAAAAATAATACATGAATATTAGGCAGTAGGTAAATGCAAAAATCTGCGTTATGAGCCAGCACATGTTCACATATCAGAAATACAGTTTTTTTCTAGTTAGATTTAACTATCCATTTCACACAACATGTACACACACAAAATAACACATTTACTAATCTCATAAATCAAGTTCCAAAGAGGACAGTCATTTGCTTGAGCCATTACTGTTGGGCAGTACTGGCTACTAAATTAGCCTATATTAGTCCTTTTTTTCTTTGTAAATGTGTGTGTGTGACTGTGTGTATCTGACCGCTAACCTAATAGAAGTCAGTATAACCCTGCTGGCGGAGACAGGGCTAATAGAAAGATAATGAGTCCGTCCATACTCACGCCTCTATTAAATCTCCCCTTAATACTCTCTCCCTGGAACGGCGGGTGTATTAGAGCCTGCTCCTCCTTTATGACTGCAGCGTTATGAGAAAAGTGAACCATCAATGAATATTCATGGTCCAATGGAGCTAAATACTTCTTACAAACAGTTTCTGTTTATGGTGAGATCTGGAAGTGTTTCCAAATGATGAGCACTTCTTGGGAGGGGGAGTAGTAATGTCTGCATGAGAGCTACAGTAAATCTACACATTCTACTGTATGTTAATGATTTACACAATGGAAAATGTCTGATAGCAAACTAGCCTTTCTAGTTTTCTGAAAACCACAGAAACACGGAAAAGAATGTTACCACTATGGTGTATTGTTACATATGCATATTTGCTCTTTTAACTTTAAACTTGGCATTGAAAGTGAAAATAAACGTAAAAATTTAAAGGACTGTGTTACTATAAGCAATGCATACTTCATATACAAAGTGCTTCTGACTTTTATGTTTAATTTTCCCTACAGTCCAGGCTCTGTTTCTTCAATGTGTTTGTAATATGAAAACTGGAAATGTGAAATCTGTTGAGCAAGCTTTGTGGTCAATTACAGTACAAACACAACTGCTTTACTTAGGAACTTTCAGTATGTGTAGATATTACATCACGATAATGCACAATATTAGTTTCTTACCTTAAACAACAGCTTAATTACCATGTTAAAATGCGTGCAAGGTAACCATAGCTACAAGATATATGCGTTATATCGTGCAGTTGTATCTGTACTGTCATTGCGTCTGTGCTACTTTCTGTTAACAATCCCAAAATGCAAGGTCAGTTGTTTTACAGATGTCAAAACTGTCCAGGTGACTGACAACAAGACATTCAAATGCAAATAGCAGAGCTATGTGAGACTAATATACACAAGAAGTAAAAACAGTGCAAAGTAAACTGTAAAGCAAATATATTTGTAATTAATAAAGATAATTAAAATGAATTCAATAAATAAAAGAGTGTCAAATGAAATCTGTAATTATAAAATAAATTACTTCTATTAAACAAAAGTGTCAGCTAAACAAAAAAAAAGGCTTGATGTTTGGATTTAAAGATTGAACTCTTTCTGGCTCTTTCATATTCCTCATACCCTTTTGCAGACATTCCCCTCAGCAGACTTCTGCTGAAGACTACATCTACAAATTTTGCACCTTATCAACTCTGCTGTATGGATGCTCCGAACAAAATTTCGTTGTTCTGTGACAATGACAATAAATATTCTGAATCTGAATCTGAAATAGTTTGATTTTGTAATACAAGCTCTGCGATTTGGTCAAACTGCTGGGTACTATAATTACATTTTATGTAAACAGCGTTTGAATATAGGTACATTCAAACTACTTAACGTTGTTGCACTACTACCAACAACAGTGCATTTCTTGGACAGTATATTCAGCAGAGAATTTAAACAAAAGGTCGGCGGGCACAGGAAATAAATGACAGTATTCACGGCAAAGAAGGAACTTGTCATCCAGTGAAATGTGATTCACTGAATGCATAATGAAAGAAAGTAATAAAAGATTTTGTTAGAATTGCTAAAAGAAAGAATTGTTAAAACAAATACACAGTTCAATTTATTTAATAAGTCATAGAAATACATAAAGGATACAACATAATCTGGTTTTCATTCTATAAGTTATGAATCAGTGAATACCAGTGGTTGCTTTCAAAATAAGAGAATGCATTTGGGAAACTAAAACATGATCATATCTTTTGGACATTGGCTGCCTTAACATGAAGCATTGGCCACTTGCACTGTTTACTTGTCTGAGGGGATAATGAAGCCTAATACCTTGCCACAAGTTATTGTAATAATAAAAATATATAAAACAACAATAACAAATAACCTTGGACTGACCTACTGGTTAAAGCTGAGGATGCTTGCTTCCATTGACATGGATCTAGTTGTATCAAACACAGATTCTAAATAAGAAAAGGTGAATTCTTCTTGTCCAAACTCAGGGTTTTATGAAACTGAAATCCATAGATACACAAATTCCAGTTAATGGATTTGCCCTTCTGTCATTCACAAAACCTTGGAGCAGCCATGTGGCTTTTGTCTGACGTTACCAATGCTTTAGCAGTGAAGCACAGCACAAAACACATGCAGCACGTATTCATCACACTCTCTGTCTCTTTCAAACTTACATGTACGGATGGATGAATACAAACTCCATAGAGAAAAGCACACAAATATCCAAGAAGTAAGTTATTTAGATACGTGTCGGGGATGAGGATAATGTGATGTCACCTCTAATACCCAGATAGAGACACAATGTCCCTGCCAGTGCTTTGCCTTCACATGTAAAAACAGCAGAGGAGGCGTATATGAATGACAATGCGGCTTGTGTCAGTGCAGGCTGACTTATTGGGGATGTATAGTGCAGGCCAGGCCAGCTTCATTCACTATGCTGTGTTATTTACCCCTTTTTTTCTATTACCAGTGCATTTTTATTGCAGAGGGAATAGGGAAGATGTAATTGCCTACCAGGTATCTGCTTGCATTATCAGGCCTAGGATGGCATTAACTATAAATAGATAAAGGACATTATGCTGCCATATTGTGTACTCAGAGTGTGTGTGTATGTTTGTGTGTGTGTGTGTGTGTGTGGGGTGTGTGTGTGTGTGTGTGTGTGTGTGTGTGTGTGTGTGTGTGTGTGTGTGTGTGTGTGTGTGTGTGTGTGGGGGGGGGGTATGGCCAGTGAGTGTTTTTGAAAGTGTGTGTGTGTTATTTGATTTATTCATACTACACAGCCTGTGGTTTATGACAGACAGAATATACAAATCTATTGTGAGGTTAGAATTAGATATTTGACCAGACAATGGGATAAGCTGCATCTCCAGAAGTGACCCGCATAAACCCTGTATACATAGTGTATAGGTACAGTGTGTCTGTGTGTGTGTGTGTGTGTGCGTGTCGCTGGGAGGCTGTTGAAAATAATTTATAGTAATAGTAATTTAAGTTCTTCTGCATTAAACAGAGATGTGCAGTTTTCAAGCAAGCTCAGCAGGGAGTGCAGCAATGGTAAGCCAATGTTTCTTTCTTTCTTTCTTTCTTTCCTTCTTTCTTTCTTTCTTTCTTTCTTTCTCTGTCTGCTTCAGTCTGGCTATGTGGGCACAGACAAAGTCAAACTGCTGCTCGCACATATTTGGGCGGCTATTTAATTAAAAGTGGATTACAAGAGTGTTGGGTAAACAAAGATCAGATTAACAAATAGGCCGTCGCTGCTTTCCCATTTGCTAATGCAAATTTGACTTGACGATGGGATTGGTCGTGCAGAAGAACGGCTCCGCCACTCCGCCGGAATATTAAGACCCGGTCTGGAGCTCATGTTAAGTCGGGACGACTCGCAGAAGTTGGCTAAGCCCTCATCCTTATGCCCAGTGTATGTGTGTGTGCGTTTGTGTATGTGTGTGTTTTCTCGCAAAACATTGTTCCTCATTTCTGATCTCAGAGGTGTGGTTCTTGATTTGATTGATGCGGTTTACGCAGCAGATGATGAACTACATAGTGCAGTTTGTAAATGTTTTTATATCAAACCCCAAAATATTTGAACACAGAAACACAAGTGAAGGAGCAGACATCACATTTCAATTTTTTTTCATCCAAACATTTCTGATTCAATATTGAAGTTCTACATTATAATTGGGGAGACACCAGTGGAAAAATTGCTATTGGGACCATTGCAGTGACTGTAGACAGCCCTTACAATCCCGAAAGATCCCCCAAATTAGTTCAAGAACTCTGAGCACTCCTGGACTCCACTGTGTGCTATAGACTGACAAGGATGTAATTTTACTGCCTTTATCATAGTCCACTTTCATCTCTTCTGTTTTACAGCTTCATTTTGGCTAATTATCTGAAGTCATTCTGAGAAAGCTATCCTTACTGCCCAGCTGTTATTATCCAGATAAGAATATGTGTTGACTTGACAAAAATCCAACTGGGGTTGCTTCTTAGGCTTAATACTTATTTCACCTCCCTCACTTGTCTTGGCCGAGCCAAACAAGGCTGTTGGCCCAACCTCAAACATTTAACCTAAACACAACTCCTTGTTTGATGTGTCCTGATGAGGGCCATGTGCAGTCTAGCAGAAAGCAATGCAGGCCATTTCTGTGAAGACGAAGTCAGTCCTTTTAACAGTAACAAACTTACAGTAACAAACAGTACTGTGCATCTTCATGCTCATCATGCATGTGTGCTTTCTTGAAGTCATACTAGTAGCTCTGTGAGGCTATATGGGTGATTTGAAATAAATGCAAATGCTAATGTGCTCATACTGACAATGGTGACCTACTGATGTTCATGGGAAATATTATAAAATAGTTTAACTGACTAGGTTAGCATGTCAGCATGCTAGCATTTCCATTTAGACTAAGAAGAACAGAAAGGGCTGGAAAAGTCATTAGTGCTGCACGTTTGTTAACAATTTAATAGTATTTTGTATGATGGTTAGCAAAGTTGGTGATAAGTGATATCAATCAACCAACCAACCAACCAACCAACCAACCAACCAAACAAACAAACAAACAAACAAACAAACAAACAACCAACCAGCCAATCAATCAATCAATGCACTATAAATGCTTTACAATTTTACAAATTCATTGTGCAGACACTTGCCAAAGTCAGGGGTACTAATCACTGAGCTATCCAGCTGCTTGTCCTTTACAAAACAGAAGGAATAAAACAATGAAAACAATGATCAATAAACACTATGTCATAAATGAAGGATTCCATAGATATGAGGACAGAACAACTATGGACAACTGTAAATAAACGCAATGAGGAATCACCAGAAGCAGACCAAGTAAAAATTCAGAATAGCAAGAAGATAAAAAAGTGATAAAAGAAAAATGAAATGGACTGAAATAAAAAGACAAATTAAATTGTATTTAAATCCAGAAATTAACCCACAACAAGAAACATATTTTGGAATGTCATAATAATCCAAAAAAATTTATACTGAAAAATTAAGCAATTCAACTGCCACTTATAAAATCTGCATTGTTAGTAATTTGAGAAGTGGTAGTAGCAGAGCATATTAAAAAGCTACCAGTCTTATAAAAAGTTAACACTAACCAGAATACATTGAGTTCACTGAGGTAACCCAGGCAATGGCTGCACTGTAGTAACAGACACTGGAATACACTTTTACAAGAAAGAGAAATTTCCTTGAAAAAGCAACAAAAAAAAAAAAAAAAATATATATAGAAACAGAGTATAACTGGAGTCACATGCTGGATGAGCAGCCCGTCATTTCGGTAGAACATGCAGGTTTTCTCCATATTTTGGGGCTCTTGGAGCCACTACATTTCAGCCTGTGCTCTACTGGAGCAGATACTAAATATTAAATAACTTTGGTTAAATTGGGACAACGATAACTTCATTTGGACATCCCTAATGATAACAATAAATAAATAACTAAAATCAAGAAAAAGCCAGACAGGTCTTGAATTTGCTTATTAAAATAATAATATTCTCTACAACCCTCAGGTCAGAAGGATCTTCAGGAGACCTGGGCCTTAAAAACAAAAGACCGCCACGTCGTTGGTTGTTATTTGACTTTAGGGATCATATAAATGCCCAGAAGCCTGGGAGTATGGATGGAAGGTTCATAGGATGAAAGCAAAACCAATAATTAGGAGCAACCAAGACTATTAAGAGCTCAATATTTCCGCTTTCACTGAAAAAACAATCAGTACAGTCAATACTTTGAACAACAAATATCTTGACCTTGAACTTCATGGAAGCACCATATAAAAAGATAGCGGATCACAAAAGCACCAGTTCGACTACCATAATTAGATGCCAATCCATTCAGCAAATCTTGAAATTTGGTACTAAAAACGTAAATTTTTCTGTTTATCTGTTTATGTGAAAACAGGAAATGTCAAGGGATTGGTGACGTCAACAAGAGTCATCTTCTGGTGGCCAAACATGTCCGTATCACATTTCATGACAATTTGTGAGCCAGTTCATTCAACAGTTGTGGAGACAATTTTATCCAAAACCTAACATGTTTAATTGTAAGAAGCATTTAGGATTTATAAAGTGAGAAATATGGAAATTTTATGCAATCATTCCAACAATGTATGACATATTTCAGTCTGGACTAAGACACTGACACCTCAGAAGCCTCGACACTAGTGCTAACCATAAACCTATTTATCAGTTGAGATTGAAAGTGTCAGCATCTTTGTCTTTATTTCTTTCTTCACATCTCTTTCCATTTTTTCCTCAACCTCCACATTCCTCACACCTCCCTGGCCTATGTGTCCCAGAGTTTTGGACACGGTTCGACCTTGCCGTGATAGACTGTCGCTGTGTTCATTCCTCTTTTTCAGGACACCTCTCACCTCCCCGGTCACAGGAGAGTGAGGGAAAAAGAAGAATGAAGTGGAGTTGGAGGAGAAGAGATGGATTTATTGACTTGAGGCTCGGCCTCAGGTCGATGCATCAGAGTCTGGATCATGGTGGATGATGATGGGTGTCAGGGACAACTTCATACTGGCCGGGGGCCACACATTTTTCTATGCAGTACCTTTTCTAATTTATGCAATTCACTTTTTTTTAGTTGTGATTTTTGCATTTTGCTGCTGTCAAATGGTAAATACTTAAAATCCTCTTTTATTTTGGTCTATATTTGTGCACTGGTTTTATGCAAAAGAAGTACTTTCTGCCCTTAACCAAACTGCTTTTGTTTCCTAACTATAAAGAGTACTGCAGATATGAATCCTTAAGTCAGATGTGAGTGTGAAATGCTTTGTACATCCACCATCCACCCCAACCTCCTCCTGCTGACTGCAGTGCAGTTTAGAGTTGTGCTGCTTCATTCTTAAAAAAACAATAACAGAACAATGCCATTGAATGGATTCCAGCCAGTGATCATGTTGTATCTAAATGCATTTGGAAGGATACAGGCTACAGTGCTCTGCTTTTGTCTAAAACCTTCTAGGCTGTTGCTTTGGGACTGTTTTCGTATTTAGAAGTTATGTTTTACTACTCACAATCTGAAAACCTCTGGAGCTCTGTCTAGATTATTCTGTTATCTTAATTAAACAAGGCAACAGTAATTTTTATATAAGAGGGAAAAAATCTGTTCAAATTATATTTCAAAGAAATTTAGCATCTCGGATGTGGATCACAGAGCTTAGTTTGGCTGAAAGAGGCTCAAATGAAAAGGTCAGGGACCAGTGTTGCACAGAGGGAGGGCTCAGTGTGTTGAATAATACAATAGATGATGTTATGGGGGGCACATGACGCCTCCTTCCACGATGCTTACATGCTTCTGTGTTATTTTAGTCTCTGGCAGAACAGGGATAGTCCATCTGGGTTAGCTGTAGAGTCACCCTCTACAGTCCCAGTGAGGAGCACCGTGACTCTCTGCAAGGACAGGACAAGACACAAAGAGTTGGAGAGCAGCGGACTGACACGACATGCTGGGTGAAGGAGGAGGTGAGAGAGGGAGGAGAGAGAGAAAGAGAAGTGGGACAGGAAGACAAAGGGAAAAGATAAAACAGGAAGATAAAAACCTGAAAATGGAAATGTGGACAGTAGTAACTGAAAAAGTGAAAAAAAAAGCAGAGCTAGAAAATAAGAGAAAAGAAGAAAACAGCTACAGAAAATGAATAAAGCAAGTGAGGAAGGAAATAGAAGAAAGCAGGGAAAGTGAGAAGGAAGAGGTCAGAAAGAATATGTAGAGATGGAGGCAAAGGAGGAAAAAATAGGAAAGCTGAGGAAGATGCTGAAAGAAGAGAATGATGTGAGACTGACATTTATGACCATGAATAAAGAACAAAATGATGAAATTTAGGTTTTCTAAGCGACACAGCTTTATGAAACAACTGTAGGTCTTAAAAATGTTTTTTGTACAATTATACAAAAAACATTTAATATTAAAGCTGCAAGCAGTGATGGACGGGTCCTTGCATCCTTGCTGGTCGACGAATCCACGCACGTCCATAAGGTGGCGCTTTGACCGAGAGTGTTTGTTGGCATGAAGAGTGGACTCTGATCACACATGCAAAATTTCAGGCAGATTGGAGCATGTTCAGGCTAGTTTTACAGCATTTCATGTCCGTCCAGCAGGTGGCGCTGCAACGGAGAGTGTATATTGGCCCATGGATGTGATCAGAACTGGACTCTGACAACACATGTAAAGTTTCAGTCAGATCGGAGTATGTGTAGGCTAGTTATATAGCATTTCCTTCCATCCAGCAGGTGACGCGATGACAATGGCTGTGTATTGGCATATAGATGTGATCAGGGCAGGACCGTGATCCTGCAGGTAAAATTTGATACAGATCGGAGCATGTATGGGACAGTTACACAGTATTTCCTGTGTCATGGTGAATTGTCAAATTCCAGGGGTCGCCATTTCCACACCCTCAAAATTTTGTGGAGCATTTTAATAACTTTTGATCACTCATGCCTGCTGTATATCCTGTCCAAATTTCAGCTGTCTCGGTGTTACCCTGTTGGAGTATATAGCTTTTGAAAATGGTGAAAAATGATCGAAAATCATAACAAAATATGAGACGTGATTCAAAATGGCCGACTTCCTGTTGGATTTGGTGCATGGGTGTAAATTACATTCTTGTGTGTCTTGACCAGTTGCATATGCCTACCAAATTTCATAACTGTAGGTGACACGTACTGGCCTTAGTAAATGTTTGAAATTTTCCAGGTGGTGTTATTGAGCCATTTTGACACAATCAGGTGAAATTCCTCTAAAAACTAAAAACTCAAATTTTGGTGAGCATTTGAGCATTTTTAACCTGTCAAAAAGTACTTTGTTTGTTATGGCAATGATGCGTTGCCACGGCAACAGTCTTTTTTGAATGGTCCAAATCTTCACACTGTGGCATCGTCAAGGCGTGAACACTCAGCTGTCAAATTTTCAGAATGATATGGCAAAGTATTGTGCAATGGGACGTGCAAATGTAATGACCAAAACTTGTTACTACCAATAGGTGGCGCTATGAGTATTCTGAAATTCATGAGTATGGATGTGTTCAGACCCCGACTGGTGTCCATCATATAAAGTTTGGTCCAGATTGGAGCTTTTGCAGCCGAGCTATAAGAATTCAATTTTCATGGCGAGAAATCGAAATTCGCCACGCCGCCATGGCCATGCCCTCTGATGATGAGTCATCATTTTCTCGGGGAAACATCATGAATGTGTTTAGGCTTGTGTCACCAAATTTGAAGTGAATATTATCAACCTGCTAAGAATAGTATTGCAAAGTGGAAAAAAATATGTACTTCCTGATACCACAAGATGGCACTATGACTGAGAATGTATATAACCACATCTATGTGATGAGGCTGGGACACTGATCATACATGTAAAGTTTCAGTTAGATTGGACAGTGTTCAGCAGAGTTAGACACCACTTCCTGTTTCATGGCGAAGGATCAGTATTTTGGGGGTCGCCATGGCCACACCCTTTGACTTTTGCAGAACATTTTCATAATTCATCAGGAAGCAGTATTGCATATACTGGCCAAATTTGAAGTCTCTGGGACTTACCCCCGATGAGTTATTAATCTCAAAAAATTTACAGCGAATTCAAGATGGCTGACTTCTTGTTGGGTTTAAAGCATGGCTGTAATTGACTTTTTCGTGTGTCCTGATGTGGTGCATGTGGCCACCAAATATCGTAGCTGTAGATGAAATTTCGTGGAAATTAGCCTAATGACTACATTTTTCAATTTTATTGGGGGCGCTATAGAGCCATTTTGGCACACACATGCGCAACGTCCATAAAATATCAAATTTTTCGCCAGTCCCAATGGGCATGCCAACTTTGACGCATTTTGGGGTATGATAAGGCTGCCAAAAAAGCAGTTCATTTGCCGGGCAAAGAAAGAATAATAATAAAATTAAAGCTGCAAGCAGCGATGGACTGGTCCTCGCATCCTTGCTGGTCGGCGAACCCACGCATGTCCACCAGGTGGTGCTTTGACTGAGAGTGTATGTAGGACTATGGATGGCATGAGGAGTGGACTCTGATTACACAAGCAAAATTTCAGGCAGATTGGAGCATTTTCAGACTAGTTTTACAGCTTTTCCTGTCCATCCAGCAGGTGACGCTGCAATGGAGAGTGTATATTGGCCCATGAATGTGATCAGAACTGGACTCTGATGACACATGTAAAGTTTCAGTCAGGTCAGAGTATGCGTAAGCTAGTTATAGAGCATTTCCTTCCATCCAGTAGGTGGCGCTATGAGTATGACTGTATATCGGCATATAGATGTGATCAGGGCAGGACCATGATCATTCATGTAAAGTTTGATGCAGATTGGAGCATGTACAGGACAGTTACACAGTATTTCCTGTGTCATGGCGAATTGTCAAATTCCAGGGTTTGCCATTTCCACGCCGTTAGATTTTTGCGGAGCATTTTGATAACTTTTGATCACCCATGCCTGCTGTATATCCTGACCAACTTTCAGCTGTCTCGGTGATACTCTGTTTCAGTATATAGCGTTTGAAAATAGTCAAAAATGACCCAAAATCGTAAATACATCTGACACATAAATTCAAAATGGCTGACTTGCTGTTAAATTTGGAGCATGGGTGTCAATTACATTTTGTGCATCTTGAGGAGTTACATATGGCTGCCAAATTTCATAGCTGTAGGTTACACGTACTGGTCGTAGTAAATGTTTGAAATTTTCCAGGTGGCGCTATGGAGTCATTTTGGCACATTCAGGTGAAATGGCTGAAAAATCTCAAATGCTTCACCGGTCCAGATATATGTGGAAATTTTGGCGAGCGTTTGACCATTTTTAGCCCTTGCACTGCCTGTCCTCGGCACCGTCGGTGCTCAGACCCTAATGATACAAAACAGCTGAGTCATCTACCAACATGTTATGATACAGTAATAGGAGCATAGCATGGTATGTAATATGAGGATACAGTGCAGAGCAATGTGTTCAGTAGTGTGATAATCTTTGATAGCTATAAAGTTATGTAGTAATCTCTTTGACAACATGAATTAACATTACAATACAATATTAACCATTAAACTACAATGTGATGGTATGATATAATATACTCAATGGACAGTAATTAATTACCTTTACTAGCACAATAAAGCTCAAATTAGGCCCTAGTGGCCAAATGTTTTGTTATAATGTTAAATTGTTACTAAAGATTAAGCTGGATGAAAATTATCGATGATAGGTGCTTTGAATGGTCAGATTATACTTGATTTGTCTCAGCCCTGCTGTTGTAAACACACAAGTAGTTTTCCAGGTCAAATTTCTAACTTATAAACCCAGAAAACCTTGCAAATATGCACTCTGCTGGAAAATGCTGGCTTTCAGCTGCTGCGGCCACAGCTGGAGAAAAGCAGAAAGGTGCCACTAGCTGATGCTCTGAGAGTCTTCAGTAGAGCAGCGTGTTCTTGCGTTGCAATAATCACAACGAGTCTCCGATAAGTGATTACTGGGTTTGGTGTGTGTCACAGTACAAACATGAAATCAGTCTACACTCAAAAATCTTCATGAATTACAACACATTAATTTTATGTAAGTTTTATGCAAAAATTTCATTTCAATTTTGTGTGTTTGCTATTGTTAGTAAAACAGTTTGTAAAGGTTATTACAATCTGATTTTAATATATTGTTAAACTGCCCTACATGAATACTAGAGTATGTGGTGTCAGAAGACTTATGTATGTGACTTAGGCACATTTTTGAGTTACCTGCAGTCCGCTTTACATTTTTGCGCTGCTCTATTTTGCTACCGTTTGACTATCAACTATGAACTAGTTGTATTGAAGTGGTGCAAATTGAACTTTTTACTCCAGTACATTTTTGCTGAAGTGAAAGGTTACAGCTGACAGTTACCTGGCATATTACAGTACATCTATAGAAACTAAAAATTCATATCTTTACTTTGATATACAGTAATGTAACACGATATAAGTCCATCTTCAATTATGCAATTATGGATATACATGTGTAGCTGAAACCTCATGTAGTGTCTTTTTGCGTCAGACTTGCATTGCCATCCCTAAAATATCCTAGACCAAAAAGCTTGACTCCCAGCACCCTGTCAGCACTGAGCGGTGCACCATTTTGGTCATCGCCACGACTCAAATTCACAATGTGAAACATCATCTTTGCACTAAAGCCACAGGCTGTCACCACCTTTTAAAAAGAGGAACTGAATAACGCATAATGCCTGAGATAATAACCCTACCCCATCAGTAACTGGCACAAAACAGAACTAAAATGAGACAAACAGTACAGCACATGTCAAAAGCAGTAAGAATGTCAAAAGTATTTTTTTTTATATTTTATTTTAAAAAAAACAACACTTGGACATAAGGATGTGTTAAACTGCACACAGAGCTACCACTGTTTCAGTGTCCAATGAAAACATCTGAGAAGCACAGCATCTGGTACTCAGCAAGTGCCTCTCTAATAGATTAGAACTGTTTCTGTGTTTTATCACTTACTGAACTCATGTTTGCAGCTCCCTTAGATGTTTTCTCTCTTCTCTCTCTTTTATTAATCTTTTTAAATTACAATATTACTGCAGTACACCACCCAGGTAATGGCCACTGGCTAACATTTTAACCTATTTTATGATCACTACTCATATTTGCAATATTTAACATCACATAAAATAACATAAAATCACATAAAAATTCACATAAATGAGAACAACTGTGGTGAAATTGGCTGTTTAAATCAGTATTTGTGATCAGAAAGAGCAGGCCAGGCCAGGAAGATTATCTCTCTGCCTCCTTACCTAGTTTGATTATTTCTCTGTGTCTGTATTATTGATTTAAAAAAAAAACAAAAAAAAAACAAGAATACTAGTCGTGCTATATACATGTCAAGACAAAGTCAGTAGAAAATAAAATATACAATAAAAACCTAAATGTCTGTGACCCACATGTTGACATACATCGTGTAGAGTGGTGGTAAATTGTGTCAGGTACACACAAAATAACCACAACACAGACTCTATAAATGGGCAAAAGTATGAGCAAATCATATAAATTTAAAGATGGATTAAATATTGCATAGCAATATGATATAGAATATGGTACAAAATGGTCTACACTTACATAGCGCCATTCTACCTTTATTGGTATATTGGCACATTACAATGTTTCATATTCACCTATTCACGCACACTAATGGTGACAGAGCTTCCATGCAAGGTGTATGCCATTGGGAGCAACTTAAGGTATGTGACCACAGGATCAGCCAGTTTCTTGCATCTCATTTATTGTCTATGTGAAATTCACCGTATCGCATGCTGGTTGTGCTGCAGTGTGTTTTGAGCTGCATTCCGGTGCGCCACCCTGGAGCTCAGTTGCATAAAGTACTTTCGTTTCTACTTCACGCAAATGAGGTGGAGTTCTGACGTATTGCAAAACTTTTCTAAACTTTAGATGTCTCAACTAGCCGTCATTGAACTAAAACAAGGACAGATTCAGCAGCTTATTTCTCGCCTCAAATGCTTTCAGAAATACTTTTTGCTGAACCGTTTTCGTAATAAAAGAGAAAGTTTGCAACCGAACTGTCAAGTTGGTCCAACGCATCTACCGGACTGAAGGTCTGAACGGCTGTCATGGGACTACTTAGTGGCCCACTAGTCCATGCCCACCATTCATATGTGGTGCATTTACATGCGCTTTAAAAAAAAACAGCCCTGTGGACACACAGTTTTAGGGTTCAGTGTTTTGCCCAAGGACACTTTGGCATGTAGAGGGGCCAGGGATAGAACAGCTAACCTTGTGATCAGTGTACAACTTGCTCCACCACCTGAGTCACAGCCACCCATAAAAATAAAATACGTTCAGGAATGAAGCATGAGATTTAACACATACTTTGAAAAACGCCTATATATATATATATATATATATATATATGGTATATAACAAAGAATCCAACAGCAGGAGTTACAGATGTTGAAGTGGTCGCATCAAAAGCATTTGTTGAGAAAAAAAAATGCACATTGTGAATATCTAATGAAAGGACTTGAAACTTATAAGGTGATGAAATTAATACATATTTAATTCCCTTATCCTCTTGTGCTAATTGTTTAGTTCAGCAACACTTGGAAATGTGTGCGAGTGTGTAAACTGGGTGCATGTGCGCCTGCAAGGAAGGAGCGCCAGAACGGAAAAGAAAGCATGAACTGTCCACAGAACACCACCCCTAACTCTTAACACATACAGATCAGGTTCACTTGTCTTTTGGTCTCATATTTGAATTGCTCTTAAGTTTAGAGCTTCAGTCAGACTTCACACCATCTCCTGGTATTTGTTTCAAACACTGAAAATTGAAGAGAGAGAATGAGATTTCGCTTAGCTTTTGGAGGCACTTGATGACTGACCATTGCATATATTGGGAGGAACAAGTTCCCATATTCTATACATGGGGTGGGAGCACTGTCTCTTGCAGGGAATAAGCTTTTAGTTTAGAGAGTAATACCAGAAGAAGAATAAGAAATCTCTGAAAAAATGGAATAGTAAGGAGGATTACACAAAGAAGAAAGGAATGGAGGAAACACTGCTGATAGAAGAAGGTTAGAGGGGACAGAGGGCAGCCTAGGCTACTGCTGCCTGTCATACTGTGTCATAGTCACTAGAGCTGTATGTGTGTGTAAGAGAGAGAGACTGTCCAACATAAAATGTTACTTGAAGCGCTGTTTCATTCCTCACAAATCCCCGTGTGTGTGTCTGTGTGTGTGTCTGTGGTTTGGGCTGAGGGCACCAGACGGGCAGGAGGGTAATTTGGTTTGGCACTAATGCAGGGCCGAGGATCTATGCTCTGGGTGAGAAAAATGTCTCTCGCACACACTCACACTTGTACACACTTTTTCCAATGTAATCTAAATAGAAGCAGACGGTTCACAGTTCTGCTACTTGCTGTCGTACTCAGTCCCACTGTACATGTAGACATGGCAGCCTGGCTGTGGCTCTGTGTGACATTTAAGGCTCTTCATGTATGTAGCCACATTCTGTATGCTAGCTTTGATATATAAATGTTATTATATACATAACACTCATCTTTCACGAATGTAGACTTTGTGTTGATTTGAAAATGTATGCAGTGTGTGTGCATGAATTACTATATATAAATCAATCCCTATAATTGAGCTTATGCATTAGTTTATATCCTTATTTGTGCGCATAGATGTGCATCAATTTGTTCAGTGTTTGTGTGTATGTCCATATACTTTAATTTGGGCAGGCACAAAGGTCTCTCACCCTGTCACACCAGCTCTTTATCCTCCTCTTCCTCCACCCCTTCCCGTCTTTCCGCTCACACCACCAGCAGGGCGATTATAGCCTTGCCAGCGTCACCCTGTTTACACCTTAAGCCGCCACCAATTACCAAGTTTGACACCCGAGGTGTCACCCGGAGGTTGGGGAGTAGGTTGGTGGGTGTGGTGAGGTGTTGGTTGGGTGGCAGATTCACACCCTTGGCCACACTGTCACAGCTTTACCTGTGAATAGACACAAAGAGAGGGTGGGGAGGGGATTAAGTTAAACTAGTATATGGTTTTGGGCATCAATATTTAATACAATTTCTTGACTCGCACACAGATGTTTGGGTAATCACACATCTGACAGTTTTTTTTTCATACAGAGCACCTGTTATATAAGTACATTGCAGTGCATACATTGAGACATGCTCTCACAAGGTCAGTCAGAATAGAATGTTACATATTGTTTCACAGGGAAAAGCAAATGGAAGATGTGCTTTTGAGGTCACTGAGTTTTAGGGTGCTTTCACACCTGTTAGTCCGTTAGAGTGGTTCGTTTGGACCCAAAAGTTGTTACAATGTTGCTAATTTCAACTGGTTCGGTTCGCATTCACACCAGTGTTTTCGCAGTTGAACCAACTACGATGAATGTTATATCTCCCCCCAGTCGTTTGGCGGCGCTGTTAAGAAAAATAAGGTGTTTTAGATGACGTAGTGAACGCTGATTGGCGCAGCATGTGAAGAGGGAAAAATCCCGGAAGAAAACATTCCATGGATCGAGGTTTATTCGTAAACAATTAACTATGCTCTCCTGTTCGTTCTTGTTGTCATATATTCGTATCATTGCTTTATGCAGCAAGCACAAATACTGCTGTCATTCCAGCATGAAGGTCGCATTCGATACGAGAACATTACACAGTCGTTTTTGGCTATGGAAGCTCCCGTAGACCAAAAAGTCTGCTGCGCCATCAAGCTGGTCCGAATGGAGACAGGTTTGTGTTCTCACCAGGAGCGAACCGAACTGGAGTTCACATAGAAGCGGACCGGTTCTTTAGTCCGCACCAAAAACATCTGGTCTGCTTTCACACCAGCCCAAACGAACCGTAGTTGCTGGTGTTGCGGACTCCAGTCCGCTTTAAGCGGACCAAAAGGCATATGTGTGAAAGCACCCTTAAATGAAGCTCAGATGAAATGGCATTTTAGTCGAGGGAACCTCTGGGGCTGAAAAATAAAGCTGACATGGAGATGCCAAAAACTACAGTTCCTTGAGTAGCCACTTGAGGCTGACTACAAAAATAAATCAATCCCAGCAGACTCCATGTTAAAGTGCTTAACTTTACAGCAGAAATAAACGTGTTGACAGTCTGATACTATATGTATGTGGAGTGAATTTTTCTTTTTAAAATTTTTCTTATCATTAACAGATACTGGTTTTCCCAGCGAGATCCCACATTAACACTGCTATACGGGACTGTCGGAGGACTGAACTGGTAAAACATTTGTCAAATTTGTGTACAACTTGAGACTGTACAAACAGTGACAACAATCCAAACCAGATCTTTATCAGAGGATTACCTCACATGTAAGACTAAACAATTGTTATTGGTTGTATTTGGTCATAATGCCATTATATTGAGGGCTGAATGAACTAACTCAATTTGAGCTTTTCTACTAGACCTACTGTCAAACAGGGCTGTGAGTATACAAAAGTCCAGAAAGTTTGTCTGAACATCTACATCCCCCTGCTTTTAAAGCATGCAACTACCTGAGAGTTTCTCCATCTTTACCTCCTCCAACCACACCCATTGAAAATGTATGCTTTATCTCATTTCATTGCACTTTTTGTGTTCATTCAAACACAATAAATACCCACATTTTCGTTTTATAAAAGTGAATGAGTTTTGTAGATGTTGAGCCTGGTCTCAATACAATGATACTGAACATGTTAAAGATAAGACTAGAGGCTTTAAATAGACATGAGACTCACAGAAAATATCTTGATTTGTTGATAAGAAGATGGGATGAAAGAGACATACTTTGCCACTGAGGGTTTGTTTTTCTGGTGGTTGGCCTACATGCTGTCTGAAGGCTCAAGCTGCCTGCTACTCCACCAAGTCTGTGTCAGCAAACACACTGAAATGTTGCCATGTACAACCAGCTAGAGTGCCAGCTAATGGCAAACCTTCTTGAGCTGTTAAAAATCTTTTTTGAACACCCAGTGACTCATGACAGGGTATTTGGAATACTGGATGCTTGCCATTCATGGACCATGGTTGAGGATTAGAAAATAAGCACAAACCATGTAGCACTTGTGCTTCAAGACAGGGGTGCAAATCTGGTGAAAGAAATGAGGTTTGCTGAACTTCCAGAACTCAGCTGCACAATATACTCATTTCAAGGTATGGGTTAATGACAGTATGTCTATTCAAAGAGCCATCATAGATACTACTGTGGCAATAAAGAAACATGACATCTGTTTCTGTCACACAATTTTTGCCAAGCAGTCTCTGAGGGATATTTCATAGCCAGAAGACAACCTCATCCAGGCTGTCCCAACAAGGTGGAACTCAACACTTAACATGTTGCACAGTGCTGGGGTAATGCTGTGCTCTTAACATCTACATGGAGGATACTGCACACCAGCGGGACCATGTGTATGGTATACAAATCTCATCCCAGTGGATGGAGTGATATTTCTGTAAACTAGAAACAAAAACTGTGGAGACAACATCTCCACCTCTGGTTTGAAGACGATGGGTATGGTGCTACAGAAGAACACTGTCAAGAACACAGTGTGAGCCAGTGTGGAAGAGCAGGCAGCAGAAGGAACCCATGAAAAACACATAACTGCAAAATGTAATGAAGGGAACTGGCATCTTTTTGTCACAGTATTGATGAGATGTTGGGTTCTCTATTAAGTCTTCACACTGGTAAAGCATTGGCCAACATCTGACTTGACAATAAATTAAAGTTGGACCCCAGACAGCCAGCTATTAACAGGTAAATGCAATATATACGACAAAATTTTAAATGTTACGATGCTTTGTATTTTGCACAATATAAAAATATTGGACTTTAAATTATCAGAATTTTTTTTTTTTATTAACCCTTACATAGTTTGGTTAAGAGCTTTTAAACTTTAAATCAATTTTTCTCAACTTCACTGTTTATATAGGAACATTGTAAAAACAAACCTTTTCCATTCTTTAACTGTAATTTGTAAACCTTTATTGATATTTGTTATAATATTGTTATTTAGCAAATCTTCAGTTTTGTTTAATTACAGTTACTATCTGGTTAAAGTTATATAATAGTGCTTCACAATTTTTTAACATTTTTTTTCTTTGTTACTTGATTTTCATGTGTTTTTTGTTTTGTTTTATTTCGTTTATTTCATAGCTATGACTCTATGCCTTTGTGATGCACTTTTGGACTCATTTTATTCTTTCATTAGTTAGCTACTTATACTGATTGATGTCTCTGACAAGATAAAAAAGCAACGTCATAAAAATTGAAAATACCAACACGAAATTACATGTACTACATAATAAGTATGCATAAACCAGCATAGTACATATGCATCCGCATGCACACGGTAATTGGCTGCAATCCATAGTAAATAAATATGGGAAAAAAATATGTGCATATTGAAATTAACTGAACCATTAAGTCCAGTTGCCTTTATCTAGTTGTTTTTTGTTCAATTTTAATGCTGCTCTTGGAAAGCAGCATGTTGTATTTCACATTAAAATCCCACTAGAAAATGGCAGGATTATGTCCTTTGAGCTGGTGGAAGTCTTTCAATATGAACAGGTGGGTGTTGAGTTTCACTCAGCCAGTAGCTTTAGACCAAAATACTGGCAGAACAACATAGGAGTGCTAATCACTACTGACTACAGAATTAGTATTTCTATTTTATTGGCAATATAGGAAATCAAAAGACTTAGAGTTCAAACATACATATTTTATAGAATGACTAGACTGAGCAGTTATACCATTTCATTACTGAACAGCACATAAAGTGGACTACATTCACAGAAAACAGCATCAAAATTAGAAGATCACTTGTTTTAAATAAAGAATCCTTGCAGTTTATGCAATATGTCTTTGTAGCTCTGATATGCTAAATGCAACTATCTCTTTCTGTCTGTGTAGACTGTGTGTTTGTGTGTGTGTGTGTGTGTGTGTGTCTGGGGGGGGGGGTAATTATAGGGGTTGTGGGGACCTAATGTCCTCACAACCATAGGAAAACCAAAAGAAATGTCATTTGTGGGGACCTCATTTGGGTCCCCATGAGGGGAAACAGTGTTTTCTTGGTCATGTTGTTGTTACTGAAAGAAGTAAAAGTGCAAAAACGTTTCTTTAGGGTTAGCCATTGTTTTGGTCTGGGTTAAGGTTAGGGTTAGGGTAAGGGTTAGGGGATAGATATGAATGGGAGTCAATGGTATGTCCCCACAAAGATAGGAATACACAGTGTGTGTGTGTGTGTGTGTGTGTGTGTGTGTGTGTGTGTGTGTGTGTGTGTGTGTGTGTGTGTGGTGCTTCACAGTAAGGTGAGTGTGGTCCATTGTGTGAAAAGGTGGGACAGAGGGCTTGGCCCAGAGCACAGCTATGATTAATGGACACACACAAACACACACCATCATCTCTCCTCACTGTCCCATAGTTGGGTCATGTGTTTTTAACCCCTCTAACACAATGACACACACACACACATACGGGCCACTCTCTGTGCAAGAGTCAAGCTGTTTTTTTTTACACATGGGAGTGAAGCAGCAACCTCATGCCCACAGTAATGTCACACTCAACATTAGCTAAAACAGGACAATAGTGACTGAGTGTGTGTGTGTGTGTGTGTGTGTGTGTGTGTGTGTGTGTGTGTGTGTGTGTGTGTGTGTGTGTGTGTGTGTGTGTGTTAATGAGCTGACCTGTTTGGTCCACCTGCTCTCCCCAGCTGGCCAGGCTGAGATGGAGTCGGATGCCGTAAATATCTGGAGGAGGTTCCACTGGGCTTTTGCTTCGCCTCTCTCCTCCCTTTCTCCTCCAGTCTCCATTTCTGCCCAGTCGTCTCTTTCCCATCATCTCACCTCACCTCCCTCTCTCTCTCCATTTCCACCCTATAATGTCAGCTCTCTACCTTTGTTCCCCTTTCTCCTCATCTCTCCATCTGACCTCTTTCTACTCTCCCTCCTTCATTCCTGTGAGGTTTTCTCCTTCATGCCAACACTCTTTTTTCTCCTCTACCAGTTCTGTTCACTTTCCATGCATTATCTTTCCTTCCCTTCCCTTTTCCTCATCCTTCCTTCCTCATCCGTATTCTTTTCTGCTTTATTGTCACCTACTACTCTTTCTCCTTCATTTCCTTTCCTCCTGATTTTTTGTGTCTAATCCTTCTTTTTTTTATCAGTTTGTCAGTATCTTCTCTTCAAGGTTTGAGTTGTCATGGTGTTAGAGTTGTGGTAAAGGCCAAGTCACCCTTTCCACGTCTGTGTGTGCAGGCCGATGAATGGACAAAAAATGTGCCTGCTGCTCAATTTATAGTACAATAGTACAATTAACTCTCATACTCATTTTAACTTTTACAGGAAGTAGCAGAAACTTACAGACTGGGCTGTGCAGCCATGTCAGTCAATATCTCGTGGGACAGTGGGACACATCACAGGACTTCTGGAGAGTAAATTTCAACTGTGTTAGAGTTTTGTTGATGAAAGTAAAATCAAAGTACCTCCAAAGTTTGGCAGCAAACACTTTAATTAACTTTCTGTTAATGATAAAGAATCCCATCATTCTCTTACCAAACATTTGCTTTAAGCACCACTTGTTTTCCTGGAATGTATGCAGTAGGCACACTTGGTCACACATTTTGCATGGATTTAGGTATTGCTATGCAGAAAGCTTGAATGGCCTTACGCTAAGAGGAAAACTGTCCTTTTTGCATACAAAGGGGGACACATGCTAATACATTTTTTTGTGGGTCACAAACCAGGATGGTTGTTAAAATTCTTTCTGAAATTGTACTTTGTATATCAGTCGACATGTTAAGCTGGTAATCTGAAATGGAAGAAGAAACCGTAGCAAGGGTCTCATATCAGTCCAAGTGTACTCGGTGATCCTAACACCACAGTACATCATTCTGCTGGGAAACCTGCCACATGGCAAAAACTTCTCAGGAACAACTCAAGAAACACTACAAGGAGCCTAAGGACTGGGCTTGGCCTTTAAACTCAAAAGATTTTCATCTCATGGAGTGGACATCCATGGGATGCACCAGCACAAGCCCCCTCTGTGCCTTTTCCCAGAAGCAACAGGATGCAAAGAATCCACTGCCACCATCCTGGTGCAACACCATAGGACACTCTCAGAACACTCATGTCCATTTAGTCTTTTTTGCATTCAGCTTTTGACATATCTTCAAAAAGTTTAAGTCATCCTGATTCCTATACAATTCTGGAGGTAAAGTGGTCCCTCGGTTTATTGCGGTTCACTTTTCACAATCTCACTGTATTGCAGATTTTTAAATAGCATTTGGTATCGCAGATATTTCACTATATCGCGGGGTTTTGTGAACTATAGGTATTTTTATATATTTATTATTGTGGCAAACTGCGTTGAAGAACGATGCTGCAGAAGAATATCTAACTTTTATGCACTCTGTGACTGGCAGATGCTTTTATTTTGACAAACACAACAAGCACAAACTTAGAAAATGTGGCAGGAAGTCATCATACACACTACACTTCACAGTCACGTCCTGACAAGACAACACTTAACAAAACTAACTAGGCTGATTAAACCACAAAAATACAATAAAACACAAACACTAATAACACTGTAGCACTAACATAAATGACAATACTATCATTTAAACCTCCAACACCCTGAACTCCTATGGTGCATTGCAGCACAAACGTTCAGTCATAGTGACTGGCTCTGTGATCACTACATTATTTTAATTATTTTTGTGGCAAAATAAGCATTTTCTAGCTTAAAAAAGTAAAATCAATGTTAAAAATATTAAAAAAAATAATTGAAACATACTAAAAGAATATTAAATCCAATAAAAATGTAGGGTACGGCGCTGGACACTGATTAGCTCAGTGACCATAGCATCAGTCTCCTCTGTCTCCTGTGTGTAGCAGCATTCAGTATCTCACCTTGTCCATATCACATACAGTAGGCATCTGATGCTGCTCATAGTGTTGCTCTGTGCTGTATATAAATAATAAAATAAATATGGTCGCTACATCGCAGATTTTTGCCTCTCGTGGGGGAGTCTGGAATGCAGCTCCCACGATATACAAGTGACCATGTATGTGAAACTTCATTTTTTTAAGTGAGTGGGTCTATAGGGATCCAAGATAATAAGATCCTCAATTTAAGTTCAACTGAAAGTTAAAACAGGTTTGTCATGTCTATATGTTGATATTTTGTATCAGGTTTGACTATATATTTTTGAAGCAAATTGCAGCAATCAGACTCTAGGTTTTTAAACTAGACTATCTTAATTGCCTCCAGTGCTTGTGTTGATAAGTGGGCCAATCTGCAATAACTCACTTCTTGTTATATTTAAAACACTTGCACACGCCTTTCCTTTCACTTCGCACTGTATCACCATGTCTACACAGAAGGTGTGGTGTGAACAGCACATTGATCCCAACACCTTTGGCTTCCAGGCACAGTACTGAGCTATCACCTGCAGTTTTAAACCACCCAGTACACAGTCACTGCAGTTATGTTGATAAAACACAAAACAGAGAAGGCTCAAAATTCAGTTTTGCTCATATTTATGTGTATATAGTGCAAACAAAAAATCTGTTGCCCTGCCACTGTTAGAATTAGGGATGTGCGGACTAGTCGTTTAATCGTTTAACCGCCTACTCATTTATTAAACGTTTAGTATTTTACTAGTCGGTTAAACGCTAGTGTGCCCCCCCACCCCGACCGGACGCTGCCATGCAGCTCTACGCTCGGCCGTGCGCCACACGCTCGTCCCGGCTGGGCTACCTGGTTGATCCTGCCAGTAGCATATGCTTGTCTCTTTTTTTCAACCCCCGCTATCCCCCTCATCATTAGCGGTGTTTTGACCACTCCAGCTACACCCACCACGTCCCTTCCTGCCACCCCGAAGCAAAGCATCGGCTCCAGTATGTGCTGCTCATGGACTGTCATGGCACACCGACCCGCTGCCGTTACGTACAGACGCAGCGGCACTTTCTGTCTCAGTGGAAGACTGAACATCTTCATCAGAGGGTGAATATTCCTCTTCAGAATATGAGTAAGC
This sequence comes from Acanthochromis polyacanthus, assembly GCF_021347895.1. Classification (NCBI taxonomy): domain Eukaryota; kingdom Metazoa; phylum Chordata; class Actinopteri; family Pomacentridae; genus Acanthochromis; species Acanthochromis polyacanthus. The sequence goes on from NC_067127.1 coordinate 26,000,339, forward strand.
CATTACTTGACAAAGTACTTTGTCAGCGTTGACCAGACCTCTCGGTACGGTGAGTTTTCTCACTCTAAAATGTGCCGTCTTGTGCTCTGATATGCTCCGACGGCGAGTCTCGTCTCCTCGGTTTTCAAACTCTGTAAACTCCAAAACTTTGAATGAAAACACGCTCACAACTGATGCTCAGATTGAAGTTCCAGATGTCCGCCATCTCCTGGTGTACAGTACATGAGGCACACGAGGCAGTATATTTGAAGCTATGGCTTGTTATGTTCAGCAATGTTGCTTGTCGCAATATTGCGACTTTGGCGCTTAAAGGATTAAATTGCAAATTTTCCGAACCGACTAGTCGCCAATAAAATTAGCGACTAGTCGGTTCGGAAATTAGTCGAAATTCCCATCCCTAGTTAGAATATGCATTCTATCAAACATTCAAAAGATTTCATGTGTAGATATAATGTCTTTCAACATCACGTCTCTCTTCACAGTTACTGCTGCTTCACTTTAAGTTTGAAACATCTGGAATATAACCAAATTTTTTCTAACTGGAAGGTATTATTATTATCTTACATAAGCAGTACAATGATAGCCTAGCCCCGCTAGACAACCCATGGCAACGAATTTAATTCTCTGCCAGGGTGGGTCTAGTTACCCTCGGTAAGCCTCGAGGTTGGATGCTCCTAAAACTGGCCGACGAATCACCATGAAATGTAGAGTCAGAAGGCGGGCGTAACTAACTGACGACAGAGGCACGACGATTCTGACAGAAACAACTGGAAACAACTAGCCTAGCCGCGCTAGACAACCCACGGCAATGAATTTAATTCTCTGCCAGGGTCGACAACAAAAACGACAACAGTCATTGAGCTCCATCAGCACCGACTCTGAATAATCTTTCTGTTAACGTGTCTGTAATATACTTGAGCTTCAACCATTGACTGTATAAATAAGGCTTCACCGAACTACCGCATCCTCTGATTTCCGGCGCTCTAGGAACTATGTCAGCCTATTCGTTGCGCTGATTGGTTGTATACCTACCCAATTGCTGCAGAGTGATTTGAAAGACAACCTTTCAGCCCGCCTCCCTCCCTGTCGAGAGTTCCGAGACCCTTGTGTCTTCAGAGCTGGGTCTAGCGCGGCCAGGCTAGTACAATGATCGAAAGGTGATTAAGGCAAAGTTCAGCGTTAAAGTTAAGTATGTTAAGTATGTTAAGTATGCTAGTTATTGTGATTGATTCAGTCTGTAGATGGCCACCCCTGTAGTCTACAGTGTGCACATTTGCAGTCTGAATCTTCATTGAAACAATACTCATTGTGTGTCCTATTTCTATTCCTAATTTTATAGAAAAATTGTTTATATTTCTATTTGAATGTAGCAGGTTCTACTCCAGAATGCATTTAGAAAAATAGCTTGTGAAAACATTTCATATATTACGACCACAAAATAAAACTGGCTTCAACCCTGTCCAAATAAAAAGCTTTTCTACATAAAAACCTTTTGAACAGGGAAGAATCACAAACCAGCATTTATCTAAGTTAATGTGACTATTATAAACACATAAGCAGAGACATTCACAGCACCATCAACACATGCATTTACAGCTGAATAATTCAACAGCAACAGTTCCTCTAATCTGAGACGAATGAATTTTAAACAGAGAGGAATGTATTCAAATGTAGGTTGTTTTTTTCAGGCACTGTGTACTATTTACATACTGTAGATGTAACACTCTGACTGATCAATTGTGTACCTCTCCACATTTAATAAGGGGGCTCATCTATTACCTGGTATGACGGCATGAAACATATATCAGCTCTGCCACAAGAAAACCAACCCAAGCTGTTGTTAAAGGATGGACAGAAGGTCCACAGATAGAAGCTTCCAGTATTAAAATGAAAAGTACTTATCAAGCATTCTTTTTTGAATAGCAGCACTATAGGAAGCAGACCATTGCACATTCATGCAGTGCATCAAGCGTGTGAGCTTACTGACATACAGGGAACAGGGAACTATAGGTTGAAGGACATCAGAGAAAGTATTAAACTGAAGTGAAGCATTGAAAAAACACCTCTAATATGAAAGTCATTATCGGTTGAGTCCTGGTTAACGCCCCTATCTGTGAGGAAAACTTTTTTCTGTAATTGTGGACATCTGTTCATCATTTAATCAAAATTCCATGATACTACATTGACTAATGCTCTTACCAGAGTGGGTAGACAAAAAAAAGATTTTTATGATGGGAAAATCAGGCCTGTCAGGTGATGCATATCAGGGCTGCAATTTTAAGCTGAAGCTGTCATTTTAAGAACATCTTAGCGATGACATTTATTATTGTATTAATCATTCAACATGAAATAACACTTTGAAAGGCTGACATTCTTCAGTCATTTGAAAGCTACCAACCATATAGTAAACTTTCACATAATGTTTTTGCTGAAACTTTGTTTCACATTTTCTCTTTCAAGAGCTTTCAACTTATTTGAAGTGGTAATCCTTGCTACTGATTAATAAAGACTAAGTCATTATATGGTCAGAGTGATTGATCCTTTGCTAAGCCTTGTCCAACTTAGCTACCAGTTTCTGCTCTCCCATGGCACATATTTGCACATTCATAGTGAAAGGAGTGACAGATTGACCACTTTAAATTGTTGGTAAATTGCAAAATAATTGGTACTTAATTTCACACTGAAGTAGACGAAAGCACACTTTTTATTTCAAGCTGCTGACCAATTATTTTTGCAATGACAACTGTTACCGGAGATTTTTTGAGCATGTAGTAACGAAGTAAAACGGGTTTTAATGATGCAGTTTCTTGGCTAGAAAAAGAAATGTAACCATCTTTGTTTATTACCAGGACAATGATTCAAAACACACCTCCTGGCTCCTTAAGGGCTGTCACACCCAGAGGCAGAGTGATAGAGTGCTGCATCAGCGGACCTAGCCTCCACAGTCATCACCCTAAACCCACATTTTTTGGTTTGAGATGAGTTTGGAGTGCAGAGTGAAAGAAAAGCAGCTGGCAAGTGCTCAGTGGTAACTTCTTTGTTTGAAAAACTCCATTCGAGAACTTCACTGAATAAAGGACAATTACTGGACTAAGTGAAATTAATTGTTTCAACTGGTAGCACACAATAAAATTCAACTTATCCATATGAAGTTAACAAGCAGCAATAATGTCAGTATTTTACATTAGATATACTTAATCAGGTGATTCATTCGAACAGTATGCATTGCTATAAGTCAACTAGTTAACTATCTAGTAAACTAGGTACTTGGATACAGTACTCTTTGCTACTTGCATTAGCACTGTTTTATCAGTTACAAATATCCTGTTGTGTTTTTTAGTTTTAGAAAGACAAGAATCTCTCTTACAGGAGCTCTGTGCATACTACATTTTACAATCACTGTAAAAGGGAAGGGTTCAGAGAACACACAATTAGTTGTATATTGTAGATTTAAAAAGGATTTATTTCTATGGAATAAATAAGGATTGCAACATTAACGCACAGATGGACATATTGGAGATCTGCTTTTAATTATTTATTTTTAACTGTAGGTTTGCCAGTGTTGATGTGATGAGTAAGAACGTAAATACAGGCTTGGGCAAAGCTTCAGGAAAGCCAAGCCACATTGTGAGCAAATTAAAAAGAAAACTCATAGTGCAAAGAACTGGGGAAAAAAATCCCGGACTAATTCTTAGGGGTCAAACTGAGGATCAAATCCACATTCTGTAGTGGATACACCCTGCAAATAGATTCAAGCAGTCAAATTGTTCCCTGATTTGAAGGCACTTCCTAATAACTAAATTTAAATATAGAAATACTATTTTTTCCCATTTCATAGTGGATTAATTACAAAAGACTGATTACTGAAATTATATTCTGTTGGTGTAGCTTTTGAAAAGTGCTGTCAAGATGAACCCTCTCCACTTGTGCACTGGATCCAGGGCGAGACACTAAAGCAGATGCAGAGACAGAGAGTCCTGACTTGCTAATGAATTCAGTTTTGACTCAGTAACAACTGACACAGTTAGGAGACTGTGTGGGAGTCGTGTGTGTGTGTGTCAGTACAGTAGGTGAGTGTGTGTCACATGCAGCACTTCCGATGGCTGTATATAGTATAAGTACACACTTTCATACACACTTTGCAAATAAACAGCAGTGTGTGTGTGCTTGTGTGTCTGTACTGGTGTATGATCATGCACACTTGCGGGCGACTCCATCCTCCCACCTCCACTCCACTGTGTATGTGTGTGTGCGTGTGTATGTGTGTGTGTGTGTGTTGTACAGTGCAGCGAGCGCCTGCCGGTGTGTGCTCAGTGTGCCTTTATGCAAGGCAGGTGAAAGAGGTAAATTGGGCCGTTCCATCATGCGATGCGGGGAGGCCAGGCTGACATGCTGATCAGGTGTGCATGCATAATGGCCACCAAAAATAAGCTCTGTTTTGAATAATGCCCCCCCTGTCCAAAAAAAAAGAAAAAGTAAAAGAAGAAGAAATGCGGCGGTCTGCTCCTGGTCCGGCTGGGATCTCATCCATCTTAACAATGAATGGAAATCAGAGACAGACTGCCACCGACCGGGGCCTCCGCAGAGCCCACTTACATCTCTTTCTCCCTCTCTCTTTTCCCTCTCTCTATCACCCCTTTATTCTCTGACCCTTTCCTCTCCCCCTTCTCCTCCACTCTTTTGCTTTTTCGTCACCGCTGTGAATTTTTTCCCACTTGACTGTAGTTTTTTTTCTGTTACATACTCGCTTCATGTTTTTCCTTCTTCTTCAGCAGAGTAATAGTGTGAAAAAAGTGGCTAATTTGTTACTGACTAAATAATCTACCATGTGGCCAAAAGTATGTGGACAGCTCCATGAATGGAATACCCTGCTGAAGCCCTGAGCCAACACCAATGAAATGGTCCCCTATATTGCAGTCCCCAGATTGCCTTAAAAAGTCATTTCTATGCTGGATTAACACTACTTGGCCATTTTTAAAAAAAAGCAAAATACAAAACACATTTTAACCTTCACCTTCAAAGCTCATTTCTCAACTTTGCAAGCTTCCCAGGAGTCCCAGGACCCTACCGGAAGCTCTAGACATATTGTGTTTCAACTTGCTAGTGTTAATTTTAATGAAAATTAGTGAATTTATACACCTCAAAGGCATAGTATAACCTGGCATTAAAATAAACTCTGTATCAAAATGTAATTTTAGGGATTGCGGACTTTAAATTTTGTGATTACATGTTACAAATTGGTCCATTTTGTAGCTGGGTGCAAAGCAGCAAAACTGAAAACTGGCACTTCAAAGTCTGAGGCCATGGCTAGAAGAGGGTCGCATGTTGGGAAGAAGCTGTTGCCTCACGAGGAGGAATTTAAGTACCAACTGGTTCACGTGTAGTGAAAGACAGGAGCACTGTACTGTTCTCTGATGGTAAAGGGCGGCTTGAAGCAACAGGTAAATCTAGCACTTTACTCTCTCTTTACTCTGTTCCATTCTTTTTCTATGGCCACAAGCTGTGGGTGGTGACTAAGAGAACAGACCATGGATACAAGCGTTGCTGTTAATGGCTGGCTGGGCTAACCCTTACAGAGGGTCAGAAGCTTGGTCATTTGAGAGGGCATCAGAGTAGAACTGCTTCTTTTTGTGTTGATAGGAGCCAGTTGATCTGTCTGTCTGTGATGCCCCTTAGACAATGCCCACCTGAGATGTTTTGGGCCTGTCCAACTATGAGGTGACCCTGAGGCAGACCCAGCACACAGTGGAAAGATTATGTCTCTCTTCTGCCTTAGTTACACCTATATATATTCCCCTGAAAAACAGTGGCAGGAGGGAGGAGGTTCTGAACATTTCTGCTTTGACTGCTCACTCAAATGAAATGAATAATTAAAGACTGATGGATACAAATCTTGAAATCAGTCTGTTTAATTAAACTATAACACAACAAAACTGGAGCTGGCGTGGTAGGTGGTTTAAAAGGTGCACAGTAGTTTACTTATTTTATCTTGCTGTAGGTAATCCTTCCATTTTCATCTTAGTTGTGATTGCACTTCCATCCATCCATCCATGCTCTAACCACCACTTTATCCTCATTAGGGTCGTGGAGGGTGCTGGAGCCTGTCCCAGCTGACTCGCGCAAAGGTAGGGGACACCCTGGACAGGTCTGTGATTGCACTTGTTGAACTGATTTGCAACTGACTAAAAACTGTGTCAAAAAGCTATAATATGGTGAACTTTGTATTCAGGGCCTACATACTTTCATGTACTGTTGGTCTAGGTAACCTAGTCCTAATAAAGGGTAATCTCAATGCCAGAGAATGAGGTGATATTTTAAACCACAATGTTCTTCCAATTTTGTGTCAACAGTTTGGAAAAGTGATTAATGTGCACATGCACATCTATATTGTCCATGTGTTGAGCTCAAAAACCATTTCTGTGATTTCTGCCCAACAAGAACAACACTGTTGGAACTGATAGTAGGGGAGGATTTGAGGGGAGGAGACAGCAAACGAAATTAAGAAAAATTGCATGTTAACATACAGAAAAGGAAACTAGAGGAGGACTGCACATAAAGCTTTGTAGTTCTTATGAGCGCTTTTTCCTCAAAGTGTGACGTGAATTGAATATATATACAGTGCCTTGCGAAAGTATTCGGCCCCCTTGAACTTTTCAACCTTTCGCCACATTTCAGGCTTCAAACATAAAGATATAAAATTTTAATTTTTGTCAAGAATCAACAACAAGTGGGACACAATCGTGAAGTGGAACAAAATTTATTGGATATTTTAAACTTTTCTAACAAATAAAAACCTGAAAAGTGGGGCGTGCAATATTATTCGGCCCCCTTGCATTAATACTTTGTAGCGCCACCTTTTGCTGCAATTACAGCTGCAAGTCGCTTGGGGTATGTCTCTATCAGTTTTGCACATCGAGAGACTGAAATTCTTGCCCATTCTTCCTTGCAAAAGAGCTTGAGCTCAGTGAGGTTGGATGGAGAGCGTTTGTGAACAGCAGTCTTCAGCTCTGCCCACAGATTCTCCATTGGATTCAGGTCTGGACTTTGACTTGGCCATTCTAACACCTGGATACGTTTATTTGTGAACCATTCCATTGTAGATTTGGCTTTATGTTTTGGATCATTGTCTTGTTGGAAGATAAATCTCCGTCCCAGTCTCAGGTCTTTTGCAGACTCCAACAGGTTTTCTTCCAGAATGGTCCTGTATTTGGCTCCATTCATCTTCCCATCAATTTTAACCATCTTCCCTGTCCCTGCTGAAGAAAAGCAGGCCCAAACCATGAGGCTGCCACCACCATGTTTGACAGTGGGGATGGTGTGTTCAGGGTGATGAGCTGTGTTGCTTTTACGCCAAACATATCATTTTGCATTGTGGCCAAAAAGTTCGATTTTGGTTTCATCTGACCAGAGCACCTTCTTCCACATGTTTGGTGTGTCTCCCAGGTGGCTTGTGGCAAACTTTAAATGAGACTTTTTATGGATATCTTTGAGAAATGGCTTTCTTCTTGCCACTCTTCCATAAAGGCCAGATTTGTGCAGTGTACAACTGATTGTTGTCCTATGGACAGACTCTCCCACCTCAGCTGTAGATCTCTGCAGTTCATCCAGAGTGATCATGGGCCTCTTGGCTGCATCTCTGATCAGTCTTCTCCTTGTTCGAGGTGAAAGTTTAGAGGGACGGTCGGGTCTTGGTAGATTTCAGCCCGGTCTCACGGGGATTCGTGAAACTGTCACGTCAGTTTTTGTTTTGGTTTCGTGCGCACCAACAGGATGTCCTCATGTTTTTCATGCCGCTCACCACGAGCGAAACCCGCTGTGGTAATCACATCTGAAAGTGGTTTATACCGGCGGATTCATGACGATCTAAGCTGTCCATCGGCGTTTGCGGCCGCTGCTGCGGCCGCTACTGCGGCTGCCACTGCGGCCGCCACTGCGGCCGCCGGACATTCTTTAAATTCCTATGCAAATTCGGCGGATTCATGACGATTTAAGCTGTCCATCGGCGTTTGCGGCCGCCACTGCGGCCGCTGCTGCCGCTGCTGCGGCCGGATGTCTGGCGGCCGCAAACGCCGATGGACAGCTTAAATCGTCATGAATCCGCCGAATTTGCATAGGAATTTAAAGAATGTCCGGCGGCCGCAGTGGCGGCCGCAGCGGCGGCCGCAGCGGCGGCCGCAGCGGCGGCCGCAGCGGCAGCCACAAACGCCGATGGACAGCTTAGATCGTCATGAATCCGCCGGTATAAACCACTTTCAGATGTGATTACCACAGCGGGTTTCGCGCGTGGTGAGCGGCACGAAAAACATGACGACATCGTGTTGGTGCGCACGAAACCGAAACAAAAACTGACGTGACAGTTTCACGAATCCCCGTGAGACCGTGTTGTAGATTTGCAGTGGTCTGATACTCCTTCCATTTCAATATGATTGCTTGCACAGTGCTCCTTGAGATGTTTAAAGCTTGGGAAATCTTTTTGTATCCAAATCCGGCTTTAAACTTCTCCACAACAGTATCTCGGACTGGCCTGGTGTGTTCCTTGGTCTTCATGATGCTCTCTGCACTTTAAACAGAACCCTGAGACTATCACAGAGCAGGTGCATTTATACGGAGACTTGATTACACATCATCATCAGTCATTTAGGACAACATTGGATCATTCAGAGATCCTCACTGAACTTCTGGAGTGAGTTTGCTGCACTGAAAGTAAAGGGGCCGAATAATATTGCACACCCCACTTTTCAGTTTTTATTTGTTAAAGTATAAAATATCCAATAAATTTCATTCCACTTCATGATTGTGTCCCACTTGTTGTTGATTCTTGACAAAAAATTAAAATTTTATATCTTTATGTTTGAAGCCTGAAATGTGGCGAAAGGTTGAAAAGTTCAAGGGGGCCGAATACTTTCGCAAGGCACTGTATATATATTCAATTCACGTCACACTATGAGGAAAAAGCGCTCATAAGAACTACAAAGCTTTATGTGCAGTCCTCCTCTAGTTTCCTTTTCTGTATGTTAACATGCAATTTTTCTTAATTTCTTTTGCTGTCTCCTCCCCTCAAATCCTCCCCTTCTCTATCTCCCGGGTAAAGAAACGAGCTGGCAATATAAGTGTTATTCATGGCTTGGACAGAGGGTGAGTTTTACTGCAGGTAGATAAAAAGATATCGTCCTTCTGCTGCTGTCTACATGCACTATGTACACTGTCGTTAATGTGATGTGTTTCTCTGCCGCAAATAGAGGTGCAATTAAGGTACTGCAACAGTGTCGCTTCAGCATGAAGAAAAAGACTAAAATATAAGTAGTGTACTTTATGTAGTACAGTTGGTGCATCCTGTAGGCAGCAGAGGGTAAGTATATTGAAACCAATACAATATATTAGTTTGGTGTGTCTAAATATAGATATAATATATAAAGGCATGACTTGGTCACTTCTGACATATTACAATATAATAACATTTTATGTTCACTATTTGGAGAAACTTTCTATTTATACTTAGTTAGGATTTAGTGATATTCTCAGATGTTTCAGATGTAGGTGAAGATACAGTAGAAATCTATTAAATTGTACAAATAATTTGGTGTAGCATTTTCAGCATTGATTCAAGCTTTAGTACCCACCCTCTTTGTTATGTTCCACCTAAGTGAAAATGAATTGGGTACTTTTACACTGGCATCCCTTGTGATGAACTGTGATGGAATATTTTTTAGCAGTTACCACATTGCTGGACAGGACAGCATATATTTGAAGTTTCAATTGTATCACCTGCATTATATGTGTGTGTGTGTGTGTGTGTGTGTGTGTGTGTGTGTGTGTGTGTGTGTGTGTGTGTGTGTGTGTGTGTGTGTGTCAGTTTGTGAGGCCTGACATGCTACTGTGATCTTACTGTGATCTTAAATCTTAAATGACCTCAAATTACCAAATTTATTGTTCGAGTCCGAAATCTGACCCAATTCTGAATTGACCTGACATACATGTATGAATAAAATGAGTAAAAAAGAAATAAAGAAGACATGAAATAGACTAAAAGGACAGTCACAGTAGATCTATATGGACCAGAGGACCATCAGACTTGATCCAAAATCTAGTAGATCAAAACAGACCTGATAAGGAAAGCACTCAGAGAGTAGTGTTGTAGTGTTTACTTATTGCAGTAGTTAGTGACACCATGCCGCTATTTCACAATGATATTCAAATCTTTAACAAATCCGTGGATCCAGATTATAAACCACATCACTGTCGAAATCTAATCACTTGGTTCTTGTGTCATTTCTGACCTTCCCTGAAAATTCCATTTAAATCCAAATTGTCCATTTTTGAGTAATGTTGTGAACAGTTGTGAATATACGCTGATCATCACATAACTCTGCCGTTCCCTGGCGGAGTAAATATTTGGTTTCCATTTCTACCATTAGAGAACAGTTTTGTTCCAGACAAATAAACCAAAAGACAGATGACTGTTTTGGAACCAACATTAGAAATAGAACTTTTCTGGTGGAAAAGTAGCAATAGAGAAAACATGATTCACCACCAATCAAGTACTAATATCGCTGACATATTCCCTGCACTTTACAGTTCAAATTCTGCTTAAATGGACACAGTTAATTTTTCTGACAGATCACATGATCAAAGCTGATTGTGAGTCCCCTGGAATCCACTTGTCGGTTAGACACAGTGATTCACAGACTTAAGAACTGTGGCAATAGAGTGAGACTCAGTCCAGACATCTGACTGAAAAGAATCAGGACTCAGGGGCCAGGCAGGTCTCGCTAAGTTGGAACAAATGGAACTGTGAGGCCATCTACTCCGGCATTTAAAGTTGAACCACAGAATCCAATATATTTTTTGATTTTTTTTTAAATTTAACAATACCGAACTCTTCTAAACTCTCATCTCAACAAGTTTAATGATAACCAAGAAAAAAAAAGAATCTCAACACCCAACTGAGTCTTGCCTAATGCTAAAGTACAGTGGCAGGATAGGAAGAGGAAAAACAATGAATGGCATATTAAAAGATATGATAACAGTATCCAGAGAAACCATGGGAGGCCACAACCTTAAAGACTGAAAAGAGGTCAGTGAGGACAGTGGTGAGCTGGAGCACAAGAAGAGACAAGAAAGCAAACCAAGGAATGAGGCAATGTAAGACAAGCAGATGAGGACAGCGACATGAGATCAAGTGAAAGCAGAAGAAAGGCCGAGAAATAAAGGAAGAATGAAGCGAGGACGAAGGACAATGGTTGCGAGTGGAGGAGGAGTGGGAGGAGAAGGACTGGGAGATGGAGTGGTAAAGGATGGAGTGTGGATAGAGAGCAGAGGGGAGGACAGGAGGGAGGAGGAGGAGGAGGAGGTGGCGGCGGCAGGGCGTGTTTCTATGTGTAAGCGTTTCCTTCAGCCGGGGTGATTGAGCACCTCTGCCCTGAACTCTGGGTAATGAGCGGAGAGAAAAGGGAAAACTTCTGCCCTGGAAACTTCCCAAATTATTTAGAGGCTTATGGTGGCGGGAAAAAAAAAATTACAATATGCACAATCCACCTTCTCGATACCGGATGAAAAATAATGAAATTCTTTGTGACAGCCCTTCCAACCTCTCGCTGTATAATGATTTTTTTTGCCCCCCTCCCCACCCTCCACCCTTTCCATCCTGGCTAGATCTCTCTCTCTCCCACTCTCTCTCCCTGAGCCTGTAGTATCCGGGTACATCTGTTTTGCATGAGATGCATAAAATGACAGGACTTAGACAGCCACTGCATCTAGTGACAAAGATTACTGTCAGCCACCTTCGCCAGTTAATACATCATTGCCACTGGTCCATTCCCTGCCTCTGTCTCCTAGCGACAGCCTATCCCTTGGCGAGGTCCTAGCCATGTGATGAGCCCCCCACTAACTCAAAAGCCCCCCCACCTCCCTCACTCCCAACACACCTCCCTCTTCTACTCTTCAGCTTACCTTTTACATTAAAAAGAAAAAAAAAGAAGAAGGGGAACTGCTATTTTCAACTTTACATTTTTATCGTATTACCATAAAATATTGGCGAGAGCGCAGCATCGGCATTCATATCTGAGGAATTTGATTCTGCCAGTGATTATACCGTGTTTAGACTTGTTAATGTGCAGCTGCATGAGAGAGAAGAAAGTGGGGGCAGAGGTGGGGGAGAGAATAATATTTGCTTTTGGATATTAGTTTTTTTCTCTCCCTATTAGATACAGGACATAGAAACTTTTAAATGGTGCAAGGAATTAGGGTGGGAGAGGCAGGGAGGAGTGTGGGGAATAACCTCTTTACATGCAAATGGTACACAGTGTTATCTGATGGTCCGCTGGATAGAAAATGGTTGCTTTGGTTGTTCTCTCTGTTTCTGAATACATATAGAACAATACAAACGTTTCAAAATAGGCCTAAGGTGTGGTTTTATTGTGGGTGTCAATATTGACTAAAATTCAGCAAGCATTATCCTGTTGAGGCCAGAAAAAAAGTGTCTGCGTTTATTTTCAGAAGTGGAAAGTCAGAGGTTGGTCAACCAAATAAAGTGAATTTGAACATTTCCATACATTTATGTGTCTAGACAGTAACATGTCTAACTTGTTTGTTTTTTAAGTTATGTAAATTAATGCAGTAAACACACTTCAAATTAGTTTTCTTTGATTTAAAAAAAACAACTTGAAATTGTATCTTATATTCTCTTGTTAACTCTGTGACGTCCAACACTGTCTCTGGCTGTTTGATTCTACTGTCATGTTAAGAGAATATAAACAGTGAATAGAAACATGGATTGCTGCTCAAAGATATGCAAAGGATGAGCAGATACAGGCTGAGCAGCACAGTGAATCTGTGAGCAACAATTTTATCCTTACACCTAGCAAAGCTTTTTTTTTTTTCTTTTTTAAATTTGGACATATAGAATCACACGTCAGAATTGTCTAAATTTTCCAAAACTCTTGACGCAGCTGCTAAATAGCTACCCCAGTCCCTTACATCCCATGTCCCTGCAAGCTCACTGTGATGCCGTTGTGGTGATCTTTAGTGTCACTCAGATGCCTCTTCACTGAGTCTCATGGATGGACTCCAAATCTACAATCCTGGACTGCAGTTGGTGACAGTATTTCTTCTGGAGAAGCTGGAGATCTACTCCAAGCAGCTCACTGAGGCTGCAGAGCAGAGTCCACCCCCTGTAAAGTCCTCCTTTTCTGGAAGTTGATCTTATATGGTAAACAAAACATAGCATGGTGGATGAAGAAAAGGTACCAGTAGGTAGTGGAATGGTCTGCTGGAAGAACTGTGGAAGCAGCAGAATTGTGAATCATGACTTCAGTCAGAACTTCTACAAAAAAAATCAGGGCAAAGAAAATGATGCAGAGATTTATGAGTTTGGCCTTTATCTTTAGGTTGAAATGACAGGTTCTGCAGTCACACAACAATATGCAGAACTCATCATGTGATCGCATGAGTTCAACTCAATCTGTGAGTGGTTCAGATTGTGGATTGTGATTCTGCTCCAATCAGATAAAATGTACAACCAGATTTCAATCAGACTTTTTGGAAAGTGAGAACATGAGCCATGGAATTGTTGGTTATCTGTTGGTCAGCAGATATTTGTTTTCTCATTAAACTACCAATTGTAATGTCCATAACCATGACCAGGCAGCTTGTGTGTCATATGAACCCTGGCCTCAATGTTTCCTTCATCTGTTCAATCACTGTCACTATCCATGCAGATATAAATGCCCAAAACAGTTTAGCAAAAAAAAATATATACATACACAAATATACACCTGGATAGTAGATTCAAACTAAACATCTGTGGATGATGTGTAAAAAAGGAAGCCAGGAGAATATTAAGATATAGCAAAGTCTTTCTGTTACCACCACCAGATCAACAATGGAAAAAAATGTCATAATTCAAAATTCTTAATTTCATATAACAAAAATTCTAATTAAGACAGTGAATAATCGTCTTTAAATGATAAATCAGTGACACTATTATCAACTGTTTGATCAAAAATATTGTAATTCTTATTCAAATCGGAAAGGGAATGATGAGTCAACTCAGCTGCATCTCTACAAAATTTGATGCCACAGAAAAAAAGCAAACAATGCTGCATCCATTTTAGTCTCAGCAACACTGGGATATGTCTGCACTGAATGCGCCACACCATTGAACAAAAGCAGCAGGTTGCCTTTTTAATTAGTTATTTTTTAATTAATTTAATAGAGTGACAAGTTTCAAGAAAACTTGAAATTCCAATGTTAAGAGAATATTAATTGTATTAGAATGAAGCAAACCTGGCCCATGTGCACTGTCCATCAGCTGTCAGTTGTTGTGCGTGTTTTCAATTCAATTAAAAAATCAGCATGTTTTATGATCAATATGTGGAGGACTGTGGAGTTCCAGTGGAGGGATGAGTTTCTTGAGTAATTACTTCTGCGTACTGACTTATTAATGCCACTAACCTGTAATCACAGAACTGTACACACGTACAAACAGTGATCCCTGCTGTGTGATGCTTAGAAAGTGTTGGGACAAGACAACAAAGAGAGAGAATGGCTTTTTATTTCACTGTCCTTGTTCTCACTCCTTTGTCTCCTGTTTCTCTGTTCTCATTCGCTGTGGATTTTGCTGTTTTTATTGACTCACGCTGCTTCTCTCTTGTCATTATTTCTACCTTTTTCCTTCTCTCATCCCTCTCTTTTTCACCCCCGCCCTCCTCCCCTCCACTGACATTGTAATGTTACTGCACACGACTTTATCTCGCCTGAAAAGGTGAAGCCATGAATGATCTCTCCAATTTAAAAGCACTCAACCCTCACGCCGCCTGAAATGAATATTTTGCATATATTCATGCAACAATGATTCAATTTGAGGATATTATTTGCAAACAGTGGCTGAATTCTCCGCAGCATTAATAACGGAGCGGGGAGGCCGATATCACCGGGATGAAAAATGTATTTATTCTGACATGTTTAGAATGAACCAGCGCGATTAATTAAAAAGTAAACAATAAAGAGAAGAGTCAGATGGAAAAAGAAAGATGGGATGAGTGTGACCAGAGACATCTGACTTATTGGAGGTTGTTTGACTGTGGAACATGACTCTGTTGCTGTGCTAATGTCATTTTTGGATATTTTAAAGAAAGGGGGTGAAAAATATGATTCTAAGAATGTCTATTGTTTCTTACTGAGACGGTTAAATGTCTGCATGATGAGATGATGATGAGAAAGCCAAAAATGTCTGAATATTAGTATTTGGAGCTTGAAAATATATTGCACTTCATTAACACACAAAAAGGCAAAAAAACGGGAAAAACAAGTTTTTAAATTCCCAAGGTTGTCAAACTCTGGTCGAGATTTCCATGACGGTACACATTTACAGCTCGTCACAATTAGTCTCCAAGTGAATGCATAAGTTCTGTAGTTACGTGCTGCAGTTGAGGGAGATGGGGATTAGAGTAGATCCACAAGTGAGCATTTTCTGTTAAAACAAACATCTGTTCATTGTTTTCTCCTGGTGAACTCCCATCAGTTTGGGAAACGCAGCGGAATACAGCGCAGATAGCCTCTGAGCGACAGAAAAGAAATAAAAAGCTGATGAACAAAAGGGTCTGGTGGTTTTTCAGGTTGTAGTTTGTATGTTTGTGCAGTAGCTGGACAGTGGTGTCATACACTGGAGACTTGTCTAAATCCAATGTTAAGCCTGGCAGTGGCTCTTTCTGTATGCAGGTGATGAGCTGTTATGCTTGAATCAGAAAAGAGTATAAAAGCTGTGATGTGAAATAAATGCAATGTAAATACATTGATCAGATACAAATAAACCAAAGTTTCAATGCACAAATAACACAATTAAACTCACAAAAACACAAACACACCCTATGTGTGGAGGCTGACTTCACTGACCCTTTATGTTAACACTGATGCATTAACACAAACATGTTCTTTATATATTACTTCATATTTAATTACATCATTTGACCAGTGTTTCGCAAATGATGATGAGTATTAGGGTCATGTTAAAGTTTTACAGCACTTTTACTGTACATTTATTTATGAAGAACAGTTTTTTGATATGAAAGTCTAAATGAGGCTGCACAGTGGTGTTGTGGTTAGCACTTTCGCCTTGCAGCAAGAAGATCCCCGGTTCAAATCCCGGGGTGGGCCTGGGATCTTTCTGCATGGAGTTTGCATGTTCTCCCTGTGCATGCGTGGGTTTTCTCCGGGCACTCCAGCTTCCTCCCACAGTCCAAAAATATGCTGAGGTTAACTGATTACTCTAAATTGCCCGTAGGTGTGAATGTGAGTGTGATTGTTTGTCTGTATATGTAGCCCTGGGACAGACTAGCGACCTGTCCAGGGTGTCCCTTGCCTTCGCCTGAGTCAGCTGGGATAGGCTCCAGCACCCCCTGCGACCCTAGTGAGGATAAAGCGGTGTATAGAGAATGGATGGATGGATGGAAGTCTGAATGGTAAATGTCTCTTTAATGAAGCTGATACTGTCTAAGTATGTCAGAGTCTTAAACAGAAACTAGCTGTGTTTCCAATATAACTGTCAAGTAATCTGAAGTAAATTTGTAGTAAAGCTTTGCAAAACAAGAAAAAAAGTATGAGCTTGGCTTTAGTATGGGCTTGTTTCCATTGACTCCTTTTGAGCAAATAAACTACGTTGGATAGTAGGAGAAGCTTCAAACAGAACCAGTTGTTTTCCATCCATCCATCCATTATCTATACACTGCTTAATCCTCATTAGGGTCATGTGGGGCTGAAGTCTATCCCAGTTGACTTAGGGTGAAAGCAGGGGACACCCTGGACAGATCACCAGTCTATCACAGGGCTACATGTACAGACAAACAATCACACTCACATTCACACCTATGGACAATTTAGAGTTACCAATTAACCTGACCATGTTTTTGGACTGTGGGAGGAAGCTAGAGAACCTGGAGAAAACCCATGCATGCACAGAGAGGACATGGAAACTCCATGCAGAAAGCTTTCAGGTCCAGGCCAGGATGTGAACCAGGGATCTTCTAACTGCACGGCGACACCGAAGTCACTGTGCAGCCACTTGTTTTCCCCAAAAAAAGGAAATAAAATTTTGGTCATCTACAACAGAAAAATGGGAAAAAAATCTGAAACAGCTGTTTTCAGTTGAGCGAGCTGTAGTGTCAGCCAGTACTGATCATGTTTCATGCTGTCAAGAGGTGACAATAAAAAGAAACCAAAGTGGCCAATGGAGGAACTGCAGTTTTTGGCTCCTTTGCGTTAACTTCAATTCTCAGGCCTGAATGTAATATACACTATTGCGCAAATTATGACTTATCAAGTATGAAACATAGAAATAGTTGCCTTTTAATTGAGCACAGTGGAATGATTTTAATGCATTGATGTATGTGTGTGTGTGTGTGTGTGTGTGTGTGTGTGTGTGTGTGTGTGTGTGTGTGTGTGTGTGTGTGTGTGTGTGTGCATCATGTCACTGTGGAATAAGTTTTCAGTTGTGATAGTTAGCAGGATTATAAAAAGAGGATTACTGATCACTCAAATTAGTAAATAATTTAGTCGTAACATTTTGCAGTGAAACGATCTAATCCTACTTTTTCTCTACTGAAAGCAGGAACATAGTAGGGTGTGTGTGTGTGTGTGTGTGTGTGTGTGTGTGTGTGTGTGTGTGTGTGTGTGTGTGTGTGTGTGTGTGTGTGTGTGTGTGTGTGTGTGTGTGGGCTTTACAGAAGTTCTCTCAGTGTGAATCAGTTTCCTGTGTCATTAGTCTAGATCCACTCTAATGATGGTCCCACTGGAGCACCACTCTACACACACATGAACACACACGCATGAACACACACACACACACACACACACACACACACACACACACACACACACACACACACACACACACACACACACACACACACACACACACACACACACACACAAGCTGAAATCCAGCCTGTGTTGAGTGCGACAGATATGAGAGGCTGTGGTTGCATATGCGAGCATATGTATGTAAATTCCCTCATTTATGGCATTATCTGGAGGAGGTATTGTCTCTCCAACGTAATGTATGACTGCCAGGGAAACATGAAAGAGACAGAGAAAAAGAGAGAGACTCATATGCATGCAGAGAACCGATACACCATAACATATAATGACAGTTCCCGCATGTGGAAGAAGAAACAGGGACGCAAATGAGAAAGAGAATTAGAGAGTGAGAAAGTAGGGAGACAGAGACATGAGAGAAAGAGAGAGGCAAATTGAAGAGGCATGGAGAGAAGATGAGGAAGAGTGGAAAAGGAGCAAAATAGGGCCCAGCTGATTTGGGACTTTTTAAGGTGAAGAGAGATTTTATTTTTGGATTAAAGATGCTTATGTTTTGTACCTGTAAGACCAATTTCAGGCTCATAAAGGTGTAAAAGTGTGCATTGTGTCATAACAGTGGTGGAATGCACTGAAAGCAGGAGAACTTGTTTTAATAAAAGGCCAATAACAGGCACCTAAAAAAGCAAGTGGAAATATTGGCTTGCCCTGAGATTAAATTGGGAAACAAAGGGAGTAAGAGAAAGAAGCGACTGGATGTGGAAAGCTGGGGAAGGTGTGTGATCAAGGCACAGAAACAAAACATGGAAAAATGTGCGTTTGTAAATGAGCACAGGCATGTATATGTGCTCAATACAGCAAGCATTGTGTGTATCCTGAGCTTGAACAAAGAGAAAGACAGCTTCTGGCTTTGAAAAATGGTTAGATGGGATAATATGACTAGCTCAGCCTTTTGGAAGATCCTAAACAGAGAGAGAGAGAGAGAGAGAGAGAGAGAGAGAGAGAGAGAGAGAGAGAGAGAGAGAGAGAGAGAGAGAGAGAGAGAGAGAGAGAGAGAGAGAGAGAACCTCTATTTACGTATGGTCACAATAATAGATGTACATTCAAAAGTATACATTCAAATGTAGTCAATTTAACATAATCTTTAAATAAATCAGCTAAAGACAGTGAAGACTGATGGCCAATACCATCATATGGCACCATTGCACTCTGTTTTGCTTTTTTAAATGGTAAATGGTTGTATTTATATAGCGACCATCAACTTAAACACCTCAGGCCAAGCATCAAAGTCTTTTTTGTTGTTGTTTTTTAATATCCCGTGTTTCAACACTGGGTTTGATTGAAAATACATACAGTGGACATTGTGATGTGTGTTCAAGATTTTGAAAAATGTCACAGATTTGCATTCTATCAAGAGTAAAATCAGAACATAGACATCTCCATATTGTGGTTTTTAAGTATTGAACTTCAGACTGAACATAGCTAGCTTGGCTTACACAAAGGCTGGACATGAAGGAAAACAACAGGGTTTTACCAAAAATTCTAAAATTAGATTATCAGCACCTTTCAAGCTTACTTATTTTTTATACATGTTTTTATGCAGTACTTGGTGTAATATGAATAAAATGTTACATTGTGTGTGTTTTAATATAAAAAAATTATATAAATACTTGCTTTAAATCTAACACTTGACATCTGTCACCCAGCTTCCAGGAGCAGAAATCAAATGAAGCTGAGGAAGATAAAAACGAATAGGTGAATATGCAGTCAAAGATGGTGATAGTAAGCATGAGGACAGCTGTGACCTGACTGTCACAGCCATGTGGTCTCATAACAGGAACTTAGAGAAATTATCATCCTACATGTGAATGGATGGATGCTGTAATGTGTGTTGTGACGGCCAGTAGCAGAGCTAGTTAATGATACTGTTGTCATGTAAGAAAGAATTTGATGTTTCAACCATACATGGTTTTGCTTGAATGTTAAGAAGAATTTTGGCATGGCAGGAAAAAGAGAATGATTCTACTGTCGTTTTGATTTGTAATGGAAGGAAAAGCAAATGTGCAATTAATAAAACTAATGATGACTCCATTCCAATGAAGTGTCCCAGTAAACCACATCTTTGAGTCATAAAGCTGAACAGTGGAGTCCTGCAGTGGGAGCGTCATGATGGAATGCAGCCATCATTAATTATTATTATTAATTACACCTGTGCAGCTCCTGCTATGATGTGTTAAAGTGTCTGCTGTAAAAGAAAAAAAAAAGAACAAACATGCCTGTGAGACCTGAACTGAAAGATTTTGCAACAGAGGTTCAGAGCTTTTGTAATGAAAATATCAAACCCACCTCAGAATCTCCAAATCTGCTACATACCATGTGGGACTTTTTAATTAGTCCTAAAATTGTTACAGATTTTCACAAATGATGTAGAATATCAACTGTGATGAGGCCTCCATCTTTCATAATATTTTTTATACTGTGGTAAATATGTGTTTTATTTTTTCCTGTGTTAAGCAATAAACACATCCATCATCAGAGAACTGTAAAGATGTGACCAATAATTATTTTCATTATGACTGTCTCACAATTATTTCTTTGACATTTAGCTTACTATCTAGGTTATAAAGTGTCCAAAATTCGTGACAAAATTCCTTGCTTTCTGAGCGCTTGAAGAAGTGATGGCACTACATCATATGTTGAGGGGCCACTGGAGGAACATGTTGGGAACTTTTGTGTTTGAATTTCAATTCACTGTGTCTGCAATGAAACAACACAACTCTTTCAGGGCTGAGGTCTGTGAAATCCTTCCTTCAGTTAGACATAATAGCACATAGTTGTTCAGGTTAAAGGGTAAAAGTAAGTTTTATTAACTCCTGAAAAGCTTACATTATAAAATACAAGATACAGTATTTCCCTACACTGATTATTAATTTTACCACGTCTGCAATTTAAACTCACACTGTCACTGCAGCATTGAAACCACCATTTTATTGTTATCATTAAAACATGTAGTATTAATGATAGCATTGTACCCGCAACATTTAGGCTAAAACCTGCACCCACTGTTGGTCTAAAAAGTAATGGAAAAGGAAATTCTGTGATTGTGGTTTGGACAGTTTGACCTCTGTGGTTTTGTCAGAATATTATCACCAAGTTGATTTACAGGAGCTCTGTGAAACCCTGGAGTGGTTTTCCACATTCATTTGGTTTGCTGGCTCATGTGAGAACATGACGCTTCGACCAAAACCTGTTTTGCTACGTTTCCACTTCCAATTAGAATTCTGGTCTAACTTGCACTTGGGTAAAAACAAAGACTTAGTTCCCTGATAGTTTGGTTTCATTTACCTTAATTTTCACATACTATAGTGGAAGGTCTTTGATATAAATTAAATCCACACCTATAGAGTACAACTTTGACTTGCTACTGAAACAGTAAGTCGCACTTTGATTGGACAGTTGACTTCTTCACTTTAAGGTGTCTCTCATTTACATGCTCTGTAAGTGTGTCGCTTCAGGTTCTCACTCCCTCACCAGAATGCCTTGAAAGAGCATGCCTGTCTGACGTGTTTGCCAGTGTTTACCACTGTGTATGGCACGGCGCGCAGTCCGGACTGTCATTCATACTTACACTGTAAATATGGGAAGCAGTGTAGTGGAAGGGATCTGAAAATTACTCCGCCGCGTGCCTCGGTGACGAAATTAATAAACGGAGGCATGGGAGCAGAACGGGTTTTGACAATGCAAGTCTCTCTCTCCTTCACTCTCTCGTCCCATCCCTTTCTTCTCAGCCCTGCTGTCCTATTTTCCTCTCCCTCTCTCTCGACTGTGGCCTAATAAGGCTCAATTACACGGAGGCTCTTTCATTCATTATAGGCATGGGCCCCGGCTTCTCTTTGTGGACTCCTAATAAATACTAACACAGAGAAATAGCCGGGGCCTGGGCTTACTTATGAACCCGTTAATAACTGGGTGCCGTTGCTGTGATGGAAACAGCTTTCTCAGCAGCCTGTCTGGCCGCCACAAAAACACAAACACACAATGGATAGGGGTAAAAAAAAAAAAGAGGGAGCTAACGCTCTAGTTAGCCTCTAAGACAATGCTTTGGCAAATGACAAGCGCCGGCAATTAGCGCATCCATGACGTGGAGGTAACCCTATACATCTTTGTCTGTTTCAATCACGCCCAGACGCCACTCATGGTAAGAATTAGGGCCAAGGATGCCATCAATTTCCCTTAACCTGTTTTATATTGCTCTGTGTAGGTGAATGCATGATAGATTGTTTTTGTCAGCCTATTAAAAGTGATGTTAGATGCGTTAACAGCGAAGGCTGGAATGCACCCGCCAGGTCTGGAGGTGGCGGATATGTGTTTGTGTTTGCTTCTGTGTGTGTTTGGATGGTGAAAAAATATGCCCATTCTCACAATTTATGTCCCTCTCACTCGCTTCCTCTCCCATGACAGACCCTGATATCTAATGCAAATCACACTCTATACCACAAAAGACTTTCAGCTTGCTTCTGTCCATAACATCATTGGTGGATACACACCCCTCCTCTCCACACAACAGCTCAATCTGCCCTCGCAGAGCCTGTACACTGTCATTGGGAATCAGACAGACAGGCTCTTTATGGTGGTCTTTACGACTCCGACTGAAATAACTGTATTCCCCGGTGGGAGATAGAGTGGTGGTGGGAAATGTAACTGTATACATTTACTACAGTGAGAGAAGGAGAGAGAGAGTGAATGTAAGATGAGAGATGTCCCACACTGGTCAGTCAGAAGGACTACATTCACACTAAACAGCCTCCCATCTTTCTTTTCCTCTCTCTCTCATGAAGCTTTCTCTTTCGGACACATTTCATCTGTCCATCTCCTTCCTCTCCCGGCATCTTTGTCCATCCTTTCTTGCAGGTTTAAACCAGCAGCCGTGGCAGAGATTGCCATCCGTGGTTGTCTTGCGAGATGAAAGATGGCACGGCTGTGGCGCTCGGGGACGATCGCACCCTCCGTGACACACACATACACACTCTTTCTCTCTCTCACACCCACGTACGTCCTGCTCTTTCATTCGCCGCCGAAATGGTCCCTGCCTGGGCTAATTTACATAATACACTTCTGACACCTTTACTTTATTCATCAATCACACCCAGGCAGCTTCTCCAGGTCTGGGCTTTTGTCTGAGCATGTCTGTGGCTGTGTAAGGCTTGGCACAAAAGATTAATTTCACAGTTCCCCCCACCCCCCTTCTTCTTCTTCCTCTTCCTCTTCTTCTCCTTCTCCTTCTCCTTCTTCCTCTTCCTCTTCTTCTTATTTCTCCTCCCTGCTTTCCTCTGTCCCTCTGCCTCCCCCCTCATCTTTGTCCTCCTCCTTTCTCGTTCATCCCTCTCTTTCATTTCAAAGATACAAAGGCAGCAGAATGACAGCAGCCAGATAATGAAAACAACAATGCAAGCATTTTTTTCCCTCTCCTTTAACTCTGGCAGGTCGTATTCCTAGATTTTCTCAACAGTGTATTATTCCTTTCTTTCACTCTCACCCCTCCCACTGTTTCTCCATCTTGTTCATCCTCTTCCTCGTCTGCACCTCCGCCATCTGTTTGCAGTTTTTTCTTTCATCATCATCCCTCCATACTGTACTTGGGCCGACCAGGAACAGATTCCCTGTCAGTCTTCATCCTGCTCTCCCCCACCTGTCCAAGTTTCTCTTTCTTTTGTGTTTGTTGTTCAAATTGAAAACCTGATTCTTGCATGGCAGTGGCGGGAGACTGAAGTTTTTAAACTCATGAAAAAAGGAGAGAGGAAAATAATAAACCATCATATGTGATTAAAACAATGAACACAGCGTGTTGTTTATTAGTTTCCTCCGTCGTTATTGACCTGCAAGTGTGTCTCACATTTCAATTACCTGAAAGAAATGAAATAGGGCTTGAAAATCTCACGCTTGTTCGTCGATGGAGATGAGAGGGCAACTGTCGCTCAGATATCAATTTTTGAACAGATGGGTTGCCATGAGGGGCCATATCTCCCTTTCAATTAAAAATCTGAAACAGTCATTGTCTTAACTGTCATGCAAAAACACACAGATGGGTTTTGTTTGCGTCCATGTCGGAGTGAGCCTTTTCTTTTTCTACTCAAGTCGCTCAGTGGCCACCAGTGGACATCTGTGGTTGGACTGGGTGACTCCCAGCTCCAAGAGGGCCACAAAAGAGCATTCAAGCTCTGCACCGAATAATAGAAAGAAAAACAAAAAAACAACAACAAGCAGGGTAGATCCAGGTGAGGGAGACTGTCTGACCCTGAGGTCAAAGCAAAACAAGCATGGAGTTTGCACACCTGGGTGTGAGCATTCCCTCGACCCCCCTCAGTCTTTGCCCTTGCCCAGTGCCCCTTCAGCCCCTCCCCCACTTCTCACACTGTGTGGCATCTGAACCTAGCCAACGGGATAATTAGCCCCAGAGGCCAGTTTAGCAGGATGGAAAACAGCATTTCACTGAGTCTTCTGCACCAAATAGCAGTGGAGCTGTGTTGGCATCAACATTGCTCGTTGACCCCTTACTTACTTTCATTCCTGTTTGTTTCTGTGAGTCCAGGCACATCTTATGGTGCCTATCAGTTACAACGAGAGCAAAACTGTGACATAAACCAAATCTGATTCATGGCCACGGAAGCCTGTAGTTTGACCCAGGGCTGCAGTCCAACACAACCAAGAGCTCACCTGGCAAAGATGAGTTGATGAAGCAATTAGTTGATAATACATAGACTTATTTATCAAATACAAAAAAAAAAAAATACTTTTATATCTCTTTGAATTGGACAGCTTTTGGCATTTGGATGGTTGGTTGGACAAAACAAGACACATAAAAGTGCTACTTTGGATTTTTTCATATATTAAATCATTAATCAATTAATTCTGAAAAAACACTGTTGTAATATTGTTTAGTAAATACAAGAATGAAAGTACCTCAGTGCAATCATAATAAAGTCTTTTCATAACAGTAATAAAACATCCTGCACGTTTGGTTAATGTGATGCATTACGACACAGTTCTTGGTCATTAACTTTGCATTTCATTCCATTGCTTATGATAAATGTGCCAACCTCAACACGTTGCCAAAACTAGCTGTTTGACTTCTTCTGCATTGGCCACTTGTTTGTCTTGTTTGGTTTTCCTGATTCTCTCTGCTACATTTAGAGGAATCGCTCTTTGAGTTGTTTTTGCTTTTTTCCCAATTGCAATTTGTTCCTGATTCTTCCTCTTTTCCTTATGTCATTTACATATGCCCCAGCATTTAAGTAATTATTAAAATTAATATTTGAGACACAATTTTTTCTATAATGTTGTTACGTCCCCGAGAACTAGAGGATGAGGTGAGTAACAAATATAAAGAAGAAACAGATAGAGAGGCAGGAAAACTGATTGCGTAACATTAACAAAAGAAAATTTATTTACCAAAAAAAGAGAGAGAGATTTCAACACAAAGCAAAACAAGCTTTGTAAGTACAAAGCTGGTCACACTGTCACACAGTCCTCTACCCATTAGACACGTGGCCTAAAGCAGAACGCGAGACACCAACACCACACTCTGGTAGCTGATCTGGCCCACTGACCACGATGGTCAGGTCGGCTGATTCTTTAACCATTCCTGCTGATTGAAAGGAGCCACAGGTAGCCACTCTCACTGGGCGTCACCTGGGAACGGGGAAAAGAGAGAGAAAAAAACACAACCTACCTTACCTACTCAAACACACCACGGAACGTAACAATGTGCATAAAGTGACATTATCAATATACAATGTACCTGGGCTTTTTTTGTGCAAAATGTTCAACAGCAGTTCTTAAAAAGAAAGAAAAAAATCAGCAGCCCAATATAGCCACAATAAATTGGAGTATTTCAGCATAGTGAATCAATTGAACAGACAACGGTAATATCAGTAGAAATATATGTCATTGCTTACTGATGCTGATTAGTATTTAGGCCGGTCAGTCTCATCAGTTCAGCAGGTCTGACAGTCACTGATTGTGTTTCGCTCACAATATTCTGGACCTGGAATGTCCACAGTATTATTTCTCCACCACAAAACACCTATGGACAGCTTGCAGGACCTTTTTTTTTTCTTGTGAAGTGACCGCTGTTTCAAAATTCATCACACTGGTCACTGATCAGGCATTGTGTCCAGAAATATAGTTCACAGGAACAGGACTGGAATATTTGGCAGTAATATGAGAATAAAGGCTCTAGATTTCAAAGTGGGATTGAATCACATGCCAATTATAATATCATCTCTTACACTGATTTATTTCATTGTGTAACTTGATTGAGATAAAGATAAAGTGATAAAGTGATTCTGATTCTGATTGACAATGACACTGAAATGATGTGAAGAGGTGTGAGTCGGGTGGGGATCTAGATAGCGTTGTAGGTGATTCCGCAGGTCTGACACCTCACGGACAGCTCTCACCTCAAGGTCCATTTACCAGTTTCACGTTAGGTAGAGTTTAGAAGAAGAAAGTTAGTGTGTCAAGTGTGTTATTTGGGGGAGATACAAATGGAGTACTACGTTGCTTTTTTATTGTTTGTTTTTATTGGAAATACTGTCATTTTTAGTGTGATGTGTGGTAAAAGATACAATTAAGATGATGAATGTAAATGATTTGTGTTGAAATGCCATGGTCTTTTACCATTTTACAATGTATAGGAGTTCAACGAAGCAACCAGCAAGTGGTGGCTTGGTTGAGCTTTTCTTTCATGTCTAAGTTAGATTTTGCCAAATCTTTTTGTTGCATTAAAATAGGTTCCTATAGTGATTTATTTTCTGTTTTTAAATCTAATAATGCATGACAGATTTTTTGGACAATTTCCCCCCACCGCCCCGCTCCCTGCAAGGACAATATAGTTAATTTCACTTCAGAAGTCAGGCCTGTTATTACTGGAGAAATCTTACTGTCACATCAGTGGATCCTTTTGCTTTTTATCCCAAGGACTTCCCACTTCTCTAAGCAGGTGTTTAGAAGTCTGGGTTAACACCCCACCATCACCACACACACGCACGCACGCACGCGCACACACACACACACACACACACACACACACACACACACACACACACACACACACACACACACACACATTCTTTCACCATTGCTTGTTCCCTCCCCTCCATTTCTCCCTGAAGAAAATTAACACTCTCCTCCCACCCCAGGTGGCGAAGGGAGGGGCAGCAGGGATGGAGAGGCGGGGAGGGCGGAGGAGTGTCGAGAGCCTGATTTATCTGAGCCTGTCAGGCCCTGGGAGGCCTCGTGGGTGTTTGTGTGTTGGAGTGGGGCGGCAGCGGTGGTGGTGGAGGGGCTCTGTGTGTTTACAATGGGTGCAGGGAGAGAAGTGTCTCTCCCACCTTGGCCCCTGGGTTGGCACAGCGGAAGCCCCTCTCCGTCTCATTAGGACGTGTGTGTGTGTGTGTGCATGAGTGTGTGTGTTGTGGGGGGGTGCAACAGTGTGACAGTTCAAAGTGACATTCACACTTCCTTCTTTTTCTCCTGTCCTCCTTCTCACTTTTACACACACACACACACACACACACACACACACACACACACACACACACACACACACACACACACACACACACACACACGAAAAGAAAGGAAAAGGTATCAATATGTGACATTAGTCCTGATGCCTATATGACACCTTGCTATATTTGCAAAGCCAGCAAGTCAGGATCAGTCATCAACCAGCACTTTTAACCAGCACACACACATGATTCAACTCAGTTCAGGTTTGCATTATTTACTCAAGATAGAAGAGCATGCAAAGAAAAAAACATATTTTCTCTGTTTGTACCACATTTTATTGCTAAAGGGGAGAACCACTGATTTCTTACTATGATGTAAATAATCTCCACTTTCAGCACATTTTCAGTCTTAACTCTAAACTCTTTATTCCCCTAGGAATTATATATGACCCTTTTACACCACACCAATTACCCACTGCTTCTAAAATTCCATTTTTAACCTTGCAAAATTAGGCCAAACTCTTGCTAGATTTAGTAATGGGCTAGCTTATACTTCTGCCTCTAGTATATTCGGATCAATATCAAGAATGTGTGTGAAAGTGTTTTCATTCTGTTAACACATAGAGTAACTGGGTGACATGGACAGCATCAGTGCTTAACATGAGGGAAAGTAAATGTGCACAACAATGTGTGTGCCGACCATGAGCCCTTCACAAAACAACCCACAGACACTCATATGCATTTGGTATTCCCAGACAGAACGGTTTTTATTGGATGATTCTGCAAGACCCTAGAATGTGTTTAGTGGCACTTTTCAACATCAGGTGCCAACAGCTTTGGAGTTCTTGCTTTAAATAAAAGCTGTCTCTGGCATTCATGGTAAAATTTGGGTGATACTGTGGATATGGTAAACCAGCTATGGTTGGGCTTAAGCAACTCAAACACTTGGCTACACTTCTGGGTCTGAGAGGGGATTTGAAAGTCTACTTTCTGTCTCACTGGATGTAAATTGTGAGGTGGAGAATCATCACAAATGGATCTGGAATCATAGCTGAGATTCTAGCACACATGCAGTCAAGCAAAAACAAAATGTCAAGGCTAGATTTGAGGGCTGCTCCCACGCTGATCAGCTCAACTGACTTACCTGAGTGACAACACCAACGGGGTGGCTGCTTGTTCTGGCCCCCAGGATGGATCCTCATCCTCAGTTCTGTTCCACCACCACATTTATTTTTTTGATAACTGAGTGTCATGCCCCTGGACCACATCCAGCACACCCAAATATTTAACAGATGGTACCATGCAGAAGGAGTTTTGCAATGTGATATTTTTCTTCCCTTTTTTCTTACCAGATGGGTATGACCAGGTCCTCTTGTCACCTGCCAGTCAGGTCTACACTCTCTTCCCAAGATCCAGCCCCTCTCTAGGCAAATGACCCAGTCCATCAATAAGATATCGTGTACAGCTTCTTCCTTGGCCATTGGTATAGATCCAAGATTTTGTCCCGATAGCCACCAGCAGTATAAGTGAACAGTCACGTGCCTACTTGTCATTTTGAAAAGTTCCTGCCTGATAAATGTCTTTGATAAAGGGATGCATCTATAATTTATACTGAAAGTGTCAGAAAAGCACAAATTATTTCATTAGTATTTAATAAATCTGTCACATTAAGAAAAACTTTAAAGTTTTTGGAAATAAATAATAATGCTGATTGCAAAATCTCATAGACATATTTATATCTGTCAATTATTCCACCTATTTGCAGCTTATAGGTGCATTTCTGCAAACTTGACTGGTGAGGTTCACCATAACTGACAGGACTGTGTCTTTGAAGCAGCATTTAGAAAAGTGTGCATGTTAAGTGCATTCATTTAAATGCCTGAGACTGGAACTGTAGGTACTGGGACAGATCCTCAATCTCCATATGCTTATGCAATTTCAAATGACACAAGACATCCTGCTGATAATTAATCTGGGCAATCTATTAATTGCAGCAGATATTAGAAGCTAAGGTCAAACCAAGTAGCAATCAATTTTTGAAAAGACTCCAACTATACATAAAATGTGACTGAAAAGCTCTAGAACATGTACTGAATATGTGTTCCTGAGCTTCCAATCACATCACATGATCTTCTTCATTAGACTGAGTTAGTTATTTTTTTAAATCTCATTGTCCACGTTGGCTTAAAGGCAGAGATCTAAAGTTCCGTCTTGACTTCAGAAAGCTGCTGTTGAAGATCTTGTGATATGACCGAAATCTCCAGAGCTGCTAGATATTGTGGTGAAATGTTTTCTTAACTATTGCTTTCAAAGTCAAGAATAAATGTTGAGCCTCAGCTGGAAAAGTAAAGCTTCTAACAGTATTTTAGCATTTGGCTGAGCTCAGTGGAAAGAGCCTCTTTCTACATGTGGATATTTGAAATCAATCAAGGTCATTGCTAAAAACCAGTCGGAAGATTTTTCAAACCGTCCTTTTTCACAGTTGTATTGTGCAGCGCTGTTTATTTAACTGCCGCTTCATTGTCAGCAGTACAGTGATTAACCCAGCACCTCCTGTTTGGGCCTTCCTCGCATTAGCATACAAGATTTGTTTCACTAAACCCATTAAAACTAATAAGCACACAATTACCAGGCACGTTGCAGAGAAATATGCATATCAAAAACACCAGAGCTGTCATATTGTCCTGAGCATGTGCCAAGCTCTCCATCCTGACCATGTGGTCCAGGATTATAATAAAAACAATTCTCTGAAGAAGGCAAGTACCTTTACAGTACGTCCTGCTTATTAATTGGACAAACATAATTACTGAAATGAGCATTGTTTTAATTCATCATTATGGTGTATCTTATTATTTTTTAAAATAGTAAGTGTGCATATGTGCAGGCAGTTAAAGGTAAACAGCGTAGCATATGGTTGCCACAGAAGAAAATGAGGCTAAAAAAAGATATCAATCAAGAAGCTGTGAGAATGTCTTTTTTTTAAACTATGAGGGAGCAACAATGAGAAGATGAGGGATAGAGATAGCATAAATTAGTGAGGAGCATCTCTTTTCTCTTCTGATTTCATCTTCCAGATGCCCTCTCCCTCTCTTCTCCCCCTCTGTCACTTGCAATCTCCCTCTCCCTCCCCTTCCAAACCCAGCTTCCACTCCTGATCTATCTTTCTCTCTTTAAAGATGGGCAGAGTGTCACAGAAGAGAGGAGGAGAGGAAGCGAGGGGGAGGAGGAGGAGGGGGTATGCACTATGCAAAGCAGGGCCTCGGTAGCCAAAGTCGGCAGGCTGAGATGAGGTGTCAGCATTGCACGGGCGCACTGATGTATGAATGCGGCGAAATCAAACGCGTCACTCGACAGACAGGAGGGGGTTGGAAAGGTGAAACCAGCGTGCCGGGAGAGAGCAGCTGTACATCGGCGTCAAGGTGCTACCGTCCCTCTCTCCCTTCCTCTATCACTCTTCTTTTCTTGTCTTTTTTTGTAGTTGTATTCCACTTATTTATTTATTTGCCTGTTTATCTTCATCTGTAACTCTCTGCCGCTGCTTCCTGTTCTGTGGCACGGAAGAGGCCACAGCTCTAACAAGGTACAGCGGTCACAAAGAGAGAGCGGCAGAAATAAAGAGACACAGCTACTCAGAAAATATTAGCATATCCCCTAAGGAATACCAACTAAATTGATACCAAATGAACCCAACCCCTCCCTCTCTCCATTTTCACTCCTCTCCCCTCCCCAGTCCCCCTCGTCCCTCCCTTTTCTTTCTCCCAGACCTCTCCCAAGGTGTCACGGTGTCTTATTCATTAATATGTGTAAATCCTTGTTTTCGTCAACACGGCGGACGGCGGGCGACATCAGGTGGGCCGGTGTCGCCGCCTGACTTCACCACTCCGGTTCATCGGCTGAGGCTCATCAGTTGGAGGGATGAGTGAGAAGGAGTTAGGAGAAGGAAGAAAAATGAGGGGGAAAAAAAGGCGGGGACAGGTAGAAAGAGAAAAACACAGTCTGTTAGAATAGATGGTGACTTCATACGATCAGAATTAAAATGTTTTTGTTTTTGTTTTGTTTTTTTGCTACCAGTTTTGATGTCTGTGGTTGAAAATGTTCCTTGTTAGCAAGTTGTTGAAGACGTGTAAATTTCAGAATTTTTATAATCATTGTGTGAAGAGGTATATGTTCTTTTATTGTGGTGGAGAAACAAGTATGAGGAAAAGTAAACAAAAATGATTAGCATTTCTGTCGTACAAAATGTAACCTAAAAGTCTTTTTTGACAAGTTAAGTTTGATAAAGCGGTGTATAAAGCATTGATATATCGATGGATGGATGACGTTTCTAATAAGTGTTTTTCTGTAGCTGAGTCATAGCCAAGATTATAGAAATACTAAAGTTTTGATCAATTCCATCTAGGCTTAGACATATTTTACCAAAATCCAATTTTCTTGCTCCAGTAAGGCTGCAAGTGGCAAACCTTCTGTCAAAGTAGTGTCATAGACATGATATAACTTTAAAAGTAGCCAAGATCTGTGGGCATTTGTGTTGTCTATGAATTAAAATCTTTTCCATATTGGTAGTCCATGCATCACTGAGAGAAGGGTCTTCCATAGTGCTGGCAAGAGCACAGGCCTAGTGTCAGTGTCCTGTCTTGTAATGGCCTTTCCAGCAATCTGCTCAGATAGTGCAGGTTCTGCTGACCAGGTTAGAACCACTCATGGAGGGAGGCAGCATCCCCCGCAATATGTTCAGTGAAGATCTGGCAATCTGCATCACAAAGATTTCTGCAAGAGAGACATAAAAGCTCCCAAAGACAATAAAAGCTGTCAGTACAGTGAGTAGCGGGAGAGCCTAACAGCTGACCACATGAGGTGGAGAAGGATCCTGATCCACCACCTCAAAGCAGGGAGTGAGAAGCTGATGAACCAATATAAGCACACAGAAGGAGAGCAGCAGTTCCACCAGAACAGAGAGCACACACAGAAGTAACCTTTGCCATAGACTGTCTCTCCTGCACTTCAGCCACAAGAGATATTGCTCTAACCGAGCGTTCAGTCTTCACAAGGGTGCATCAGCCATGGTTCACCCTGACTAACGGAGACCCATAGGATTAAGCACAAGTAAAAATGTCATCTTTAACTGTAGTTTTCCAGATATTACTTTGGCCTGGTAAGGGGCAGATATTTATTATATTTCAAGATTCGCTTTTGTGTCTCTTATCCATAGAATCTGTGAATGTTCTCAGTTGTCCAGGTCATCTTAAGGTGAAGGGTTTAGTTCAGGCAACTGGACTTATTCTTGTGATCTTGAAGACGTTTCGCCTCTCTCACCAAGACGCACACTCAACAATGTAGTTTACGCAGTCCAGTGCAGTGAGGACTGCCCAGATGGCCCAACACAGAAGAGCCAGCACCTCAGGACAAGATTCAACTGTCCATTTACATTTACAGGAGAAAGGCCACTCCTTCCAAGACTCAAATGTACATATTCTAGACAGAGAGGACAGATGGTTTGAGAGAGGAGTGAAAGAGGCCATTTATGTTCATCTAGAAAGACCCACTCTGAACAGAGGGGGAGGCCTCAGACACCACCTCTAAGCAACATACAAAGCTGCCTTAAGAATTCTCCCTAGAAGATTTAACTACTGTTCACCCCTTTCCTCAGGTGAGCCCAACGACTCGCATGATGGTGAGTCATAGGTAGGAGGCTACTCATTGGGACATTAAATCAACGACTCTCATCAGACCCCCCTCTATTAGCATATTAATACCTCATTCGGATTCAACACCTGTTGTTGAAAGATTTCTTTAGTCTTTTAGGAGATACCATCAGCCTTAGCCCCCACCTTCACCTCTAGTGGTTAAATACCTGGGACTCTTCAAACTAGTTTTTCAGAACTGAAGAAGCCGCTCGGATGAGAGGCAAAACATCTTCAAGATCACAGGAATAAGACCAGTTGCCTGAACTAAATCCTTCACCTTATCCATAGAGCTGAAGGTTGTACATTTTGGGTGTGCATCAGTTGAACGGTTACTGACTAAATTTGAATGTTTTGAGGCAGAAATTTCCAAAAAGTAGCCAAAGGCTGAAGATGTTAAGTGAACTGAAGCACAGTGGATTTTGAATACCAAAGAAAATGTTCCCATATCATTGAGGCTCAAGTTTTCAAAGAAGTTAATGAGAGTTTGATCAGATTTCTTACTGGCTGTTTGATCAGATAAGCTATGAACTTTTGACACATTTCTTAAGTTTTAAAAAAGCTTCTAGTTTGTATGGTATTGTAATGGCACTGATACCTTAATGGTGTCCTAAATTTTTATTAATGTATCATTTGTTAGCTCAACTACTAAATAAAGGCCATGTACGATTGTTGATCGCAGAATATAGATTCACACATGCTGCTAAAAACCACAAATTCACACGCTATTTCTCAGTGGTCATCTCCTATAAGCTAAGGCCCTGTTGTGTACTGTGTATCAATACATCGAGCTAAATAATGTTCTCTCTCCTACATTCACATTAAAAGTGACACACAATCAGACATGTCACTTTTTGCCCTGAATTACACATATTAACACATTTAAAAGCAAACTGAGTTGTTTTGTCCCTAAGTGCACTCACAGAGGTATTTAAGATGACTCATGCCTTTTAAGAGCACATAAGTGGAAACAGTCACAGCCACATTTGAAACCACTTAGTTGAAACAATAGAAAAGAATGCAATTTGCACTGTTGGAATTAAGTTGTCTGGCTTAATGTGGTGAACTGAATTCTCTTTTTTTTTTCAAAATATTTTCCATACAAGCAGAGCCTGTTTGCTCAGCGAACATCCTGACGTATACTGGACTTATTAAATTATAGAATGCGGAAGAAAAAAAATCAATTAATGGCTTAGGCAATAAGCAATAAGCTGTAGCTGCTCTGACATGTCAGGATGGAACTCTTGTGACACTAATACATGCTATGTTATATGAAAAAAGGCTGAAGGCTTACTCCATTGATTTATTACAGAAACAGCAAATTGATTTAAATAACACTGCTAATGGGAGAGTGAAATGTAAAGGTTGGCGGATGCACAGGATGTTCAGAGCAAGCACTGTGGGGTGTCTAACCATAAAGGCTTAAAGCAGGGACACAGTCTCATGGCTACACCCACATTGTAATTACAGCCAAGCATCAATTCTCCAATTCAAACGAAAAAAAAAAAGTAAATTTTTAACCTGGTTGCTGGTTCACGGTCAGTGCAGCTTAGTAAGTGATGGTGATGTCTTCCCCATGCAGTTGTTCTCACATCACAGCAAGGGACAAAAGGAAGATGTCCATATATCCCAAGTTTGCAGTCATTCATATTAAACCCATGTTGCATTGCAAACAGCTCCTCTATTACCAACACTGCCCTGCTGTGAACTCTCCACTGAGCGTATGCAATCCACACGAGGCATGAGGGATGCGTAGTGCTGCGCTAGTATGTTAAGATTCCATTTAGATTTCATTCATGTTTTAAAATATCTCTTCTACGGGGGCTGCATGGGAATATGTATTCCATGAATGGGAAATGCCTGGATGCGGATGTGTGTTTCTGTGCATCCCGCACTGCAGGACCATTCGTCGGAGAACAAGGCCCTTGCCGTTTTCAATTTCCAAAGGTGTCAGCCGGACTCGAGGAAAGCTGGAAGCTGATACATCAGCTGAGCCGCCGGCCCTATTGTGTGTCTTCACTTCATACAGAGATATCCTGAAATGTATGGGCGCAAATTCAGAGCTATTGTCAAAGTCGAACGCTGCCAGGTAGCAATAGCAGTGGCCGATTCCTTGATAATATTCATAAACAACAGGTTAACTTGTTATGCTAGACATAGACAGAGTCAGAGTGATATTGTGAGCACTTTTCAATGATGCACACAGATAAGTTGGATTGCATTTAAATAGGCACAGTATTTGTCAGGCAAGATGCATTTACTTTCAAGAGTGTGTCTGTTTGTTCAGCTCAGGCTTGCTCCTCCTATGTGCTTCTTTGTCCTGATACAACAACATCTGCATGAAGCATGGCTCACACTCAATGCTCGTACAAGCATGTAAACACACAGAAAAATCTTCCTACACATGTATTTTCTGATGGGAACCTGCAGAATTGTGCATGTGAAGACCACATGCACACGTTTTTTGTCCCATCCATTTCTTCACAGCTAACACACACACACACACACACACACACACACACACACACACACACACACACACACACACACACACACACACACACACACACACACACACACACACAGGTCATGTAGTTGCAAACACACATTCATATACTTGAAGTCTTTACTCATTCTCTTTGTGTGCCCTCACCTTCACTATGCACCTTTTTCTCGCTTACACACACAGACACACAGAAATACACGCACACACACACACACACACACACACACACACACATGCAAGATAACTGATGTTCCTTTTCTTGTTGTCCTGCTGTTATGCACAATGGGATTTATTGTTTGCAGAGTGCATATGCAATGTGAGGGAGCAACACAGATGCAACAACTGCGAGAAAAAGAGGATCTGAAACAAATGGATGATATAGTTGTAACTATGCGACTGACAAAAGATTATCAAGTAGATAAAATGGTGTTACTTTCAAAGAGATGTGTATTTGTTTCCTGGACTTGCTGGTCTTTTCTTTGCATTTTTCATTACTCCTTCTGTTTCCCTGACCTTAAATACTGCACCTTTTTCGCTTCAAAAACACCCAGCAGGTAATAGATAATGTCTGTCATTGTGACCCTATGTGGAGAAGCCGTAAAGCAGGTGTCATTTTAATAACATATGCTAGCAGGCATGCTAAGAGACACGGCAGTCCTAAAGCGGCTGGGATGAGATGTGAGCCCTCATGGCTAATGGCTAATGCTCCTTTATGAAGTGCAGGCATCTGAGGAGGACGTTCGCCTTATGAAGCGCTCTTACAAGAAGACCATGCCGGCTTTGTGCCGTCTGATTCAGACGACCATGCTACAGACCTTGCTAGGTGTTAGCAGACTGGATTTCTGTTTATTATATTTGGAAATATGAGCTCCATTTTGATTTGATGTGATTCTCCATATATTTCACAAAGCCTGATGTGCTTGGCGGAGTTTTGTTGGACACAGGGAAATATTCACAGCTGAGGTGATATTGGGGGCTGAGTCATTTTCATTCAAAAGCAGATATTGCCAGGTCAACTGATGTTGTCTTCAAAACGGCTTTTTTTTGTTTTTTAAAGGCAAGTTTTTTTGTATAGCACAATTCAACACAAGGTTATTCAAAGTGCTTAACATAAACATTAAAACCAGCAAGACAGCAATAAAATTACAAAAAATAAATAAGAAACAAGAAATTAAAATAAAATACAAAAATAAAAATATATAAAATCAATTTTAAAAGAATAAATATACTAAAAGTAAAACTAATAGAGTATAAAAGTAGGCAGTCACAGACTGAGCTGGCTCTTTTTATCAGTCTGTTGAGTCTGTTTTTATCACACTCAGAGCACCACCCTCCCCAGCACACCACTGCACAGAAGACCACAGATGCCACCACAGTGTCATAAAAGGTCTTCAGAGCAGTGGTCTGCTCACACCAAATGATGCAAGTCTCCTTAGCAGGTATAAATGACACTGACCCTTCTTATAAAGAGAATCAGTGTTATCTGACCAGTCAAGTTTGTTATTTAAGTCAACACGCAGGTACTTGTAGATCCTCACTCTCTCAATGTCAAGTCCCTGGATGTTCGGCAGTGGAGTGTATGAGGGCTTCCTGTGGAAATCGATCACCATCTCCTTTTTCTTGCTGGTGTTTATTTGAAGTTGGTTCTGCTCACACCAGTAGACAAAGTCCACGATGACCTTCCTGTACTTGCAGTCATTCCCCTCTGACACGCATCCTATGATGGCGGTGTCATCGGACACCTTCTGGAGATGACAACTGTGTGTGGAGTAGCAGAAGTTTGATTTATAGAGGGTGAAAAGGATAGGTGAGAGTACTGTACGTTGGGGGGCTCCTGTGCTGTAGACCACCACATCAGAGAAACAGTTCTGTAGCCTCACATACTGGGGTCTATCTGTGAGGTAGTCCATGGTCCATGCAGCCAGCTGGTCATTGACCCCCGCTCTCTCCATCTTCACTCTAAGCAGTGAGGGTTGGATTGTATTGAAGGCACTGGAGAAGAACGGGATCCTCACAGTGTTTCTAGTGTCCTCCAGGTGAGACAGGGATCTCTGCAGCAGGTAGAGGATGGCATAATCCATCCTAGTACCAAGCTGGTACACAAACTGCAGGGGATCCGTGTTTGGGCTCACCATGGTGCAAAGATGGTTCAGGGAGATCCTCTCCAGTGCCTTCATCAGGTGAGAGGTTAAGGTCACGGGTCTGAAGTGGCCGGGCTCCTTGGGCCATGAGGTCTTTGGAACCGGAACCACACAAGAAGTTTTCCACATGGCAGGAACTCTTTCCATTCTCAGGCTCAGGTTGAAAATGTAGCTGACCACCTGACAGAGCTGGGGTGTGCACAGTCCCTGAGAAGTCTGGAGCTGAAGCCATCAGGACCCGTGGCTTTCTTGGCTCTGGTCTTCCTAAGCTGCATTCTCACCTGATCCACTGTTGATGTGAAGAGAGGAGGAGGAGGTGGGGGGAGAGAGGAGAGTTCCAGAGATGGTGGTAAAGGAGGTGAGGGGGAGAGGATGAGCAGGCAAGAAGAGCTGGAGGCAGGCTGGACAGGGCTCAGATTGGAGGGGGAAGGGGTGAGACCAGTGTCAAACCTGTTCAAAAACAGGTATAACTTGTTGGCCCAGTCTCTGTGTCCAGGATCAGCCTCCCCCTTTTTGCCTATGCCCTTCCCTGATGTTGTCTGGAGTCCTCTCCAGACTTCTAATTATGCCATAAAATTGGTGCGATGATGCTATGCAGCATCAGCACAAGTGTTTAAAGCTTAGCACAAGTGAGAAAAAAAAAATGCATCCTAATATCTGTATGCGAGTGAGGGTCAGGGGGACAATTAACCTCATTAAGCAC
Organism: Acanthochromis polyacanthus; assembly: GCF_021347895.1. NCBI lineage: Eukaryota > Metazoa > Chordata > Actinopteri > Pomacentridae > Acanthochromis > Acanthochromis polyacanthus. Next base: position 26,038,687 of record NC_067127.1, read on the forward strand.
GCAGAGTACAAAAGAAGCACAAAAAGAAGAAAACTTTCATTCAAAATTCCTATGGCATCGGTAGGTATGTTCATAATTTAACATGTAGCCTTGTAAGAGAGCCTTTCAATGATATGTTATGTATGCCACTTCATTTTTATGGGATCATTAGAAAAGTAATTTCATATCCTTGTTTGTTGTTGTTTGTTGACTGTTTCTCAGTAGATTAGCTAGAATAGTCTCCACATTCTCGTTCCATACTTCTGTACTCAGCATACCAAGAGTAGTAGTGATTGCCAAATAAGCATACTTCCCAAAATACTAAACTATAACTTAATTACAAAAGGATGACTTGAATTTTTGATTTCAAGTCTCCTTCAGTAGAGCAGTGTTAATTTTGTAAATTGTGGTCCTATTTAAAGTAAAATAGATGATAAAGATAAGCTCTGTTCATTACATCTGATTTTAAAAGGGCTAACATGGAAATGGACAAATTCCAAACTCAGGCTTCTAAACAGTAGTCCATAAACCAATTGGTGACATTATGGGTTTTTAGATACAGTTTATGATGCTAACATGAACTACAGACATCTACTGGACTACTCTGCATGTTCCAAAGTAACACTGAAAGGGTGCTGAGGGTGTTAAAAATAATGCCAAGGGATCAGGAGTTGTTGAGTGACACAGTCAGCCTGCACTAATTGAGACCAAAAACTGAAGATGAAAATGTTACCAAGTGATTAATACAGCAAAAAAATAGGTTCATCTTCTTATCGACTTCCATACAATTAGAATCTGCTGGCCAAAGAGAAGAATGTTGGTTTAGGGGACTGAACAGACTGAAGAGCTACAAGGGATGACTTGTGACTTTTATTCTTAATCTGAAACATTAATTTCAAGCATTGATTTACTAAGGCAGATGTGAATCAGTGGTTTCGAGAGAAGATGAGGATTTCTTAAGGATTGTGGCCAAACAAAGAACACAGAAAGTCCCACTGAGTCAAAGGAGTAGAAATGCAAGGTAAAGAAAAAAGGAAAGGATGAGTTGGCACGGCCTCTCGCTGGAAAGTGGTCACTGTGCATGTTAGTATACCTGCATGGGTAGCTATGATGTGTGTTCTAAGGTGGTAAGGTCAATTTTGTTGTTTTTACCCCAAATCTAAGTCAGTCAAGCCATCGCATACAGAATTGGCTCTTATGTTTATAATCACCAGCTCTTATGATATAAATCAATTGTCATTTGTGAGAAAAAAAAATCTCAAAATGCAGACGTGAAGCATTCCTTCTATAGTAGGCTTCCTTGGCTATGCGCTTCATGCCCTTCTAATTCAACAGGCCACAGCTTAAGGGCCCAGTTACAGTGGGAAAGGATTTTATGAGTTTACGGGATGCTGTTTTTACGAGCGGCTGAGGAGAAATAATGGGGTCGAGTGTCTCCCTCCTTCGTCCTTCCCTCGCTCCATCCCTCTCTCCCTCTCCCCAGGCCTCTCCTATTACCTGCCGGCTGGAGGACTCAGGAGTATCGCTTAATAAAAGTTAATCATGAGAAACTTGTTCATTAATTACAGTTCAGGCCGGCTGCCTACTTGCCTGGTTGCCTTGCCGTTTCTTCCTCATGCTAAGGTATGTCTTCCTTCAGGCTGGGATTAGACTCTTTGTTTTGTCCTTTTCCCCCACCTGAATTGCCATGATTTTTTATTGAGAAAATATCCAATCAGGTAAGTATTTCCTTGCACACGAGTGGGTAATACAAAGGATGCATTTACAGGCTACCAAGGAAAGCCAAGAGGGCAAAAGGGACACAATATAAAAAGGCAATTTCAAACGGTAGCAGGTCTAAGGGTGTTAGCTTAAAAGTTGATGACTTCATTGCCCTAAATTCCTGTGAGATGATGTCACTAAAGAATAAAGAGAGATCATATGAAAATAAAGAGCAAAAATTTATTATGAAATAACATTAAAGAAATGAGTCCTAGATAAAGTTTGGTGATGAGAACAAGACTTCCTGAGTCTAAATGTGAATGATTGTGGAGCAAAGCTAGCAGATAGTTGGTCTGATTCTCCAGATGTAGGCTGCATGCAGCTACAACAAAAACATCAAGTTCTGTTGAAAATTTGGATAATTTAATAGGGCAGCCTTGTTTTTATTCGTATTCTTATCATTATTATTTATATTATCCATTTTAATAGCTGTGTTCACAATCCTGTGTGCAAATGTTCCACCAAAACAATTCCCCATGGCTATTTTGAATGATCACCGTCAAGGCAAGCTTAGTCAAGATGATTGTGACTGGTCTGAAGAAACACAAATATCCCAGAGCTTGTGCCAGACCCCATAGCTCATTCACCTGCAGTTTGACACATACAGGTGTCTGAACAGTGATGCAACTTTTTGTTTAGGAAGAAAAAAAACAAACTATATTTTCAGTGGCTATGAATCTTTAAACTGCACTGAATCAGTCAATACTGAGGGATTCCAGATCCAGAATCAGCAATACTAACACCAATATGAGGACCTTTCATTACTAAAAGTGGTTAAATGACTATTTTAATGAGATAGTTAATGAGGTAAATGCGTAGCAATTACGCTATTTGTAAATATGCAATAATGAAAATAGATTTTCATTGCCACTGACAGATTTGCCAAACATTAGGCTTTTTTTAAAATTCTGTCGCTTAATCACAAGAATGTCACATTTTGTGTCTCTCACTAATGAGTAATTAACACCTTGTTCAAGATGTGATCAAAAAGTTCAAATTTTATTTCAATGTCTGCCATGCGTTAACAGAATGTTGGACGATCATGTGCATGCAACAGGAGCGAGCATTATTTCTTAGGAGTCCAGGTTCCACATGATGTAACATGATTAACACAAGATTTGTGTTAAGCACATTTTTCTAAACACCAGCACATGCATTTTAGCACTGTGATAATGAGAACACTGTGCAGTGTATCACTGAACATGATAACCACTTGGAAGGGAAGGACAGCTACATTTAAATCAGATATCTATGCTGTATTTATGCAGACTAGGAATTTCTTTTCATTGCGCCTCATAGTTTTAGTGCAGGCACATAAAAGACGAAAAATGTTTACAACAACTTGAGTAGTGATTTGCCAATAATTTGTTGATTTCTGTATGTTCAAGTTAAGTCCCTGGAAAGTCATAAATACCAAAACTTAGGTGCTCATTTTCAGGAAAAGTAATTGGACACTAGTTATACAGAAACTGATAAAACTCAGGTTTGCTACAGGCATTAAGTACTTACATATTTAATATTCTATGAAAAAATAGGAAAAATTACACAAAAAATGAAAACTAATGTTGTTTTTTTTAAATGAGGGCACAGTTTTCAAGAAAAACTAGCAAAAACCGCTTTGAACATCAGAAATCTGCTTATAATTGGTATTTATCAATTTTGCTTCTGTTTCTGCTTCATTTTGGTTTAACTTTTCCCTGTAGGTTTAAGGCAAAATGGAATTGTTTAGTTTGGCATTTCCAGCTGATTGAACTTTCCAGGAAACTAACATAAACATTCTTCAACATCGCAGTAATTATACCGCTAAGTATCAACAAATTTATAGGAAATTCTGAGGAAGACTTTAAGAAAATTCATTGACAAATACTGGAACCATTAAACTATAACGTGACTGAAAATTTGATCTTTCCACTTTACCTTCTCTTCCAAAAAACTTTGTCTAAGCTAAAGTTCCAGAGAAGGTTAAAAACCTAAAACCCATTAATTGACAAAGCTAAAAAAAAACCAAAAAACAAACAAACATGAAATCCAAGTTGTAATAAATTGATCTTTTAAGTAATGGTTCTATTTTAATTCCCCATTTTTATTTTGGCTGATTAATGCAGGTTGTCCTCTACTTAAAGGCCATATGGCTGTATCTTTATGTCTGTATCTATATGTCTAGTCTGTCTATCATACATACAGATGAAGACAGACACTGAGTTATAATCTGTTTAACCATGTGTCTGGTGTTTCTTCATGATTCAAGTCCAGACTGGATCATAGCTGGCTGGGGCTTCATGTGGACTCTTCCCGACCGCAGGACAGCACCGGCAGACGGGCCGAAGGCAAACACAGCAGACAAACACATACTTCGGCCAAAACCAGCAGGGTTTGGACTCCTGTTTCCTCTGGAGAATGAGGAAAAATAGGCTCTCCCAGTGCTTCGCTGTGAGGTCAACAGGCTCACCCAGCCGTGTCATTATAAAGTACACACACACACACACACACACACACACACACACGCACACGCACACACGCACACAAACTCTCTCTCTTTTTCTCTCTCTCTGTCTCTCTCTCTCGCCCTGCAAAAATGATCAGGCTTGACAAATGTTTTTATCTATGATTCTGCTACGCAAGGTTTATTTCAAGATATGTTGAATAAAATGACCTCAGTGTTATGACCGATATTTTTCTAGTCTGGATCCAGACGTTACATTTGTTTCAATGAAAGAGTGAGTTGCTTAAAGTGGTTTGTCTAGGGAGGTTTTGGGGGAATAATCAGGTACAGATGATCTCCTTTCTTTGCCCTAAAGTACATCTCCTGTGAGATTAAATGGCCCTTTGTTCATTTAGTTGCAGAATGTATTTAATTTACTTTGTTACAGGGGCGGCATGGCTCAGTGGGTAGAGTGGCCGTCTTGTAACTGCAAGGTTGCCGGTTCGATCCTCGGCCTGTCGTGCTCATGTCGAGGTGTCCCTGAGCAAGACACCTAACCCCTAATTGCTCCTGGTGGGTTGTGGTTAGCACCTTGCATGGCAGCTTCCACCATCAGTGTGTGAATGGGTAAATGTGACATATCATGTAAAGCGCTATATAAATACAACCATTTACCATTTTACATCTGCGACAGCCTGGTGACCTGTCCAGGGTGTCCCCTGCCTTCGCCCAAGTCAGCTAGGATAGGATCCAGCACCCCCGCGTTTTTTTTTTTTTTTTTTAAATCTCACAGGTCAGTAGTATGTATCCATAGTTTTATCAGTTCGGTTGCATTTGTATCACAACAATAAAAGAAATGGAGTTATGACAAATACACTGGATAAGAGTAGCTGTGCAGAAAAAGCAGATGAAATAAGTGACATCTGTGTGCCTGAATTTATGATACATGTCATGTTGATCAGTCTTCATATCCATTCCTGTTTATCTGTACAAACAGAAATGCTTTTAGTTGCAATTTCAGTACATATTTTATATAAGGATTACTGTTTCATTTGCATAACCATTGCTGTTGCATTATGTATTGTGAAAATGCCTCTTGGGTCAAGTTGGTGTTAAATATGCAGAGTCTTAGTGAATTGTAGGTACCCTGACTGTAAAGATGTGTGGTGTGCAACTGGAACAGTCGATTTGTTAATGCAGTACAGTTGTCTTTTGAGTCATTAGAGGCAATGCGCTTAATTAATGTATGTAAATAGGTGCAAGATCACACCTTACCAAAGTATGAGACAGGGCAGCTGTGGGTTGCATATGTGTGTTAATTAATGTGCTGTGCAGAGTCCACTGTCTTCTAAAGTGTGAGATATGAGCAGGTTCAGGGTGAAAAGTGTTGTGTCTGACAGGGAGCATTTACACACAAAGTGTTAAAACTACCCTTGGATTTAGATGCAAGTTTTTGCTTTATAATAATCCACCTTTATTTTGTACATTTGCATCTGCATGAACAAACACATGCATATGATCCCAGCTCTCAGGGTGACACACCACTGGCAGACAAGGTATGAAGCTGGTAGGACATTGTGGGGGAATCTAAAAAGCTAATTTTCTCGGTGGCCTTCTCACACCTCTGCCCTTCATATACAGCCATTTCCATAAAGTGCTCCCCCTGGGGAACCAACAATAATAAACAGTTATTAGTAAATGCATTATGCCAGCACGTCCCTTTTGCCCTCTTGCCTTTCCTCAATAGTCAACCTACAAACACTCCCAGCACCGCCGCAGCACCCAACCGGACCTGACACACGGGGATGCATTTGTGTGTGTGTGTGTGTGTGTGTGTGTGTGTGTGTGTGTGTGTGTGTGTGTGTGTGTGTGTTTTGTGTGAGTGTGTGTGTGTGTGTGCATGTCTGTATGTGTGTGTGTGTTTGTATTTCTGACCTATCTCACCACAGAGTACTGAATTCGTGAGGGAATTGGGCTAATGCTCATAATAGCGCCGGCCATTACAGCAAAAAGCTTTGGACGCTGTACGCCTGCCAAACTCATAACTGTCGTGATTTCATCTGATTGCCTGGTGCTTTTAGTTATGAAATCTCTTCATATTGCCTTTTTTTATTTATCCAGTTAGTTTGCACTTTCCATTAAAGTGGGCTAAATTGCTCTGAATTAAAATTCAGGTATTATCATCCCCGATGTTTAGTGATTCAACCTCTTCAATTAGTGATCTGAGACTGGTCACCTGTGTAATTGGAGATGATACTACACCTAGGTTTGTAAGCAGTAACACTGTGCCTAAAATACAAATGTATTTGAATTTCTCAGCCAGGATGGAGTCCAAACTCTGAGTTAGTCTTGTTTTATGTTTAAAAGTGACTGGTGACACATGTTTACAAGGCTAAACGGGCACCACCAGAACACTCTGTGCCATTAGTTTTTTTTGTTTGTTTGTTTTTTAATTTGTTTTTGTCATTATCATCAGGACTCATGGGAGCAGGCATGCACACAATCACATCGGTGCACATGCACAAACGGCATCTCATCTTCATACGAGGAATCACAAGCTTCCGTTCATTAACAGATGTGCTTCGGTGTCTGAACTGGCTGTCCATGCACATAGAAAGATGGGGGAAGGAGTGAGGGTGGAGGGGGGGTTAGAAGAGGGAGACAAAAGACAAGCACTTGCCAGACCTCTCCAGAGTGGGCACCCCCAAACAAAGATTCCTAAATGCTTGAACTTATTTACATCTCTATTGATTTTGGGGACATAAGGAGGCTGGGAGTGGGTGGGAGGGTGGGGTGGGGTTGTGGGGGGCAGATGGGCTGCCTACCTGAATGAAGCTGTCCTGTTGTGGGAGTGCGGTAAAAGGTTGGTTGTCAGGGCAGCTGGAGACGCACTCAGCACTCAAAGGTCTGGTGTGACTGACCGTCTGTGAGTCTATTCATCACCTCCTCCGCCATGTGTCTAGAGTGAGCATATGCAAACCTTTGCTATATTTGTTTGGTCCATCAAGGACCGTGCACCTTAAACCACATCCAACATCAACAGGACAGTTTCTACCTGAATCGAGCTGCACACTCTTTTGCCATTTGTCTAAAGGTTAATGGCATGGACACTATTTCTTAACTACATGTATCTTAGCGAGTTATTTTGTTGTTTTTATTACTCACACTAGCATCTGTGTAAGAGTAAAGAAATAGTGATGCAGAACCATGCAATTAGCATATGTAGTGACTTAGTCCTGTTGAAAAAAAAGTTGTTTTTTTATGAAATATTATTTTAGTTTGGGCAAATCTATGCCAAAAAAGTAAAGGAACAAAGGATAATGCATTACTTAACAGTTCCCAAACTACTACATGGATTCTTTAGGATGCACTAAGAAATAAAGTCCAAAATGATGTGATAACACAAGATCTGAATTCTGAAGAAGTATCTTTATACAGAATTATTTCCAAGCAGATTTATGAACCTTGACAAAGATCACAGACATGTTATCTTAGTGACATATGTTAGTCAGCATCTGACTCAGCATTTGACTGAGTGAATATAGGAAAATACATGTTCATAAGACATGTCTGACTGTACTGCAAAAACGCCCTTGAACTGAAAACATATAAAATAGACGTTTTCCTTTGGTTGAAAGAGGTCCATTTTGCTAACAGTAGAAAGTGATCTTGCCCTGATAGGATTTCAAAACAGAAAAAAAGTCTTTTTTCCCCAATACTAGAAGTCTTAAAACAAGTTCCAGTGACTTATAATGACAAGATTAGTGCTAACCTTGTTTCTGTAAAGCAAAACCTCTTGCTAGTGATACCTGTGCAGAGCCGTGCCCAACTTTTTGCACGTACAATTTTCAAGTTGGGAGATGTCTGCTAAAATTAAGCCACCTGGCCAAATGGATTCTAATGTCGCAGCTCAAGCCCCCTGTAAAGTGTGAAATTCTGCCATAAAATTTTGTACAGACTCAATCTCTCCACATGATGTGTCTGAATCACTTTGTCCTGAAAACCACTTCCTTTTTTTTTTTTTTTTTACATTGTTAACATGCCCATGTGGTATCTCTTTATACATTGGAAAATGCATCATGAGCTACATATAATACCTACAAAAGCGGCATATAGACAATTGATGGATGGACGATAGAAATAATGGTAAAGTACCTTCAAAGTTAGTCCACTGTTATGAAAGCCTCAATTTTTGTGAAGAATTTTTGTAGTAGGACTACTCTATTATTTGTAACTGGAAGACAACCTCAATCACACCAGAAAATATGAAGAAAAAAGGTATTTGTGGTATGCTTTTGTCTAGTCACTAAATTGATTGTGTCCTTGAAATAAACAAAGCAATCATGTTTTCTCTTAAAAGAGGTATGGAAAATTGTGTCAAACCATAAAGTCTACCAGTTAGCCTTGTTTCAGCTGAAGCTGAAAACTAGACAGAATTTCTCACAAAGACAAATCAAGACCAGTTACCTTGAAATAAATCTAATACCTGAGTGCATTCGGTGCTAGGCACAATAATTCATTTTGATGAAGTAAGATTTAATCATCCTAAAATAAGTTATTACTTTCAGAGTAGATTGAAAACAACATCCAAAAAGAAGTCCCATACTTAAAGTCAAATATCGTTTAAGGTTGATCATATATTCAATTACTAAAGTCAATATGATGAGATACATTCCATCCTTATGAGGAACATTTCACTACACATGTGCTAAACATATCTTCTACATAACCTGACATTACAAGAAGAGAAAGCAAAGAGAAACCTTTAAATAAGCTGTAACACATGAGAGAAGAAGATGGAGGAGTGAGACACAAACAGTACCCATAAATGAATGAAAGTCAGGGAGGGAGAGAGGGACAGTGAGAGGTGGCGCGGTCTAATTTGGACATGGTTGCTAAGTAAGGAGAGGGCTAATTACTGGCTGAACAGGGCAGGCACAGGCTGCTCATGTCAAAAAGGACTGAACCACTTATTAGGCATCAAAGTGCATTCATATCACAGCACAAAGGAGATGGGGGTCGAGGGGGCACGAGAGGGGGTACAGCATGTGTAAATGGAGGCATCTGTGTGTGTGTGGGGGGTGGGGGTTAGCTAATGAATGTTGTTGAGAGGTGCATTATGGGACCCTCTCCTTGGGTCTTTCGCTGTTTTAGGACAGCAAGAGGCTGCAGAAGGGCTGATTTGATTGTGTTCTAAAATGAAGCAGTGGAAATGGAGAGATGGAGGGCAGACGAGAGATAAAAGAAGGCTATGAGGGAAGTGCTTGGAGGAAGTGAAATAAAAAGATAGAGTCAGGATGATAAGACAAGAGAGTTTGGTTCTCAGGTCAGTGGGATCGTGGGGTTTCAGGGATCGACGAATAACTGAAAGGCCAACTGGGCACAGGCTAGGGGCCACAGGAGTAAGAGGAGACAGGAAGTAATCACCAAAAGATGTCCAATTACCAAAATTAGACACAAAGGGATGTGAAACACCTACAGTACAACGGGCCATGAATTTACCAAACTATGTCAACATTTTCTACAAATGTAGATAAAGTGAAGCAGACTATCAGGGGCCGAGGCTCTTTTACATCTCTGTATCCAGGAACCCTTTGTTTCAAAAACTAGCCATGCTTTCATGTGTTGAGATATAGAGTAGTCAACTTGAGAGTGTTAAAGAATGTGTAGTACTCAGTTCTCTTTTGACTTTAACAACAATCTTTCTTCAGCCTCTAGCATAGTGTTGTTGCTTTATGTAGGTTTCTGTAGATAACAACTTTTAAAATGTTCTCATTTGATATGTAAAGAAAAGAAACCATATTTATCTAGTTATTATACATAAGCACTATGTAAATGAATTCTCTGACCTCTTACAAACTCATGCAAAAGAAAAGTCTGAAAAAAAACAAAAAAACTTTTCAGTTAATGTAGACATTATTACCAAAACCCATGGTGTGCAAACTCAAGATATTTATTCACACAACTAACTTTTAAAAGTGCTGTATATGACATTGAAAAGAAGAATTTCAATAGAACATTATAATAATTGACAAAAACAAACTGGTGTGCCCTTTCACATTTCATTAAGAACCAGAAAGATTAAGAGCCAACAAAATTATTTTATTTATTATTATTATTTATTATTTATTTGGTTTCTTGCCTTGCTGAACACTCTGGACTGCACTCTCATGTTTACAGTGAGGTGTGGGAGGTTGCTCAGTCTCAGCCCAACAGTTTCACAGTGAGGGACCTACATCCGCATTCTGTCCAAACTGGATGACATAACATATTAGAGAAGGTCAAGAGAAGGTGAACCCTTGACCTCTACGGTGAGGGGATCTGTGACTCTATTATACAGTGGGTGGCATTTAACTCACATGGTTTGGTTCCACTTGTCTCCTTACAGCGAAGAGTCACTGCAAATCAATGCAAAGTTGTTCTGAGTGATCACCTTTGATGATAAAATGACAAAACATTTCCCTGCGGATGGGAGTGGTCTCCTCCAGGAAGACAATTCACCCATTTATAGGGCACAGGGAGTGACTGGAGGGCTTGGCAAATATGAAAATGACAGAAATCATATTGTGAATCAATCAGATCTCAACCAAACTGAACATCTGTAGAAGATTTTGGACTTGTGTGTCAGAAAGCGCTCTCCATCACTATCGTTTATGTCACCAAATGAGAAAATATCATTTGGAGGAATGCTATTCATCCCTTAATTAGAGTTAGTCTTGGAGAGTGAATGTCAAGGAGCATTAAAGCTGTTCTGTTAACACATTGGTGCCCCACATTGTGTTATATTTTACGATGGTTTTGCAGAAAATCTGACCTCTTGTATGTATATTGATGCTTTATTTATGTTCAAAATCTTCTGTAGAAACTTTAAAGGATCATGAACTAAAAAACCTTGGTAACCATTTATCTTAGTCACTAAAGCTGAGCTTTGAAACTTCTGTTTACTTTCTCCTTTTGAGACACACTGAAGACGCAATGAGAGAATTTTAAATACAGTGTAGCCGCAGGTCAGGCTTCTGGATCTTTGCATGGTGATTATACATGATGTAAAAAGACCAATTCTCTCAGCAATCTTGCATGTCCAAAACATTTAAGACTACACAGTTTGATTCCCCCCATGCATTTTGTGTGTTGTCAAAGTTAACTAAAATTACAGTAATGTACAGTCAGTATGAATTAAGAATTGTATGTTATAAAGATGAATGGCTGCAAATATCTGCATGTTCTTTCTACCAGCAGCTTTATAGTATCAGAGTGATGCCTGAAGAGTGAGTGTCCATCACAGAAGGAGAGACAGAACCAACTGTCGGGAAGCCCATCAGTTAGAGGCCACCACAGCATCTTCTTGAAGTCAGTACACAGCGGTTAATTGGCAACCAGCAACAGCAGCCTGCATTGTCAGCGGCCGGAAGACTAAAAAGTAAGAAAATTCAGCCCACAGCAGGAAATCTGCACACACTTATCAGCAGCTGACTGTATCTGACAATGAAAACAGATCCCATCTATTCCTCAGTCACATTCTGAGCTTCATCCATGAATCTACATGGTAATCGGTAAGCATAGCATTCAGCTACACAACAAGTCTCGCCTGACTGAGTCTTACCACAGCTGTATCCAGGGAACCAACAAATTTCATACAGCCTTCATAATACTAATCCCAGTCAAAAGACGCTAAAGACCGACAGAGAGGGAGGTTATGGGACCCACATCCGGTGGTGGTGCAGTGGGGAAGTGGATCGTAAACTGCTGCTTCCATCCCAGCATCCTGGGTTTGCAGTATATGAACCAAGGAACCAGAGGAACCAATAAATCCTAGAGTTCAACCCCTAGCTGCTCACACCCGGCCTGGGCTGGCATGGGATGAAAGGCCGCCTCGAAACCCTGGGCCCAACCACAAGTACACACACACACACACACACACACACACACTCATATAACCATGGCTTACCCCCACCAGCCCCCTGCCTGGACCCTGGCCCACAGCCCAGCGCCTATGGAGCGTTTATTAGAGAGGAGACTGAGCACCATGTGCTGCGGCCTGGACTGAAGGAATGTGCCTGGTCTACAGCAGATTACAGTGTGGAAGCATCTGCAGAGGAGGTACTTATTTGTGCTGCTTTGTGTACGAGTGTGGGTGTGTTTGTGTACAGTATTTGCATGCGCCTGCCTATATGGTAGCAGTGAAAATATGTGCATATGATGACGTATCCACATTAGAGCACTCTCTCAGTCTATGTGTTTGTCAGAAGGCATCGTATTAGAGATCTAAAATGCTGTGTATGCACTCACATGATTGTTTTTGCTCATGTACATGTTAAAATACGTGCCTGCATTTATGTGAACCTATGAGTCTGTTCATGTACATGTAGCCTACTGTTTTGATTATTTCACAAAATAGCTGAATTCTGGTTCATACTGGACTGTAAAGCATGTTAAGCGTACTGAACTTAAAAGCACACGTTTTCCTGTTGCCTTAAAAATGTGTGTTAACCGCACTTTGGTTGATTCATTATTTTAAAGTCATCTTATGAGCTGTGAAAGAAGTTGGGTTAAGTTAACTGACCTTGAGAAAAGCCCAATAAAATTAACTTGAAAAAATTCATCACATACACATGGTTACAAACTTGTTTTCCTTTTACATTCTCTAAGTTTGAAGAGTTCTTGGTTATCTAACACTGAGGACTGAGAGTCTCAGCTGTTGAGGACATTTTTGATCAGAGCCAGTACAAAGACAATCTGTGAGGCTGCTCCTGGTTACAGTCAAGTAAATTGTAAGTCTATGGGTGTAGGGGTGAAATTCAATATTCATCTTTTGTCATGGACTGAATTTATTTGATTACTTCTGAAAGCAACAACTCTAATTTAATTTAACATGTATTAAAAACACAAAATTCTTCATCATGTCTGTCTTGTCAAAGAACCAAAATCAATAGTCCTTTGGGAGTTTTAATTACTCCCCCCACCCCACCCCCACCCCCCCTTTTCTATAGATAGATGGATAGATAGATAAATAGATAGATAGATGAGAAAGAGAAGAAAAAGTGAAAAGAGAAGCTGACTGAATTCCTTTATGATCTTTTACAGTGTGAATGAAGCCCATAGTGAACTGCTTCATTTTCTCTGATGTTTAAAATGGTTTAACTACATGCCTAATTTAATCAAATTACGTTTACATTTATATTTGAACTCCACTGCAATAAAAAGGTCTGAAATGAGTCTAGCTAAAGACTGTGCAACTGCTAATAGTCCTTCAAGTAGCAGGCTGTTTAAATGAACAGAAGGCTTAATGAGTAGGTACACAAAAATCTGACATGCACAGGTCAATATTCCATCTATCCATTCTCTATACACCGCTTATTCCTCATTAGGGTCGCGGGTGGGGCTGGAGCCTATCCCAAGTGACTCGGGCAAAGGCAGAGGACACCCTGGACAGGTCGCCAGTCGCACAGGTCAATATTGCTCTATTTTTTTTAAAGACAGTTGTGTAGATAATGAAAGAGGGTCCTGGAAATGAAGTTAAAGTGTGTAAGATATAATCGAAGATGTTTATACCTTACACACCAATTGGTTTTAATGGCTCAATGGAGCATATAGCGTACTAAGAAAGAAGAAAGAATTTGTGAAAGCGATGAGGGAAATAAAGAAAATTTGTCTATGTCTTTGTAAATTGAAAATGGAAGATTTTGGAAAAAATCTGCAAAGTTCATCAGGCCTTTTTTTGCCTTTATTATAGTGCACATTGAGACAGAAGACATGGGGAGAAGAGTGGGGGAAAGACATGCAGTAAATGGCCGTGGGTCGGACTCAAACCCATAATTGCTGCGTTGGGGACTATAGCCCTTGTTTATGGGTCGCCTGCTCCAAGTGTTGACTTACAGGTGTGCCCCATCTGACCTTTTTAATCCACCTTTGAGATTTATCCTAAGTTCAGTGCATAAGTCTTGCACGTGTCTCAGCTGGACACCAAATCTAAAAGCTGAGCAGGTAGTGATGATGAACACTGCTGAAAGTCAAATTGTTGAACTAAAATGAATTGGCATCTTTTGTTCAGGCCGTCAGGACCATAAAAGTCCTGCTGCTTGAGTACTACATATTTCTGGTTCTTGTTCACAGAACTGCATTTAAATATGATTTCAAAATTCATATATGGACACTTTTCTTTGAGGGAAATCTGAAATGTAAAGATTTACATCAGGTTATTGTGTGTATTTCAACTCAACTGCAAACAAGTGGTGGAATGTTTGTTGCTTACATGTACAAAGCAACTATATGTACATATAAGAATAATATATTCTTATTTGTTTGGTTTAGACAGTATAAATGTTATTTGTACATGAAGAATCCTCACATTTGTAAGGTAGCAGCTGGTTAAAACAGACAAAGCAGAGGACAATATGTGCTGTTAAAGCCCAAAAAATTCTCTCTGATCACAGAGACACATCAGTGATAAACAGCTTTGGGGCATATACTGTGACTCACAAACGTACAATCCTATTAACAACAATCCACCAACCAATATACTGTATATACCTACTCAATTAGCATCCTGGCACTCTCATTTATGCTGTCTGGAATGTTCAGGCGTCAGGGTCAAAGTCGTATTTGCAAGAGGTGAGGCCAAACAAATGAGATTATAGCTGAATTAGCTAATTATCATCATTTCCATTCCCTAACAACCCGTAATATCTACAGCATAATGGTGCTTGTCAGGTTTATTGTTGTGTTTGTCTGGGCAGCCTTTGCCCTCTGGTCTCACCTGCTGAAACACATCGCCCATCCATTAGAATGCATTATGGAAATGAAATCTTTGTTGTTGTTTTTTTATACAGACCTTAATATGACAAGTTTTTTTTTCTGTGCTGGTGTTGTGTTATTTTTTTTTTAATAGAGAGAAGCGAGAAAGAGTAGGGATAGGCAACAAAGAGGAGAAGGAGGTATAGAGAAAGAGGGAAAAAAAGAGTACAAGTATATGGGTCTTCTTTCAAGGTTAGAGCAGGCAGGAATTTGTGAAGGAGTACCTATTACAGACAGACCTTTCAAAGGAAAATTGGACCCGTCTACCTTTTAAGGACGACATGCTAATTCATGTCAAAAAGGCTTTTAGTCAGGAGGACAGGGCCAGAGGAAAGGCTGTTGTGTTACATTCATATGGGCTGATGTGCACTCACTTCGAGGATATCGCAGGCAAATATTGATGTCAAGATTTGCTTTACAAGACTCAAGAAAAAAGCACAAAAGATAAAAGAAAAACATATTGTGTTTTCATTGCATTTAAATTGCATTTTATTAATCATTTTATTCAAAAACACAACCAAGGTTTGCTGCAAATAAAACCACAAATAATTGCTGTCCAGTGAAAAACATGTATCTTCAAGGTTACTGGTTTTTACACAGATGACTCAACAGCTATGTGCCATTTACAGGTACATACTGAGGAAACACGGATTCTGTTTAATGTCACAAGACTGATGCCTTGAACAATAAACAGGCAGGTTATTTCAAAATGTTTTACATAAAGTAAAGTGGCAGACAGGTAAAAAAAAAAAAGTAAAAAAATAGGTCAAAATTAAAGAGGGGTCAAGAAATCTTGCCTTTTTTTCACTAGCATGTATCAACATTGCTGGATCCAAGTATTCCCATAATGCCTATGACAGGTGATTCCATCATCATTCTAGTTCAATGATTACAGTTTATAAGATATCAAATACTTAGTCTCATGCCTAAATCAATATTACCTAGATGAGATGTACAGTAAATGGATGGAGCGCTGTTGTAGCTCTAGGAAAGTTCTGAAGATAGACTATCATAAATGCTGATTTTGACTATTTTATATCAATTCTTCAAGGTACAAGTAAATGATTTGTTTTTGAATTGGCACTGTTATATGGGATGGACATTGCTGTAGAATTCTAATTCACTGTCCAGCTGACTGTTGTAGACAGAGGAATCAGACCATGGTCCATGTTTGAAGTGACTTGTTTTTATTGGACAATGGAAATTCTTTTAAGAGAAGTGGTCTTATGATAGTTCTTTGTCTTCCATCTTTCTCCATATTTTTATATGATCAGTCAGGTAAAGTACTTGATGAAATTCAAAAATGGGCGCTTTCAGTGATAAACCTACAGAGAATATTCACCTATCTCTTCTTGTGCCCTTTTTAGTGCCGTTCAGCTGATTATTGTGAACATACACGGCCTGCAGCTTTAGTGCTTTAATTCAGTTTTTTCTTGTCTTCAGTCAAATAAATAAATAAATTAATTTTAAAAAAACCATTGTATGACTCTTGTCATTGCTAAAACGCAAACAGACACAGTTAGCAGCTAGCTGGTGATCATAGTGCAGCATTTAGCAGTTGAAGAGCCAGATATCATCGCTTTCTTTTGAAGATTTTTTTGTAATGTTTTGTACTATAAGCTGTACTATCGCATATACAAAGGAATAGTACTTTGCTTTCACACAATAGATGTGCAGATAATATACAGTGCCTTGTGAAAGTATTCGGCCCCCTTGAACTTTTCAACTTTTCGCCACATTTCAGGCTTCAAACATAAAGATATACAATTTTAATTTTTTGTCAAGAATCAACAACAAGTGGGACACAATCGTGAAGTGGAACAAAATTTATTGGATATTTTAAACTTTTTTAACAAATAAAAACCTGAAAAGTGGGGCGTGCAATATTATTCGGCCCCCTTGCATTAATACTTTGTAGCGCCACCTTTTGCTGCAATTACAGCTGCAAGTCGCTTGGGGTATGTCTCTATCAGTTTTGCACATCGAGAGACTGAAATTCTTGCCCATTCTTCCTTGCAAAGCAGCTCGAGCTCAGTGAGGTTGGATGGAGAGCGTTTGTGAACAGCAGTCTTCAGCTCTGCCCACAGATTCTCGATTGGATTCAGGTCTGGACTTTGACTTGGCCATTCTAACACCTGGATATGTTTATTTGTGAACCATTCCATTGTAGATTTGCCTTTATGTTTTGGATCATTGTCCTGTTGGAAGATAAATCTCCGTCCCAGTCTCAGGTCTTTTGCAGACTCCAACAGGTTTTCTTCCAGAATGGTCCTGTATTTGGCTCCATTCATCTTCCCATCAATTTTAACCATCTTCCCTGTCCCTGCTGAAGAAAAGCAGGCCCAACCCATGAGGCTGCCACCACCATGTTTGACAGTGGGGATGGTGTGTTCAGGGTGATCAGCTGTGTTGCTTTTATGCCAAACATATCGTTTTGCATTGTGGCCAAAAAGTTTGATTTTGGTTTCATCTGACCAGAGCACCTTCTTCCACATGTTTGGTGTGTCTCCCAGGTGGCTTGTGGCAAACTTCAAATGAGACTTTTTATGGATATCTATGGCTTTCTTCTTGCCACTCTTCCATAAAGGCCAGATTTGTGCAGTGTACGACTGATTGTTGTCCTATGGACAGACTGTCCCACCTCAGCTGTAGATCTCTGCAGTTCATCCAGAGTGATCATGGGCCTCTTGGCTGCATCTCTGATCAGTCTTCTCCTTGTTCGAGGTGAAAGTTTAGAGGGACGGCCGGGTCTTGGTAGATTTGCAGTGGTCTGATACTCCTTCTATTTCAATATGATTGCTTGCACAGTGCTCCTTGAGATGTTTAAAGCTTGGGAAATCTTTTTGTATCCAAATCCGGCTTTAAACTTCTCCACAACAGTATCTTGGACCTGCCTGGTGTGTTCCTTGGTCTTCATGATGCTCTCTGCTCTTTAAACAGAACCCTGAGACTATCACAGAGCAGGTGCATTTATACGGAGACTTGATTACACACAGGTGGGTTCTATTTATCATCATCAGTCATTTAGGACAACATTGGATCATTCAGAGATCCTCACTGAACTTCTGGAGTGAGTTTGCTGCACTGAAAGTAAAGGGGCCGAATAATATTGCACACCCCACTTTTCAGTTTTTTATTTGTTAAAAAAGTATAAAATATCCAATAAATTTCATTCCACTTCACGATTGTGTCCCAGTTGTTGTTGATTCTTGACAAAAAATTAAAATTTTATATCTTTATGTTTGAAGCCTGAAATGTGACGAAAGGTTGAAAAGTTCAAGGGGGCTGAATGCTTTCACAAGGCACTGTAGGTGTAGCATTTAACCTTGATTGTTTTGGACACCGGTCAAACCCATGTTGTCACATTAGGCACAGTCCCAGGTCAGGTCCTCTGCAGCATTTCTGCACATGTCACCGTTCAGCCGGGCATCACATCAGAACAACATCAACAAAAGTTGAAAAGATGTTGATTGTACATGTAGGAATGAGCATGGTGGCTGCAACTGACAATTTGACGATGCTTCAGGCAGTGATCTGTTCATTCGGACTCATGTTGCCAAGTGATCATAAACAATTACAAACCAGGTGTTGAGCTAGTCTTCATTGTTATCACAGTATAACTGGTCAGATTCTTGAATGGCAAGAATGATCCCATTATGTGAAAATTGAATTCAAACCCAGCGTTGAAGGGTGTCTGTCCTCCTTCATTTCTTTGATATAAGCAGCTAAGTTGCGCTGATGCTGCAAATATTTTTTCTGCAGCCTGACATGACAAGGCAAGTTTACAGGGTCAGCCACTTTGATTATCTTAATCTGGAACATAGTGGGGGATTGTTGAGTTTGTGATTTGAATGTTCGACTCTGAAATTTCAGGCCTAAATCAAATGCACCATCTGCTGCAGCAGGAGGCTTTGAGAATGGTTTACACAGTCTGTGTTCATGTCCACCCTGAACAAAATGCTCAACAGCTTTTTTCAAGGGCTCTGCTGTAGCATTCTACCATTCCTGTCGTATAAGGCAAACACCCTGGAAAATACAGTGTCAGGTTGCAGCTCATCCAGAGTCGTCAGTAGTCTTGAATACTTTTCCCTCTGCAGGATAATCTGATAGAATAGTCGAGGCTCTGCCACATTATGCGGCCTAAAGGCGGTTTTGGACTGCTGGGCCACTCCACTGTGAGCTGTGGACCTCCTGGGATCCTGTAGCTGTGAGAGATCAAACAAAGAGTTGAAGATAGATGGGGGAAGACACTCTGCCTCAGCTGATAACCTCCTCACCCGGCTGACACTGACAGCTCACACAGAGGAAGTTCTTCATGCATGTGCTCTGGAGCTGACACACATGCACACACTTAAACATTCACTTCACTTAACACTTTCTATTAGCTTTACTCTTAATTTATCCTTGTGTCTTTCTATTTTTCTCTCAGCCTTGTCATCTTCCTCCATCTCTACCTCCCCCTCTCTCTTTTCTCTCTTCTTAACCAGCCAGAAAGCAAAGGGTCTTTCATTTTTTCTGACACCCTTGTCCTTCAGCCTATTGATTGGCGACCGAGCCTGCGAGCCCCTGTCGGCTGCTAATAGAAAGTGAAGTTCATCAGCCTTTCCCTTCCCCTGACACACACACATACACACATGCTAACTCAGCCGTCCACCGCTCAGGGACCCTCCCGTCAGCTGACACCCGGTGATCTACTGTGGAAAGGCCAGCAAACTAACCTTTGCAGCACTATCCTTACTTCCTGTTTTGTCCCTGAAATCTTGTCTCATATTATATCAGGCTCTATTTCCCTTTTTGTGTCTGCTGATAACTTATTGCCGTATTTTGCATGCATTCAGGTTCAAATGAAAATTCTTGTCCTAAAATGAAGTTATTTTTACTGGTAAATTCTTAATTTTTGTTAATCATAAATCTAAACTATTATTCACTTTATCTGAAAGGTTGGTTGTATAATCAAAGAATTTAAATAGCAAACTGCGATATACATAAACATTGCTCAGCAATGTTTTGCTAAGCAAGTATCATATGACAATATTTTCATGCATTTGCAAGTTTCTGAATTTCAGAGTCTTTTACGAGGTGTAAAAGATTAATGCTTTGTAAATGTCAGAGGCTAAAAAACCACATGCAAAGTAAATGTAAAGACAAAACTAAAACTCAGCTAAAGATAAATTGTCATACAACTTAGTACACACAGTCAATGCAAAGATACAAATGCTACTCATGACTGTAAAATTAAGCAGCTTTGGTTTGTGCAGAACAACATGAAGCAGTAGTTGTTGGGAAATGTAAAACTGAAGAAACAGGGTGTTTCAAGTAAAATTACAAAGCAGGCTGATAGATTGAGCTCTGTAGCTGCTACATCTGTATAGTTAGGCACAGATCTCCACCCTGTAGGTCCCTGTTCTCTATTGGCTATTAAAATGCAACAAGCTGACATTTTTGGTCATTGAGTAAAGAGATTGTCCCGCATCATGATGAGTAAAACTGATGTAGCATTGAAGTCCTTCTTTCTGTTTTATTCATTGAGAATTCAGGTTCAGCTACATCAGTATCTTTTCTCCCTGATTGTTATAATTCACTCTAAATTAAAACTTTTGGATCGGAAGTAGAACAATTTAGAAAGTCACTTTTGAAGTTTCTCAAACTTTACTCTGGCCTGATGATGGGAATACATAGACTTATTTCATTTTAAAATTCTCTCAAGTGTCTGTTGAACCCAAGGTTGTTCATTTTGTCCTTTGTGGAGCCTGTAGTGCCTGAATTTGCAGATGGTTTTCAAGTGGAAGTTTCAAAAATTGCCTAAGGATAAAAGAATTAAACTACTAGTTGTGCTGGCACCAACACAAGCTGTAGAGACAAGACATTTAACATTGTTTTAATAAACATGTTAGCACCGTTTCCTATTTTATGTAAGAGCAATATTGGCATTCCTTTGGGTTGAGATGCTGACAATCTGGCAAATGTAAATGCAGTAGTGTCGCTCTTTTTAGGTCTGCTTGAGTGCTGTTCATGTGGCAAATGGATTAATCGGTGTGTTTATATTGAAAACAACTACACAATGATTTTCAGTGGTAATTCTCATTCATCAAGAGTGACACCTTAGTCATTATATTTACCTGGCAAATAGGTCAGATCAAGAATCTCTTAATATTTAAGCAAAAATTTATATTTTAAATATCCATGAGAACCCACAATAATGATTTTATGCGACAGACATGGCATACATGAAGTTAAAGTTCTTCCCTCATTTTCTCAGCTCTTTGTTTGCTTAAATGTCCAATGCATTTTTTGAAACCAGAAAAAAAAGGAAGAAAATCTAGTAAAACTTCTTAACCCACAAATTTTGCACTCAACATATATCACATAAAAAAATTATAGTGATTGGAGATGACTCTGTTATTACGCTGAGGCATGTTAGATCTGCTATATCTAGTAAGTGAGAGATTCTTAGTGTCAAAAACCAACAAGCTTCTCCCATAAGGCAATGATAGCTCAATGAGAAAAGCAATCCTTCACACTGTAATTAAAGTAGCCGCATTTAAAGCTTGGGTCTATGAGAGGGAGTCTGGGTATTTTCACTTCACGCTGCTTCTTAACAAAGTCTTCTCTGTTTTTTAAGGTTGACTCAATTAAACAGTGGCTAGTGGGTTGTTCATCTAAAACCAGAACAAATCAGGTTTGAGATGACAACCCTTATTTTGGTGCTGAATTAAATGTATAAGCTAATTATAGCTTACATTCTGTGATCGAGTGAAGAAGTATGGATGATTTGAACAGTCTGAGTTAGACAATCCACTCTTCATCACCATTTGATAATCACGCATAATAAAAACTTCATTACATTCCATACAGCAAGTGCATAAATCAATGCAGAACAATCTTTGTAAATAAAATGTTTTATTACACTGTAGATCCCTTACATTACAACAAGATCTCACTATTCAAACTACGAAAGGCACTTTGTAAGTTTACACATTGCAGGTTAAACAATGCCTTTCTCCAACTTTTGTTATTGGGAACTGACCATCCTCCCACCGGATTCTTGTGTTTCAGTGCTTTGGAGGAAACCACCAATCAGGACTGGGCTAATGTTAGCTCTGGGAATATATTCCCTCTAGATATAATGCCAGGAGGAAGGGTGCAAGTCAAATACATACTTCATATCGGCTTTTCCATTCTCTTCTTCTTTTTAAACCAGAAAAGATGTCCTAGGCAAGAACAGGAAAAGTAATTTTAATCTTTCCTAACGTTTTGGCCTGGTGATTCTCAGTTCAGTCAAACACAGTAAGCCAGAACCAAAGAAAATTTGCAGACTGAAATTACAAATAATAATAAAATAAACAAACAAGCAAATTAAACACTGTTGAGACTGTTTGGAAAAAGTATGCTAAATAATAATAATAATAATAATAATAATAATAATATTTTAGCGAAAACTAACTTTTTCACAAAATAAGCAGTCAAACACATGGCTGAGCATTTCTATCTTCAACTTGAGATTGCTGATAACCATCTAATAAATATGAATTCAGGCTTCTGGGGTTTTACACGTGACAAACTTAGCTTCACATCTAAGAAATTTTACAGTTTGAAGAAAACATTTGTTGTCCAAATATGTACGTAAGTTGGAATACATTTCTATTAAATCCAGTTTCTTTGTATAAAATCGTTATTTATTTTTTAGTCAATGAAGAAATATGGTTCTATGAATGACCTGTTATCGGTCTGTCAGGAGGCCAGTCCACCACTTTGCATTCAGACTAAAATAACTCAATAACTATTAGTTAAACTGGCTTCACATTTTTAACATGACCCCCGTCCTGTCCACAACATCACAAGGAGGCTAACACTTTTAGTTATTAGTGAAATCTTTCAACATTTACAAGATGGATTAGCACATAATTTTGCACATACATCCACGTTCCCCAGACACTAAATCCTAAAGAGTCTGATCTCATGACATTTACTCTAATGCCATCATGAAGTTGACATTTGTATTTTTGAGTGAAATAACTCTTCGATTACTAGATACATTACCTTGAAGTGTTCACATACCATTGCTCCCCTTAGGATGAATTATTAGCAATTGTGTCACTTCCCATTTTTTATGTCAAAAATTTAATTTATCCAATTCTTTGTTTCATAACTTCATGGAATTCCCATCAGTTATAGCAATGTTTTGTACTTAGTGGTAATCAGCTAGTGCTGGTAAGCTTATGTATTAAGCTAAGACAGAACATATTGAACGTTACAGCAGCTTATCATCAACTTGTCACTATTATTGTGACCCAATAATGCGTAGTGTGCCATTTATTCATATGAAAATGTCAGAAGTTATTATCTAAATTCACAAAATGTCCTAGAGAAGCCCAAGGCTCTCAAGAGTGCCAATTTACCATCACATCTGTTTTAATGAGCTCTTCGTGACTTGCTACGCTCCTATGACACCCACTGTGGCTTTGCTTACATTCTACAAGCAGTCATGGCATTATAGGACAGCATTTTCACCACTCACTAAGCAAGGTTTTTTCTCATGTATGAAATTTTCTGCACTTTTTGGGGCCATTCAAGCATCGTGAGCCCGGAGTGAAACTTTACTGGCTGAAGGCTAAGGCCCCACTTTGAAGTGAGGGAACATGGTTACTCATTTTCTTTCTTTTCAGCCTCTCCTCTGTCAGGTCTTAAGTCAAGACCAATGGCTCCTATTAGTGAGCGTGGCAGGCTTGCTGACAGGCTAGTCAATATCCATGAGAAGGCCACTTCATTAATGATCCCTACTTGCTCAGAGAGATGGAGGGGCCAAAGAAAGTGGCCTCTGACAGGCCACAGAGAAACACAAAGGGCTTGGACTACATTCTAAGCAAGACACAACAAAATAGTCAGAATGTCTGACAGCTGAAGGTATATTTTGAAGAAGATATATTCTAGGTCCATGTAAAAAAAAAGAAACAAGAAAAGATGAGAAGATAATCCTATGACAGCTTCAATAAACCAAAAGCGAGTAGTACTTTTCAGACAAAATGTATGAGGTAAGTAAGATGATAATGATGATCTTCCAGCAGTGTTGCCTTTCACTGCAGGACAGTGCAGATTTCCATGTTCAAACCACAGAATGAATGAGCCTGAGAAAACAACACTGTGTCTAAAAGCTGCTGCTGAGTTCATGCACTGATGCTTTTACATGTCTGATATATTTCAGGTAAACAGAAAAACTGGGCAATAAGGTGAAATAGCTATAACCCACCATCACTGAACACACACAAAAAAAGACTATATGCTGAAAATCAAACTTCATCCACATACAAAAAAAATGTCACAATTAGTTTATATATATATATATATACATATATATAAATTTAGGCAGGGTCTTCACTGTGCCAAACCCAGGACTACAAAAGGAATACAAATGCATATTTGCAACCACTGATTCTCGAAGAACCCCACTTGTAATGTGAATCTCTGTGGTTCCCAGAATTGTCAAGATTATTACCTTGCTGTTCTGTTGACCTTTGCAGACAAATTTGAGGTATTTTATTGTTTCCAAAGGCAGGCAAACTCCAGGTTGAACAACAATTAAGCTGAGAGATCCAGACAGATTTTTCAAGCAGCTACATTTTAACACTGACTAACATTTGAGTACAACAGGTATAGCGACTGTAAAAGTTAAGATTTTTTTGATAATAGGTTTAATCACTGACTAAAATGTCAATTTGTGCAAATTGTGTATATTATTCAAATATTTTCTTAATGACTACTATTTTATGTCCATGACAGGCAGTTTCCATTTTCCAGTTTATGAAATCCTGTCCAATGAAACAATAACTTCTGTTGTACCTCTGGTGATGTCATCATGTCTACATCAATTCCAGACTCTTATTTTGGATTATCAATGAAGATCCCTGGAAACAGTTCCCAAATAGTGTCTAATTCTGATAACTGCTTGCACTGTGTAAGCCTGTGTCAGGCCAGCAGCAGCTGGGCCTAATTAAGTGCTATTCTGTTGTTTTTGTATGTTCTCTACCTCTCTCCCTTCTTTAGGCTTGGCTCGGCAGGCAGGAGTGGCAACAGGTGTTCCCTATCCACAATCATGATCAGTGGGCGAGGGAGCACCTGGGAACGGCTCAGCAGATCTTCGCCACCTCCTTTAAAAGCAGACGCCACTCGCTTCTCTGTGCCAGATCGTAGCAACTCCTGTAATCTTTCACCCGATTACTTTACCACTATTCTCACCGTTGTTGATCCAACTCCGCTCTTTGCTCCTCTCTCCAGTCACCGGTTCAGCCGCTCCAGTCCACACTTTGCCCAGGATCGCCATTATCACTCCGTCTGTCGTTTTGTTTGAGGATAGTCAGCTGAGACGTTCCAGCCATCCGGCGTCCTTTCCACACACCGATGGTTGCCCTGCACCCGCAGCCATGCAGACCGCCGGCCGACTGCTTACACCGCTCAGCCCTGGAACCCAGTCCGAGCATCCTGATTCTTCCGTTGTTAAGTAACTGAGAAAAACCGATTGTTTGCCTGAGACAAGAACTAGTATGAGAGTAGCCTGTAACGCTTGATGATTTCAGTTAATGTTAGACTTCACCTATATGAACTCTTCGATATTGAGAAACGCCCGTAACGCTTCGTATTTTGCTTCGTTAGTAAATTGTGGTTTCATACGTATTTGATGATCCTTTCGATTTAGAGATTTTGTACTAGTGAACTCGTTCTGCAAGCCACTAGTGTGCGCTACCTTTGTTGTTACTTGTTTTCCCTCGTTACTTCCTGTTTCTCGTCCCATACTTGGGAATTGTAGTTCTTTTGAGAAAAGATTAAATTTTATTCCCATAAGACCTGTTGTCTGTCATTTCCTGCGCCTGAGCTCCTCCACAAACCATAACAGCCTGAACTCAATGAAAAATGTGTTTGGTAGTTTTTAATTGCTGAACTCTCTCTGCTCTCCCCTAACCCTTACCGGTCGAAGCAGACAGCCAACCCCTCTGAGCCTGCTTCTGTCAGATTCTTCCTGTTAAAATAGTGTTTTATTCTCCCACTGTTGACAAAAATTAGGCTTCTTTCTATAGGCTGTCCCTAAAGGACATAGGAAATCTTCCAAATATTAAATATGGCTATTACATTAAATATATATTTGATTAATTATCAAATGTATAGGGTTACGGAAAAAATACATATTTTCAAGAAATGAAATTTTTAACAGCATTTTATTCAATACGTAATTTTTTTCTATATTGAATCTAATATTCAATATAGAAAAAGTTACATACTGAATAACATGCTGTTAAAAATTTCATTTCTTGGAAAAAAAAAACAGTTTAAGATCAGTAAATTCAAGCATTGACTTTTGATTTACCATCATGCGGGCTGAATAAAGAAATTTAAGTAATGAGTAAATTTGTGTGCAAAGCTACCTAAACAGAGTGAGCATTTCTTATTTTACATGATAAATATTCCAATAACAGATCCAAAAATTGTGGTCTTGAACTTTGTGACAGATGACCTGTCTGTGGGTCCACTCAGTGCAATAATCACGGCATTCAGGCTATGCAAGACGGATTTATTCACCACAGAGCCACCAGTGAACATAAACAGTTTCTTCCTTTGCCTGGCGCTACACCGGACCTCGTCCGGTTGACAGTCTCACTCTCGTGCCTGCCGCTCCACAGGACCTCGTCCGTTAAGCTGTCCGCTCCACCGGACCTTGTTCCGACCACTGTCCTCCACTCGTGCGTCTTCGGTTGTCCTCTCTGTCTGTCCGCCTTTTGTCCTCTGCTCCAGCCTGCTAGTGCAGAGATAATCAGGTCAGCCTAAATGGTGCCAGCTGCGTTAATTGACCTGACGCTGCTTCCACACACTCTCCTCCACACCTCTCTCCCTTGCAGCTAAGCTCTCCCACAGCCATCGCCACATATCCCCACCGCCCGACTTAGACCGGGGAGCCATCCGGCCGAACCCACTCCCCGCTCCGAGGAGCGGGAGAGGAAGTCATCCACAGCCATCTGTGCCCCTGGCCTATGAACCACTGTGAACTTAAACGGCTGTAGATACCACCGTGTGATTCGGGCGTTGGCATCCTTCATGCGGTGGAGCCATTGGAGAGGGGCGTGGTCCGAACAGAGGGTGAATGGGCGTCCCAGGAGGTAGTAGCGCAGGGCCCCGACCACTCACCTGATTGCCAAGCACTCTTTCTCCACTATGCTGTAGCGAGCCTCCCTCTCAGACAACTTACGGCTGATGTATACTATCGGGCGGTCGACGCCCCGCACCTGCTGGGACAAAATGGCACCCCAGCCCTCTGTTTTGACGCATCAGTCTGCAGGGTAAAAGGGAGAAAGAATTTAGGTGTGTAGAGAGGCTCCCCACAGAGGGCTTGCTTTATCCTCTCAAACGCCCGCTGACACTGCTCCATCCACTGGACCGGATCTGAGGAACTCTTCCGAGTCATGTCGGTCAAGGGGCTGGCCAGGTCCGAGAACTTAGGGATGAACCGTTGATAGTAGCCCGCCAGCCCCAAGAGCTGATGTACCTCTTTTTTGGACTTGGGCTGCGGACAGGCTGCGATCGCTGCTGTCTTGTCCACCTGTGGGCGCACCTGCCCGCCGCCCAAGTGGTGGCCCAGATACCGTACCTCCCTCCGTCCAACCGCGCACGCACTTCTTCGGGTTGGCTGTCAGCCCCGCCTATCTCAAGGACTCCAGCACCGTGGCCACCTGCCGCACATGCTCCGCCCAGCTATTACTGTGGATGATGACATCATCCAAGTATGCGGCCGCGTATGCTGCGTGTGGCCGCAGCACCTTGTCCATGAGACGTTGGAACGTGGCTGGGGCTCCGAACAACCCGAATGGAAGTGTCACGAATTGGTACAAACCGTACGGAGTGGAGAAGGCCGTTTTTTTCCCTGGACTCCGGCGACAGGGGAATCTGCCAGTAGCCCTTGGTCAAATCTAGTGTCGTAAAAAAGTGAGCAGTGCCCAGCCGATCCAGGAGCTCGTCGACCCTGGGCATTGGATAGACATCAAACTGTGACACGTCATTCATCCTGCGGTAGTCCACACAGAACCGTATAGACCCATCCTTCTTGACGACCAGAACAATGGGGCTACACCAGGCACTGTTAGACTCTTCTATTACTCCCATCTCCAGCATTATTTTCAATTCCTTCTGAACTAGTTTTCTCTTATGTTCAGGCAGCCTATAAGGACGTGAAAAAACCCTCACACCTCGGGGGGTCTCGATGTGGTGCTGTATGAGGTCTGTACGCCCTGGCAGGGGAGAAAACACATCAGCAAACCACTCCTGCAACATGGCAATGTCGGCTTTTTGGGACTGCGAGGGATGGCTTTCAAAGGGGAGTGAGGTGGAACTGCCCGGCTTTGGAACCTCAGGCCCTAACTCATCTCTCTCCTCGACCACAGTCACCAAAGAAACCGACTCCGCCTCTCTCCATGCTTTTAGGAGGTTGAGGTGGTAAATCTGTGCTGCTTCTCCCCTGTCAGAGCGTGCTACCTCATAATCCACCTCCCCTACTCGTCGTGTGACCACGAAGGGTCCTTGCCACTTGGTGAGTAATTTTGAGCTAGAAGAAGGGAGTAATACAAGCACTTTGTCTCCCGGTGAAAATCGTCTGAGCTTTGACCCTCTGTTGTACAGGCGTTGTTGTCGCTCCTGGGCCTTTAGCAAATTCTCCCATGAAAGCTGCCCAAGTGATTGGAGTTTTGCTCTATGGTCCAGGACGTACTGAATTTCGCTCTTACTTGGGCTCTGACCTTCCTCCCAGTTTTCTTTAACCAGGTCCAAAACCCCACGTGGCTTCCTGCCAAACAACAGCTCAAAGGGAGAAAATCCCGTGGAGGCCTGGGGCACCTCCCGCACTGCAAACAGCAGAGGGTCCAGCCATTTGTCCCAATTGCAGCTATCCTCATGAATGAACTTACGAATCATGTTCTTCAAGGTCTTATTCAGACGCTCCACCAGACCATCAGTCTGTGGGTGATACACACTAGGCCGAAGAGACTTGATGCCCAATAATTCGTAGAGTTCCCGGAGTGTTCGTGACATAAACGAGGTGCCCTGGTCAGTCAGAATCTCTTTGGGGATTCCAACTCGGGAGATGACCTGAAACAGTGCTTGAGCAACACTCCTTGTGGAGATGGTGCGCAATGGCACTGCTTCAGGATATCGCATCGCATGATCCACTAGGACTAACACAAAGTGATATCCTTGTGCACTCCGGTGAAATGGCCCAATGAGGTGCATGCCAATTCTCTTGAAGGGGACCTCCATCAGCAGCAATGGGCGCAAAGGCGCTCGTGGGATGGCCGGTTGGTTAACCAACTGGCATTTGGGACAAGAAGCACACCGCCGACGGACATCTTCCCGAATGCCAGGCTAATTGAATCGGGCCATAATCCGGTCTAGTGATTTTTCGTACCCCATGTGACCAGCCATTGGGTTGTAATGTGCCGCCTCGAAAACAGTTTCCCGGCAGCATTTTGAGACCGCCAATTGGGTGGTTATGTCCCGCATCTGAGCATCATGATTCACTCTGTATAATCTGTCTCTGATCAATGCAAAATGTGGATATGTAAGTGCTGTGCCCGGGTGCACCAGCTGACCATCAATCTTTATCACTTGGTCAAAAGCTGAGCACACAGTATCATCTCGAGACTGTTCCAGAGGAAAATCTTCCATGGGGTGGAGGTCAGGAACCCCCGGAGCCTCCTGACGAGACCCCCCGGGCTCCCCCTCCCCGTCTGCAGTGTCGGATGACCTCGCGTCGCCACTGAGCACAGCACACATACCACATGTCCCTACCTCTCGTGAGCGCGCTCCCACACATTTTCCCACTGCTCGCTGAAACCCAGGCCAATCCGTGCCCAAAATAAGGGAGTGCGCAAGGCGGGAGCTAACCGCGGCCTTTATAACATGCTTTTTTCCCTTAAATATAATTTCCACTGGCACAATAGGATATTTGTGAACATCCCCATGCACACATCTTATCCTTACCCAGGATGCCTCCACCAACGCCCCAGGTCGAACCAGATTTTGGTGAATCTGGGACTGTTCACAGCCCGAATCCACCATAGCCTGGTGTACACCCCCCTGGATCCTTACCGGAACGCTGTATGTCCCACCTGGACCGGGAGAGGGTGCTGGCGGGCCGGCAACCCGAACCACCTGGTCGACCTCCCTGAGTGGGCACTCTCGGCGGGTGTGGCCAGGCTGCCCGCACCTCCAGCACTCCTGTCCTGATGTTTGAGGAGCCCCCCGTGAGTTGGAAGCAGCATCTGCAGCAACTGGAGCCTGGTGGGAAGAGGAAACATAAGGAAAGTTAATACGGGGAGCCGGAATAGGAGCTCCCGGCGTGCGAGGCGCCCCCGTGGGCTGGGCCGCTGACTTCCTGCGTGGCGTCGGTGGAATCACTGGAAGCATCCGTCCTTGGTCCCCCGGATGAGCAGCCAGATGGTCCTCGGCCAGCGTCACAGCCATGGTCAGGTCCACTGGACAATGGCACCTCACCCAGTTGCCAATCTCCGTCGGAAGCCCCTCCGTAAATTGCTCCACCACCACCTTTTCCAGCAGCCAATTCTCCCCTGCGGTCTCCCCCGGCTGCAGCCACCTGGCCGCCGCATCTCTCAGCTGCTGCACGTACACGAACGGGCGGTCGTCCGTCCCCAGCCTGGTGCCCCGGAATCGGTGACGGTGGTCCTCTGGCAAAAAGCCCAATCGGTCAAGAACCGCCTTCCGTATGTCTGTGAATCTTCCCTGGGACGCCGCCGGCAGGCTGAGCGCAGCAGTCTGGGCATCCCCCGTTAATAACGGAAGCAAGCGCACTGGCCACTCCGCCGCTGGCCATCCGCAAGCCTCTGCCGTCGCCTGGAACATATCCAAGAAGGACTGTGGATCGTACTCCGCCGTCATCTTCTGCAGGGACACGCCGGAGATGGGGGAGGAGGAGGGGGCCGAGAAGTTAGGCATTCCTCCCGACCGGGACAGCACCCGCTCGAGGACGCGGGCCTGCCTCTCTGACCGCTGGCGGAGAGCATCAAGGTGTAGCTTATGTAGAGCCACTAGCTCCGAAAGCATTGCCGCCAACTCCCCCAGCATCTGAGCCAACGCCCCCGCTGGCTGCACAGGCTCTGCCAGTGGCACAGACATCTTATTGCGCTGAGTGCCGTTTGGGCGCCAATGTGACAGATGACCTGTCTGTGGGTCCACTCAGTGCAATAATCACGGCAGTCAGGCTATGCAAGATGAGTTTTCATTCACCACAGAGCCACCAGTGAACATAAACAGTTTCTTCCTTTGCCCGGTGCTACACCGGACCTCGTCCGGTAACCAGTCTCACTTCTGCCCGGCTCTCCGCCGGATCTCGTCCGGTAAACAGTCTCACTTCTGCCCGGCTCTCCGCCGGATCTCGTCCGGTAGACAGTCTCACTCTCGTGCCTGCCGCTCCACAGGACCTTGTCCGTTAAGCTGTCCGCTCCACCGGACCTTGTTCCGACCACTGTCCTCCACTCGTGCGTCTCCGGTTGTCCTCTCTGTCTGTCCGCCTTTTGTCCTCTGCTCCAGCCTGCTACTGCAGAGATAATCAGGTCAGCCCAAATGGTGCCAGCTGCTTCCACACACTCTCCTCCACACCTCTCTCCCCTGCAGCTGAGCTCTCCCACGCCCATCGCCACAAACTTGTTTTGCATAGTCAGACCACTCTCAAGTGCAGACATAGGATTTACTGGGTGCACCTCATTATCATTCTACTATACTGATTAAAAAAATTATTTTTGGTTTGCATTTCTGTGAACCAATCACAATCATCTTAGGTAGGACTAAGAGCAGGCATTCACTCAAAACAGTAAAAGTGGAATTGACTTGGCGCGACATTTGCACACAAGGAGGTCATTAAAATGGATACTTTACAGAAAAGAAACAAACAGGACTACTTTACTGTATGTATGATCCATATCCTTGGTGTTTAGGTTGCTCCATGAGGTTGTTGTTTCCTGCAGTGAAGTGGATTTTAAAAATGGTAACATGAAGATATCAGAAGGAAAGAAGAAAGAAACTGAATGTGAGATCAATGGGAGTATGCATATTGTGAGTCAAAGTAGACACAAATGGACAAAATTTGGTGGATGAAAAGCATATCAGTTAGTATTAGGGGTGTAACGAAATTTCGTGCCTCGAAATTTCGCGAAATAAAAAATGACGAAATAAAATTCAAAGACGCACGAAATAAAAACACGAAATAAAAAACGCAAAGGGGCGCCGCGCATCACTGAGACTGATGATTT
Organism: Acanthochromis polyacanthus; assembly: GCF_021347895.1. Classification (NCBI taxonomy): domain Eukaryota; kingdom Metazoa; phylum Chordata; class Actinopteri; family Pomacentridae; genus Acanthochromis; species Acanthochromis polyacanthus. Next base: position 26,070,940 of record NC_067127.1, read on the forward strand.
TTGACCCTCCTCACAAACCGTAGCAAAACAGTCGCTTCAAAGCGGAGGAAGATGAGGTTGAGGAATTAGCTGACGCTCCTTCGTCAAATAAGTCTGTTGTGTCGACCTATTTTGGCTTCCTATGTAAACGACGAGAGAACGGTGAGAAGACTGCGGATAAAACAAAAACCGTGTGCAAAATATGCCGCTACAGTTCGCCGTATACTGCAGCGAGTTCACAGTTCAGACATTTATAGGTCTAGACTGCAGCTCCTAGGACTGCTATTTGTTTTCTTTTCATTCAAGAATGTAGATATCTTGATTGTTACAACAACAAAGCACTTTTTTATTGAGATTTTATGTTTGTATTTGCACTGTAGTCTAAATAAGGGGAAAAAACTACAATTTTCTTTTTTTTTTAAAGCGCATTTATTTTGGACTGATGCAGCAGCATTTTTTGTATGTCTGCATAAGGTAAAAAATAAAGAAAATGAGATTTTTGCATAACATCTTACTGTTGGGGATTTTCTTTAATCTTTTTTTGTATCGTTAGTATTTCGTATCGTGAGCTCTCTTTCGTATTTTGTATCGTTTCGTGAGTTGACCATTTCGTTACACCCCTAGTTAGTATCATCACTATGACTTCACAGTATCATAATCTGCTTGGCAGATAAATGACAATAAACAGGGAAACCTGTAGAAAAAGAATATTTTTGGAAATAATTAGAAAACAGCTGGACTGGTGTTTGCTCATGAGTCATGTTGAAAGAAAAATTTGGTCATAAGAATCTCTCTAACATTGTGCAATCTGAGTTTTCATCCTCCCAGCCCGCAGCGCTAAGCCAGTAGAGAATTGTGGGAGAATGACAAGGAATTACAGCAGTTTGGTTGCTTGTGGGATTGCAGAAGTGATATGGTTTCCTACAAGCTATAATACTGTGCACTGTACGCACTGGCAGCACATGTTGTATTGAAAGAGAAACTGATAAACCTTTTCACTGGATCACAAGTCGTTTAGATAAGTTGCTCTTTGCGAGCCTCCCTGAGCACACATCCTTTTTCACACAAACACAAGTCAGTTACACACCCACCTGTCTTTAGTCCTTGTTTTCCGTTATGTCGAGGCGCTCGTCAGCAGGTGTGTGTTCTGTGGGTGAAATGATGTTTCTGCCCTGGACGACATGGGAGAGCTATCTGTGTAATAGAATTATCTGGAGAGGCCACTCAAAATTAACATAATACAGACTCAAAATGTAAATTGTCTTTCTGTGAAATGTAATGTGCATACGAATCTGCTCTCTTGCTCTTCTCTGTCTTATCATCCTGTCTCTCTCTCCCGCTCTCCCTCATACACTTTCTCTTCCTTATTTCCTGTTGTAGGGAGCTGATAAAAATCCTCTGTGTTGATGTGGACGCACACACTTCCACACATTTTGGGTGCAAATACTTGAGAGGTGTGTGTTCCGCTGACACGTGTGAAGCTAAATGCCAACGTACCATTTAAGAGAGAAAGGGCAGCAGCACATCCAACCTTTGTAGTGTGTCATTCAGCGGTGTTCACAGCCGTTCACATATAAAAATGAGGTCTCCTCTGTCCCGGGGAGCAGTGGATCCCTTTCACCCCATCAGGCAAAGGAGAGGGAGGGATGTTAACAACCGCACAGACATCTGTCGAAAGGAGAGAGGGGTGACAAAAAAAGAACAGGAAAGAATTTTTCTCATTTTTGTGTCCTTTCGTTATCCCTGAATTTAATTGAATCATGTGGCAGTGTTTGAAAATGAATCCTACTTTTCAATTTCTTTCTCAATCTCATACTTCATTTTTCCTTGTTTCCTGCATCCTTTTTTTCCTTTCATCCTTCCTGTCACACAGCAATGATGAGCACTTTCAGAGTGTTCAACTATTGCATTTAGCCATTCAGAGAGTTTGATAAAGCTACAATCTTCCCCCCCGCCTTCGAATTACATGGTAAAGGGAAAAGGCCACCTCTTTGTCACTAAATGCCTCTCCCATTCATTCACATGACAGCAAAGTAGTATGTCTTTTCCCACGGTAAAATGCCAGATTTGAAAGCCTTCTATTCGATTAATGTTTAGAGTAAGGTTGTGTGCCACCTTTAATCCTGGAAGTATTTTCCAGTCAAATAAGAGTCTTTTTAATTTGGGGGATGGGAAGGTGCATTGGTGGTGGAATATGAAACATTTTCACGATATGTACTGTAGACTGGAGTTCCACCTCTAATGTATAGATCTTGAATACTGATGGCTTAGAGTGTGCATTCATGTTTTCTGTGCATGCTGTTGTTTAAAAGGTTTTATACATGAAGATATGAAAAATGAGAAATAAACAAGGAGTTGTTTAGCTTTTACAAAAATCCAAATATATCACTCATAGAAAAGAAGAACAGTTTTTTTATGTTTGAAAGTCTACTTAATGCCTTTAAAAGATTATATATATATATATATACATACATATATATACATATATATATATATATATATATATATATATGTATACATATACATATATATGGCATGCCGTTTAGGAAATTATATATATAATGAAAGTCGATATATATATAATGAAACTTGATATATATATATATATATAATGAAAGTTGATATATATATAATGAAAGTTTATATATATATATATATATATATATCAATCAACTTTCATTATATATATATCGACTGTCATTATATATATATCAACTTTCATTATATATATATATCGACTTTCATTATATACATATATCAACTTTCATTATATATATATCAAATCTTTTTTTCCTACCGAGCCCCGGAAGGGACATGTCCGTATGGCGAAGCGACAATGAAGGACACTCACCCGGACGACAATTTTATTGAGTTTTATTTTGAAATCGGCCTGAAATACACAGACATTCAAGCAGTGCGATGCGCTAAGAGTCTGCCATGCAGACCAGCGATCCTGATAATGGTAAGTTTTATTTCTCCAACATCCTGCTGTTATCCTACTATGAATACGCTAGCTACAACAGTCCCACATCAGTATTATGAACGTTCCGCCAGCTAACGCGGTCCGGACACCGGATCAGTGATTAGAGGTTGGCTTTGCACTATTGTTTGCCAGCCAGTTAGCCGCTGGTAAGCTAACAAGCTATGAAACAACTCCTTATAAAACCGGAGGAAAGCAGCAGCAATATTTCAGTCCAAGACCTGTATTCAGAACCTCCCACGCTGTTACACAATGACCCATTATTCATATTACTGAACTATATGGTTATCATTGAAATTTCCCTTGAAGAACCAGTGAACTCTTTGCGAACACATTTTAATTTATGTGTTGATTATGTTTCGTATCAGTAATACAAGTCTAAAAAACTGATTCAAATGATCAAGTTAACACAATGAAGTAAAGAGTACTGGTAATCTGCAGCTATTTTCATAATTTCAAGGTAAAATTCTGATGTGTGATTTTCTAGCTTTGCAGATGTGGAAATCCAATGCACTGATTTCTTATACACAGATGCTTTTGGTGTTTTTTGTTGTAAAATAAAACAAGGCATTTATCACTGTTGGAAATTATTACAGGTATTATTTGTAACACTTTCTAACATTGTATGGACAAAGCAATAAATCAGTTAATGGATAAAATCATTTGTATTACAGATGCTATCAACAGCATGTCTTGTTCATTTTATTTAGTTGTCGGCCTTGGATGATGAGGTCCAGTTACCAGGAGCTCTAGTCCGCAGCTTACTGGTTCCATCCTGCAGCTCCTCCACGCTGTCCTCCTCTCTACAGACCAAATCAAGTAAGATCTGTTTAGACTATGCAGACATCAACATGATCAGTATGTTATCTTTTGACCCATCCTAAAATCACAAAATAGAACATTTACTTTAAGTTAACAGTGTTTATGAAAATAGAAAATAATTACTGACAACTAGTACTTTTTGGTGCTTTTATGCAGGAAAAGGGAACCAGGAAGCTGCTGTGGATCCTCTGCAGTATCTGGAGAGGTCAGAGGAACGGTTCTTGGAACAGATCGGAAGACACCAAGACGTGACCTCTGCCATTCTCCAGAACATCCAGAAGATGAATGAAAACCTTGGTTGCACTGATGGGACGCATGGTGTCGGTGCTGGAGCAACTGTCCCAGAATTAAACTGCATTGTTGACTATTGGCTTTTCTAGAAAATAAATCTTTTTTAGTACTTCACCTGTTTTGTATTTTACTCATGCACTTTGGGTGAATAAACAGAAATTTGTGATGAGAGATGCAAATTTTTGTCTATAATCTAGAGAGACTTTATTCAGTGTTCAGTGCACACTTTTGTTACACACATTTTGACAGATAAGCAGTTGTGCTTTTCAAGCAGATTTTAGTCAGAAACATCAGTAGCATAGGTTTTTTTTTTACTGTTACACCAATCTAGGTAGATAAACTGCACTACTGCAGCAGACATATTATTGAAATGTGCTTCTATTATGTGTCTACATACACTGCTCACAAATAGTTATTCAACTTTTGGGTGAAATTGATGGAAAATATAAAAAGTGCATGCTTTAGTGATATATCATAAAAGTAGGGTATTTAACTAGAAACATGCAATAGTGATTATTGAATCAAAAGCTAACAACAGTGGAGGGTATGTCACAATAAAAATGTCTCAGTTTGGACAGAACAGCAGCCTTCAGCTGAAATCCAGTACAATTGTGTCCCACCAGTGGTGTGATCATGGATGTGTCCAGGCAGCAGCTGACCTCTGCCTCGTAATTAGCCTTAAGACCAGCTATAAAGATAAACATAGATATTATCATTATCATCAACATATGGTGCAGTTGTTTAACCTTTAAGCTATGTAGGGATGCAAATGTAGTCGAAGCTAAGTAGCTAAGCTAATGCTAACACGTTCAGTGTTCAGAATCAAAACATCTCTAAAAATTACCTGTTTTCTCAAACGTAGTCGCCGTTCCCTGTGACAACCATGAAGACAGATAGATAATCACAGAAGAGCTCATCTGAAGAGCAAATGTCCAATAAGGTTCCTGTTTTTGTTTGCCATGTCCTTCCAGGGCTCAGTAGGAAAAAGTCTGAATATATGGAATGAAACTTTGAATAGATGGAATGAAAATCTGAACATTCTATATTCCGACTTTCATTATATATATATCAAGTTTCATTATATATATATCAACTTTCATTATATATATATATCAAGTTTCATTATATATATATCAAGTTTCATTATATATATATATATATCAACTTTCATTATATATATATATATCAACTTTCATTATATATATATCAAGTTTCATTATATATATATCGACTTTCATTATATATATATCGACTTTCATTATATATATAATTTCCTAAACGGCATGCCATACATATATATATATATATATATATATATATATATATATATACCGGGCTTTGCAAAAGTTCTGTTACACGGTTTCATAATCTTTAGAGACGTTTACATGTCGGAGTGAAAAATTCCATTAAATAAACTGAAAGTTCTACCTTATAGGCAGGTGTCCTTAATACAATTTTTTTTCTCCGGTGAAGTTGTATCAAGATGGAAGTCAAAAGAGTTGAGATATCTGCTCTCCTTCATGCTGGCCACAACAAGTCTGACAGAGCCAAGCAGCTGAACATCAGCCGGATGACCGTCCACAGAGTCACGGAGAGGCTCAAGAATGGTGAAGATCTTTCAGTGATCTTTCAAGAATGGTGAAGACCTGAAAGATCTTCACCATTCTTTAGCTTCTCCACGACTCTGTGGACGGTCATCTGGCTGATGTTCAGCACAAAGGAGAGCAGATATCTCAACTCTTTTGACTTCCATCATGATACAACTTCACCGGAGAACAAAATTTGTATTAAGGACACCTGCCTATAAGGTAGAACTTTCAGTTTATTTAATGGAATTTTTCACTCCGACATGTAAACGTCTCTAAAGATCATGAAACCGAGTGTAACAGAACTTTTGCAAAGCCTGGTATATATATATATATATATATATATATATATATGTACATATATACATATATACTTAAAAGCAATTAAATGCATAGTCACTCTATTCAATACGCCCAAGTGTTTTGCAACCACCTTGTTTGGTCCAGTATGACCAGTGGCATAAGGCCAATACATTCTTTCGACATATATGTGGATATGTGTATGTGATGCAAATTTCATCATCCATCCAAATATGCAAGGGTAATAACAGTGGCAGGCTGGTGAAAACAGTGGAGCTTTTAGTCGTTTGAGACCATAAGGTAGCTTTCTTTTAAAACTGAATAATGCACTTCTGTGTGTCCATGCTAATGTTACTGCATATCTTACTGTGTGCAGTTGATGAAATCGTTATGTTTACTGCTTTTCCTGCTTCCCCCAAGGGGCCAAATATGAAAGCAAGTGTCTTTACAGAAACATTCAGAAATGAACAACAATTCAGATGACCAAATTGCATGGTTTTGTTGTAATACCTCTATGCGACACTTGAATTCCAGAACAAATCACAAGCTGGGCCCTTTGTTTCAACCCTTGTATCACATGAAATGACTACCTGGGGAATGCGTACATATATCACTTGTGTCTGGCGGAAAAGTTGTGCTACTTTACAAAAATAAAGTAACACAACACTTTTACTTGAAGTTTTTTTTTTTTTGTATAAAATTTGGACTGGGGTTTTGACTAAGGCTGGCATTGATTCTTAGCCTCGATTACAGCTTCAAAGCAGATATTTGTGTTTTTGTCCTTGAAACTCTTTCACAGTTTTGTGCATTCATGGTTTTGACCAAACTTGAATGTTTGACCTATCATGTTTGGCCATAGAATGACTGACCAAGCCAAAGGTCTTTCACATCTTTCAGTTTTTCTGTCATTTAAAAAACAAAGCCAACCCAGAAGTTAAACGGGTATAATATGACACTAGTGTAAACAGATAAGCTTTTTGAAATGGTTTTATTGATGGGTGGAATTACTCACTGCTAACAGTACCTTTAGAGACACAAAGGCTTTTTAAAGAGAGTTCAGACTGAGCTCTTGTCAAGCATTACTACCACCATGATGAAGGTCAAGGGTTGTTTTTCTCCATTGACGTGAGCGTGCATACACTGCTACACCCCCTCATGCAAACCTCTACATCTCTTTATTTTGCTTACATTTTTCTTTTCTCTATTTTGCCACACTCTTCAAAGACCTTGTGGTAACACTCCACACATTATTGCTGCCTTACTCAAAAGCAGCGTTTCCGTTCTTTTCTCATGAATAGCTGTTGCTGGTGAACCACACACCTCTAGCAAACAAACTGAAGGCAGAGTCTCTGAGCTGCCAAAAAGCAGAGAGAAAGGTTGTGTGTTCTAGTCAGGGCACGACTACTTTATCTTGTCAAGGTTTGCATTGTTGCAATGTAAAATTGATATATAGAGAGAAAAAAAATTAACTCTCACTGTAATGTTCTAAAATAAAGTAATAAAAAACAAAGTAATAAAAGAAAAAATAAAAAGAAACACAGAGAAACATCATACATTACTTTTAATGTAATACACTGTGCATTATTATTCAATAGCTTTAAGACGAAGACCACTCATGCCATGAATTTGTACCTTCGGTATTGCATGGAAGATAATGGTTGAGTGGTTTAAGAGATGCATCAATTTGTTCTCTTTGAAATCATGGCATTTCACTGAAATGACACTTTGTTAAAGGCTTTTCTGCAGATTGAGAAGCTATTGGCTCCAAATCTGAGCAGTGTGAATAAGATTTATGAGTGTCATTTTTTTTTATAAGATTCAAAAGTCATAATAAGAAAATCTAATGAAAAAAACAGAGAAAGAGGATAATAGCACTGAAGCTAAAAGATGCTAACTACATACTCAAAAAAGAAAGTGTAAATGTATCAGAAATTGAAAATGATAGTGATTTACATTGTTAGAATACAAAGGTGCAAAAAAGATGAGAATTTTGATCACTTATAAGATAAGATAAGATAATCCTTTATTACTCCCCGTGTCCGGGGAAATTTCCCATGTTACAGCAGCATACATCATACAGTAGAGCCAACAATAAGCAACAATAAACAACAATATAATGATAATCATAATAACAATCACAATACGTTCAGGAGTGTAGGATGGAAAAAGTGGCTTATGAAATAATGTGAAGTATAAGAAGACTCAAATAGCACAAGAACTGTACAGATTATGTGTAAAGGATGATGTGATAGAGTTCAGTTTTGTGTTAACATCAGCCAGTGATGCTGATGTTATAAAGTGTTATTGCAGATGGATTGAATGACTTGCGACAGCGCTCCTTCTTGCAGGTTAGGTGTCTCAGTCTACTGCTGAAAAAGCTACTTTGAGACTCCACAGTGTCATGCAGTAGGTGAGAGGGATTGTCCATGATGGATGTGAGCTTTGCCAACATCCTCCTCTCACCCACCTCCTCTTTGGAGTCCAGGGAACAGTCCAGCACAGAACCGGCCCTCCTGACCGTTCTGTTCAGTCTCTTCCTGTGCCTTTCAGAGCTCCCTGCTCCCCAGCAGACCACTGCATAGAAAATATCAGACGCTACCACAGAGTCATAGAATGTCCAGAGCAGAGTCCTGCACACTCCAAAGGACCTCATTCTCCTCAGCAGGTGGAGACGACTTTGGCCCTTCTTGTACAGGACCTCTGTGTTGTGTGACCAGTCCAGTTTGTTGTTGAGGTGAACACCCAGGTATTTGTAAGAGTCCATTATCTCAATGTCCATACCCTGGATGTTCACTAGTGCAGTCTGATGTGTCCTCCTCCTGCGGAAGTTGATGGTCATCTCTTTCGTCTTACTGGCGTTGAGCTGCAGATGGTTTCGCTCACACCAGTCGACAAAGTCAGAGATGACTGTCCTGTACTCCAGCTTGTCCCCATTCGACGCACACTCAACAATGGCTGTATCATGGAGGTGACAGCTCCCAGAGTTGTAGTGGAAGTCCGATGTGTACAGGATAAAGAGAAAGGGAGAGAGCACTGTCCCCTGTGGGGCCCCCATGCTGCTGACCACTACATCAGAAACACAGTCCTGAAGCCTCACCTACTGTGGCCTGTTGGTGAGGTAGTCGATGATCCAGGCAGCCAGGTGACAGTCTACTCCCGCTCCCTCAAGCTTCACCCTGAGCAGAGAAGGCTGGATTGTGTTGAAAGCACTGGAAAAGTCAAAGAACATGACCCTCCAGTGCTGCCGGTGTCCTCCAGGTGAGTCAGCGATCTGTGCAGCAGGTAGACAACTGCGTCATCCACTCCAATGTTCGGTTGGTAAGCGAACTGCAGTGGATCCAGATTAGGGCTCACCAGGGGGCGTAGGTTCCTGAGGATGATCCTCTCCATCGTCTTCATCAGATGAGAAGTGAGGGCCACAGGTCTGAAGTGGTTTGGCTCCCTGTTGTTCCTGGTCTTTGAGACAGGAACCAGGCAGGAAGTCTTCCACAACACAGGAACCCTCTCCAGACTCAGGCTGAGTTTGAAGAAGGAGCAGCACCTGACAGAGCTGGTCTGCACAGTCTCTGAGGAGTCTGGAGCCTATTCCATCAGGACCTGCAGCTTTCCTGGTCTTGATCTTTTTAAATTCTATTTTAAATATATGTTAGACCCTCCAGAATAATCCCAGCAAAACAGCGCATAGTTCCCGCAAGAATCTCACATTTCCATGAAAAAAAAAGAGAAATATGCGGGTCCCGCTTGATTTCACAATTTCCACATAAAATGAGAAAACTATAACCAATATAAATGGAGTTGTGAGTGAGTTTTTATGTGACGCCCGGCCTGACGTCATCAGTTCGCGCATTCACACACACACTAGAAGCACAAGCTGATGCGGAACGCGGCGCTCAGAGACGAAAAACAAGAATGCCGAATGCTCAAAGATCACATTTACCTACGAATATTTCAGCCAGAGACCGGGCAAAACAGTACCCAGATTTACTGCACGAAAGCAGGGGGAAACTTTTTTGCACCCCGTGCAACATCGTTCTGGAGCACCGAAGAAAATCAACCGTGTTGCAGGTAATTTACTCTACCTCAAAGTATAACTAAGCAGAAAGAATGTTTTATTTCTGAGAAATTTCTGATTGAGGAATGTTTAAGTCATGCTTAACCTGATAATAAATGAAACATTGGCAGCACTTACTGTGATGTATCTTGCATGTAGTATGTCTGTTTGTCTTTATATTGCTCTTTTTCATTCAGTGGTAGCCTAGTAACAGGATGTAGGAGAAGAATCACCTTTTTTCCCAGTTCTTAGATGTTTCGCATCTTTTTGCATATTTCACAACTATTTGCATACTTTGCAACTTTCCGCAATTTCCCCGCATAAAATGGCATAAAAACCCCGCATATTTATTCGCATAATCAAGGATTTTAGCCCGCGGACATAAGGATTTTAGCCCGCGGACATAAGGATTTTTGCCCGCGTTTTTCTGGAGGGTCTAATATGTAATGAATTTGCATTGACTGCTATATGATAATGTTATATGAACTTCCAGGTTGCAATAGATATCAGGAGCATCATGATCACCATCATATCTTCATAATGGGCACATTGAAAGAGTTCCTCAAACAGTTCTTAATATTCAGGAAAAGGTAATGTGCCGTAAGAGCAGCCAATTATGTCAAAGTAGCCTTAGCTTTCTAAATTCATTGCTGTTTTCATTAAACATACTCTGAACTTGTCAGTGGCTGATGTTACAGTAGTAAACAGATGTGCCTCCAGATATTGAAGTTGACTGAAGGGGAAGCTAAACCTTCTTTTATTGATTTGTATTGACAATAGAAATCCTGGAATGGAGTTAGAGTGTTGATAGCTTCTCTAGCTATCTCTCTTTATTGATAGCTCAAGTAATACAATGACAGGCTTACTTGTGTGAGGTCTTGTGTATTTGCTTAGGCAATCATTTTTTAATGCTGCTGTTTTGTAATGGGTGCAGTCTTCTGTACTGCTTTTTAATCTGTTCACTTGTATCAGATGAAGAAAGAAGATAATGATAAGATAAAGGTAAAAGAATACAAGACGAGAAGAGTTTTAGAGTTTGTTCATATTTAATATTTTAACAACTAAATCTTTTGTTTACGTCATATGTTTAAAGATTATTAACTCTTTGACTCTTGGTGTATTTTCAGGGTAATTTCACTGCTATTACTTTCAAATTATTTTTAATCCTAGCTATAGATAGTGAATCTATTTTTTCAAAACAGTCAATGTTAAGTCAAAGATGTTAGGATAAATCTTGTAAAAACTATTATATCAAAGGGGAAAAAAACATGAAATGTTGCAGTGGAGATAAAGTGGGATACTGTATGATTTAAAAAATAGGGAAAACAGTATACTTTGTGCCAAACAGAGAACTGCCATTATTTTGTCGAACAAAAATTTGATGTAATGTGCTATACCTGCAAAGTGTTTGCTCTGCTATGTGCAAACATGTAACCAGCATAATTAAAAAGGGCCAATTCTTGTGATTCAATAAGAATGTATTTAGATCTATGTAATGATGAGTTCATGAGTAATTCAAACTGGATGCAGAGTTGTATACAACTATTCAATTCAAAATATTTTTTTCTTGTTGACTCTGTCTCACAGACAAGCAACTGTAAGTGTTGGAAAGGTCAAGTTATGTGGTTTTCTTTGATATGTACAACACCTCGCGGCAATAAATACATTGAGAGTAATTAGACTGAGAAGAAATCTAGACACAAAGTGGTAGGGTTCATTACGCTTAGAGTCCCTGATTAAGCTTTAAAGCTGGTGGAGGTGTTACATGGCACCCTCTGGTCCCTGGCAGCCATCACCTCAACGACTTTAACGACATGCTTTGGTCAGAAACATGAAAGACATATAAAACTGTATTTGTTCCCAAGAAAATTCCAGCACCTTTAAGCTAGGGACATTATCGTGTGGTTTCTAGTGCTCTTTAGAACACAGTTATGTTAATGAGGTGGAATTCAGTTCAGTCTCTCACTGCTCTTAAGTGTTACTGAAATGCTACTAGGTCTAAGTAAGCTTTCTGATATGCAACCTATATGTAAAACTGTCATCATATTTACCATTTCAGTGGCTTCCACTGATATGCTAACTGCAAAGGCTATGTTGTTAAATGTGTTAGATGCTGTATGTCTTCTGATTACATCTCGCTTCCACTGTATTTCTCTGCATATCTAACTGTTTTGTACTGCTTTTATTTGTTTGCAAATGTGTTCTCATGAAAAAGGTTCATGCACTTTGAAATATTTTATGCTTCATCTCCAAAGAAGTTCTTTTTTGTAGCAGTGCATATGAGCTTTCTGAATTGTGTTACTGTTGCACAATATCCCTGAGCTTCTGAAGGCCCGAGTCAACACACTGCAAGGCCTCAAATAATTTGCTTCTCATTTTCCACCAATTATGTACTGTTAAAAAACCTGGGAAGACTAAAAGACATACAGAAACACACACAAACACTAATTTGTCATTTTTGGTTTGAAAAAATAAAAATAAATAATACTCTGCTGTTTTTGTGTTTGGATTGGGGGGTTCTGAATAGTCACTGGGAAGTGACTGGGAAGTCAGGCTTGAATGATGTTTTCTTATTAAGTTTACAATAAATTCTCAGTAGGCACACATCAATTCCTAAATCACTTAAAAAGTTTAATCCAGCAGTGTTTTTAGGAGACCTTGTCATGTCAGGCTCAACAATCGATGATTTCCCCCTGGCATTAACAGCTGATCAATACTATTGATCGACCAAGTAGGAATACTTCAGCAGATCATTCACTTGCATATTTTTCTATGTTTGACATGGTGAGCTACTGTCCATACTAGATGAGGTTTTGGCATGACAAGGTCATAACCTAATAATTTCCTTATTCAATATTAAATATTAAAGAATAATTATCCAAAGGCTTCAATTTCCTTTCATCATTTATATTTGTATGAGACTTAAAATAAAAATACTTTAAACATAACTGCCCATTAAGATTAAACAGTGGCATCACATGGAAGCATTACATTTTACTCATATGCTGTTTCATTGGTGTACTGTCTTTCTCTGTGGAATCCTTGCAAAAGTTTATCTCTTTAGCTGTCAATGTGTAAGAATTTTATTCTTTTGCACTTAATTTTTTAAAAAGATACAACAGACATGCAATTCCAGATTTCTGATAAATTAAAACCATGTAGAATTAACACTTAATGAGCAATGCAAAAGATATGATGTGCGATGAATTATCACAGATTTTTCTATATTAACTGAGTAGGATACACAGTTTTCCCAGCAGATATTCAGATCTCAATGTTCACCGATGCTATGTGAAGCTTTATAAGTGCCTCACATACTCTACCCATGTACCATCTATGGTGAAGAAAGCCTGAAGGTCCAGCGGCCGTATAACAGGTGGTCAAATTATGAAGTCTTAATATAACTAAAGGGAACTACCAAAGTTCGGAGATGTTTTTCTTGATCTCAGCCAGGTGGAAAAATAAATAGTCTGTCATCGAAAGATTTATAGCCTAGTAGATGAATTGCCTTTGAAATTTGGTTGAGTGTGCATAACACAGAAAAAAATTAAAAAATTAAATCTAATGAATAACTGATTTTGAAAAGTTCCATCTTTGCTGCAAGTGTTGGACATTTCTCCACCTTCAACATTTGAACATGAAGAAAACAATAACAGTAATTCTAAATCAACCATTGATTAACATTACCTAAATGTATGGTCATCCATGGTCCAGTTCACTCACATGCTCATTGTTGTAGCTGTTGTCAGGGGTCAGTATGAACTCTCCAAATGGTCTGTGGCTACACAGGTCCAAACTCAACAAGCTGTGAGGCACTGTGTCTTCTGACAAGTTTCTATCAGAGAAAGCATTAAGGGTTTCAGAAGTTTGTGCTACAGTAACACAACTGACTTCTGACAACTTCACTGAGAATTATTTGACTTAAGTATATTTTTGAGATACATTCAAAAGATTTAGTGTTGAGTACAGGAAGACTGAAGAGTGGAAGCACTGAAGAAGAATAAGTGGCATCAAGTTGCCTTGTCAGCACATCAATTAATTTAACAGTGAAGTAAACCTCACAACAGTCTATGGCCTTCATCTAATACCAGTGATGTAAAAACATCAAATAAGGATGCCCATATTTTACATGCCCATTACACTTTGTCATGTCATGCCATTCGATATTGCTGTTGGAGTTAAATCAGCAGATACATATACAGTCAGATGAAATATGCCCAAACTAAGTGAGACAAGCTTTTCATCTGCTGGCAGCATGTTGCTGGTGTCAGGGATGTTGGCTGTGATCCAGGAGCACGGCAGGCATCTCAGGTCCACAGACGGCCTCCCACAAGACGACCAATAAATCACCAGCTCTGACCTTTGCTGGCATCAGGGACCTTAGTGCCTCCAAATGCTAGAGACTAGAGCAAGATTGAGACTTAGAGAAGAAGTGATGAACTGCAGATGGCCACACACACACACACACACACACACACACACACACACACACACACACACACACACACACACACACACACACACACACACACACACACACACACACACACACACACACGTGCGTGCACGCACCGTCTGGTGTCACTCACCTCTCCAGCTAGCTATCTGTCTCTTTCTGTGACTTGTGTTGTGTGTTGGGTTTGCTGAAATATTTTTCAGGTCGACACTATTGAGCGTTATAATATGGTGCTTCTGAGAAAAATTTGATTGCTTCAAAAGTAATACACGTCAAGCTCATTTTCAAATTGAGTGTATCACTAATTTGTCACCCAAGATAAAGTATGCAGAACATTTTATGTTTCATTTGATCTAATTCAATGTTGAAAGATGAAAATATGTGAAATAGTGTGAACATTAGCCTAAATGACAGTATGGTCTCTGTGGCAGATGAGTCGCACATTTTCGCCATAAGGTTGGTGGAGACTACATAATGGTCTCCAGCCAATCATAGCTTCTAGTCTGTCACAATGTGCGTGATGTCATCGAGAAGGAGGAGCCAGAGTGATTTCTGAAAAAATAAATCAGAATCAATGTTAACTGTCCTGCACTTGGGGAAGAAAGAAAATAAAAACAGAATGACCCCTGGTCAGTGTCATCAAACCTGAGTTTGTGTCCGTGTAGTGATTCATATAATTTTCTTTATGATATTTTATTTCATTTGTTTTTGTGGACAATGTGCACCTTCATTTATGTCCCTTGTTGAATAGAGGATAGAGATAAAAGCATACTTTTCTTTTTCTGCAGTTATAGCTATAACTTCAAAACACAACTTAATATTACATGAGGAAAACAAGCACAAGCAGTGAAAATAACTACTGTTACCAGTACGCAATTCATTCATCACATGCAGGGGTAGGGTAAAGGTAAATACATTGGTGTATATGTTGACCTCTTTTAGATGTTCATTTCTTTTTGAGTTGTGCTTTATCTATGTTTCTCTCCTAAAATAATTTAAACCTCCGGGTAGAACACAAACTGTAATCACAGGCCTCTAACAGAGTGCTGTCGCCTCTTATATATCTGCAAAGAAAGATTGGGTGCAAAGGTTTTTTGTCAAGCTAGTTATTTGTGGTTCAAATTGTTTTTAGGAAAGCATTTCTGATATAGCTGGATATTTCCACATGTTTCTACACCTGCTGTTCATTAGTCTTTTTTACGCATTCTTGAGGACTTAGGGCTAAATGTGCCCTCCCACTGTCCATAATGCATTTCTAATGAAAGCGATTTTATACACAAATATACATTTTGGTCCAATTTTGACACACTTTTCCACATCCCTAAATGTTCTCTGAAGTATGAAATGTATTTATTTCTATCAGTGTGCCTCTATCTGGCTCCGCTGGCTTTCCTCCCTCTCCCTTCAATGGTAGAAGGTTTCCATATGTGAGCCGTCGTGCCCTATTGGATGCATACTGTCAGGCGGGCGTGTTGTGCCCAGCATGGAGCCTGGCTGGGCAAGATGGAAGGTGGGCAAGTCAGCCACGCCACACGGCTGGTGGCCATATTAACTCTTGTGTTTCTGTGTATGTGTGTGTGTGTAGGGAGGGAATGGTTGTTGCTCTGGTGTTCCTCCATACGTTAGCTGTCTAAACACTCCCCCTTTTTGCTCAGCACACGCACATTAGACCCCCTACGGTGCTGCAGAGTGTAGATATTCATTCTGCCAGTAAAAGAGGGGGGACCACAAAGGGCCGAGGGAATCAGTTGAGGCTGGAGAACTCAAAGTGGACTGGCAAGAATGTTGAGGCTATTTAAATACACTGTGTATGGTTTACATGTTAAGTGTTTCCCCTGTTTTTCTATATCAAGAGCATCACAGTGCTACCTGAAGTATCATTGTTTTCTTTTCATATCCTGTATTATTGTGTATTGTCATTGTGGTCGACAGATTTTCTAAATTTGCATCTATGCAATAATGAACAAAAACAAGTGGAGAAAAGAAGAAGAGCATCAGGTAAGTGGGAGAAAAATATATAGCGCAATATTGCTGACCTCATTATTTGGCGAGGTTTAGCCCCTCTAGGTTCCTTCTTACCTGCTTTGATGTTCAGGCTAATGGTGAATGATTAATCACAGACTGTGGCTTTACACGCACTGATCCTGGTCAGGCAATGTTAAAACAGAGACTCAAGCACAACTTGGTGATTTTCCACAGTGGGGTAGTTCTTACTGACAGATCAGGAACTTTTGGGCTGAGGCCTGCAGCACTGAATTTTGGTCAAGTACACGCAGTGTTTTTTCACACCAGGTATTTTTAGACGTCACTCTTTTCATAGGTAATACTAATCTGCTTAATATTTCAAAGGCATTGACCCTGCTGTGCAAATGAAAATCAGTATTTGCTGGAACTTCTTTTAAAGCTGGGAAATCTCCTGGATATGATTTTTTTTTTTAAATGTATGGACCCGAAATTCCTGATACAATCCCAGCTACTAACAGTGTGACACCAATGGCAGAGTGTGCTGCAACACCCACATGCATGTATGCTTCCATGTGCACCCTCATGTCCGTGTCACTCAAGACTTTAAGAACTCAACAGGGAATCTTTACATCAAAATTAAAAAATAAGCAAATACTGGAATACACACAACTATATGGTGTTGTCAGTTCCTGCTGTGCTGAGCTTCAGTGTGGGGAGTGACAGTCAGTTTGTATTGTACATCAGTGCTATGTGTATTACCAGAAACAATATGAGGGACAGACTTGTCACTTAAAGAGTCCTGGATAGATATCTCCCAGAGCATTCTGTCATTACAAGGGATGGCGATTGTATGACACTTGTCCTGTCACTAAAGCCAATCATCTGCTTTGTTACAGCCGCAGCAGGAAGCATCTAACCAATTGTGCCGTTGCACTTCAGTATTGAGAAACTATGCACATGTACATCGGGTACGGAAAGTATTCAGACCCCTTGAAATTTTTCACTCTCTCTGTCATTGCAGCCATTTGCCAAAATCAAAAAAGTTCATTTTATTTCTCATTAATGTACACTCAGCACCCCATCTTGACAGAAAAAAACAGAAATGTAGAAATTTTTGCAAATTTATTAAAAAAGAAAAACGTACCCACTGTATATGTTTTCATCTTGGGGCAAAAATAATGAACTTTTTTAAAGCGTCTAAAATAAAAATCAGTTTAAAGTGATTATTCTATACACACAGTTTAGATGTCTCAGGAATTATTGATATTGTAGTTATGGCTCTCTCTCCATAACTGCTTGTGAACATTACTAAGATGGCTGTCAAGTGGCAAGACTTGCATATTAGGCTTGCGATGCTGATACATGATATATTCTATTTTTGCATTTCACTATTCTATTCTACATGAATTAACTGATTGAAATAAAATGGTAACTAAAAGAAAATTTCTATGTCACATATATTTGATGATGCTCATGAATATGAATTACAATTATACTGTGGACCTCCATTGTGAGTTCAGTTTGAACTCCAAAGAATATGAATTTCAACATTGGAGTACAGATTAAGAATGGTACAAGTCATATCAATGTACCTTCATTTTATAAAAATGTGTGTCAAAAAACACATTTTAAATTTCAAGAAGTACTCCTTTCATTATCTAATTCTGTTTTACTTTTTTGTACATGTGGTTATGTATTTTACATTAACATTTCACTTCCTACACATATCTGAGGTGGAAGAGTATCGTTAGGTACATTTACTATAACAGTTTCCGGTTATTAAAGCAATAGCTGATGATTTAAATTTTACCTTTCCACTCCTGTCAACATTAATCATGTTTACTTTGTGTGTCACACATTTCATTCACAATTTTAAGTCTAAGACATCATGGCTATAAAAAAAGCCCATGTCTTTCTGGTAATTACCCCTAGTAGAGTGATCTAAATGGTTTCTCCCAGATGACAGCTTGTATTTACAGGAAATTCGATACGACACGAACACTGAATCACTGTTGGCAGAACTGTCTATCCACTGCTCATTAGGTGTAACCTCCATTTCTAATCAATGCACACACGTAGGCTGTGATGGCTGAATAAATAAGGTGAAACCTACTATTAGGTATTTTAAGATCTAGTCCCACTTTCATTAAAGTAATTATAACACGAGATTTCCTGTCGCTCCAAGTGCTATTTCCAGATTTTGTTCAAGTAACGAGTGAATAAAATGATGCTGATAATCTACTTGTATCCTATACCTTTACTTCCAAAAATAAAAATAAAAAAATCTGTTAACTGTAAGTACTGACCTTTCCTTTACACCATGCACAGGACAGATCTGTCAACATGGCATCTGAAAATAAAACAAGACAGAGAGAGAAATCAGAAAATGATGTTAATGCCACATGGAGGCTTTGGAGCAATGACTCATGAGTGACTCCCCAACAACGATATTAACCAGCTGTCACCATGGTGCTGACCTTTACCGTGGCCCAGGGTGACCAGCGGTTTAGCGTCAACGTAAACTTGACCCCTGACATTTCCATGGCTCAGTGCCACTGTAGGCTCTGTTGGGAGGCAAATGGGGATAGCAATCAAGAGCAATGGATGTGACATGGTGTCTCTCTCTCTCTCTCTCTCTCTCTCTCTCTCTCTCTCTCTCTCTCTCTCTCTCTCTCTCTCTCTCTCTCTCTCTCTCTCTCTCTCTCTCTCTGTGTGTGTGTGTGTGTTTCAATCAATATTGGAACTGAGGAAGCAGTGATCACGATGATAATTCTTATGATAGTCATATACATACATATTTTGAAATTCCAAACCCAGTTAATAGTAGCTGTTGATGGTTTAGATAGTGACAATAGATACAATAAATACGCCAGATATAGCCCAAGGTTCATTTCCATCCGTTGTCCCAATCATCAATTAACCTCAGCATGCTTTTGGACTGTGAGAGGAAGCTGGAGTACCCAGAGAAACCCAGACATGCACAGGGAGAACATGCAAACTCCATGCAGAAAGATCTCATCCCGGGACGCAAACCTGGGCTCCTCTAGCTGCAAGGCGACAGTGGTAACAACTGAACCACTGTGTAGCCCACAATTAGAACAATTTGACCGAAAAAGCTTGATCACATTAGAATGCAGTCAATAATAATGATGATTCTGATTCAAAGCATAACTCTGATGATAAAAACAAAGACTGTGGCAGGTGAATTCAATTTAATTCTAATGATAATCATCATCATGAGAGTAAGAAAATGGTGAACTGACTGTGGTGGTTGAGATGATGTTGAGAATCATTAGTAGAAACTTTTAGCTGTTCTCATGAAAATCACAAGAGACAAGAATGAGAATTAGGATATCTTCAGTGATTCTTTTGCTGCTGTGAATCATATAATTGCAAGTGAGGATTGGGATGAGTTTCAGGATGATGATGATGGTGTTGATCATGGTGTGTTTGCTGATAATATTCATGACGATGTGTTTATGATGATGGCCACTGGACGAATAATCAGTACAAGAATTCAAATTCAATTGAATAATTCTGGTTAAAGTGATGATTTATTGACTGAGACTGAATCAGACAAAGATGTCCACAATGAAAATCATGCTGTTGATAATTGTGATGGTGCTGACTACAGCTTAAATAAAAAAATATAGTGTGTCCCTGATGACATTAAAATGGCTGAACAAAGACATTCTTACGTAGACAATGGCACTATGACAGTGAATAATAGAGGGGACAGATATGTCATGAGCTCTCCCCCAATGAAGACCTACAAAGTAAAGATGAGACGACAGTGAAGACTGTAAGATAAAGCGGCCATACAAGCAAAGGGAAAGCGAGCGAGCTAAGTCAGAAAGGACAGAGAGAGGAAGAACATGAGGTATAAAGACGGTCAGAAAAGGAAAATGGAAGCGATAGTGGGCCCAGGGATGGAGATAAAAGCTGTATTACATGAAATTAATGGCGGTCTTCACAAGCAGTACATGAATCACAGTCCTCTCCTACAGTGTGTAGCGAGAGAGAGAGCAAGACAGAGGCAGACAAAGGAGAACAGAGCTACCGGCTCACTAACTGCAACTTCAAAGGTCTTTCCACTTAACCAAACTACATAACACCCCTGACAAAGTGACAGAAGAAGAAGAAGAAGGGCAGGAGTGAGTAAAAAATAAAATAATACAATATATAAAACAGCAATAAACAGAAGAGGGGACTAAGTTATTTACCATATCAGTTTCATTCAAATAGAATTTTTCTGAATAGCTGCTTTGCTTGAGTATGGAAAAAACATTGATATGGTGCATTCTCAACATGCAAAATGCAAAATGCTGCTATGTGCTAAATGTACATGACCATTAAAACCACTTTCTTATTTGTTAGGTTCAGTTCATGTCAACTTTCAATTCATCATTACAGCCACTTTTTCCAGTTGACTTAATAACCTAATGCTGTAAGGTCATGGGCCCTGTCAAACTGAATGGAGACAAATGATGTCTCTGTAAAACAACATTATTGTATGAACTTTAACACATATTCAGTAGGTATGCTAGCAATTTTAAAATGCAAATTATTATTTCTCTTGAGGTATCAAATAATGTCGAACTGATGATAGTGATATGCACTAGTGACAGACAATTAATCTGCAGCAAAAAGAAAACTGTTTGATAGAATGATCTATATCCTTGCATTTTCTTCTGTTTATCCAGTGTTGAGTCACAGTGGCAGCAGGCTTAGCAGGGCCTTCCAGACTTCCCTGTCCTTAATGTTTTCCAGCTCTTTCAAAGAGATCCCAAGGTGTTCTTAGATCAGATGGGATCTGTAATCCCAATCAGATTCATGGACCACCTTGCACAACTGGCAACGTCGCAACTCTACTCCAGGCTCCCTCCAGATATCTGAGCTTGGTAGGTGCAGGGTTGTAATGTAAACTGACTGGCACATTAAGAGTTTCATTTTTGACTCTACACACCCCATCAACATCTGCAAATCTTCCTAGCTGGAGGCAGCAGTCATAGAATTATGACAACCCTGTTTCCCAAAACCACCTCCACCTAGGCAATGTTTTATTGGCGGCCTGTAAACTTCAAATGCCCATACTTCAGGTGTCCATGGTCCACATACCAGCTTTAGTAAGCACCCCAGGCCATCACTACCAAATATACTCTCAGTGCATGGCAATGGCTTCAGATTTATTTTGCAATTCATCAATGAGATTTTGATTAAAGCCTCCTGACTTCAGGGACAGAACCTGTGACATCCCATTTTACCTCAGCTCTCTATGGCATCATATTTCTCAGTCAGCCAAACAGAAACACTTGAGCACATGCTAAGATTTTGACATATTGAAGTGACCAGAACTGCATTACATATAGTTACTGCCTGCTGCTTAGAAGGAGTCCCACTTGAGGCATAAACATTATATTTATGTACGTATAGCAAAGGGGAAACAGGCTTTCCACAGCAACACACTTACACCTCAAATCCCCCCACATTATGTGCCGCTCATAAAGATCCCCGTCCACCCCACCCTACACACACACACACACACACACACACACACACACACAGACCTCAAATACTATGCCTTGTTCTCGAGTCTGTTCGGGCCTGTTCTTCTGTGAATAAATCTCTGTAATTTGAAAGTGACAAGGAGGAGATTTATGAAAGTATAAGTGCCCGTTTCTGGTGGAATTTATAGTGCAGAGCAAGGGATATGCAGATGAGAGTGCAAAGGGTGTTGTAGGTACGGGCAGATGTGTTTGCATGTATGTATGTGTGTGTGTGTGTGTGTGTGTGCGTGTGTGCGTGTGTACGTGTGTGGTATGACAAAGGGGCCTACAGCACTTCTTAATCTTTCAAGCATTATTATACATGCCTGGTGGTGGCCAAGCTGCAGCAGTGTAGAGGTTAGAGAAAGGGGCTTGTGGGATCGGTGCAGTCCAACACGATCAGGGTGCAGATACTGAATGACAAATGGTCTTTTTCCTCAACACGACCAATAGGGAGACCCCACAGCGATGAGCTGCTCACATGGTCAAAAGCAATGGTCATAAAATCAAACACAGAAAACCACAAAATTCAATTTTATTTTATTTTTTATAGACATTTCATCACTGAAAATGAAGAGATTTGTGTAGGTAGTGATCAGATGTGACAGGTTAGTGTTTGCATGTCCACATATTTTAGACTTAGAAATCTGCTGGTGTGATGCACTCAAAATGTATGATCACATTTGTGTTTATCTGTATTATTCAGCACTTTATTTTGTTAATATTAAGGAAACAAACATTCCAGTAGTGAGATGAAACACTTACAGTAGTTAATTTCAGATTTATGGTGGTTAAAATTCTCAGTTCATTAGGAAGAGGCAGAGTGGAACCAATGTGCTTAGGTGTTGTTCTGACCAGGTTCCTTTAGGTGTGGGTTTCTGACCATCTCCTCAGAGTAAATTTAAGAAGATAAATGATCGGTTCGTGTCTTTATTCCTGTGAACCTTTTACCTGTGTTTTCTAGGTCAGTACACTTTGAAAATCTCACAAAATCACAATGAAAGGTTAAATGTGTAATGCGAGTGAGATGTGTTTTGGGATTGTGTTTTGGCGTTCTTTAATAAGTTAATTAGCAGAGATCACCTGCGTCTTGGCAATGTGCTGCACCATTTTACAATACAGCAGCTGCGCTCCATATTTGCTTGCTTATGTTTCTGTGGCTTCCTGCCAGAGGTGGGTAGAGTAGCCAAAATCTGTACTCAAGTAAGAGTAACTTTATTTCAAAATTATATCACTCAAGTAAAATTGAAAAGTAGTCATTCAAAAAATTTCTCAAGTAAAAGTAAAAAAGTATTTGGTGAAAAGACTACTCACATACTGAGTAATTGCTTAATTGTAATGTCCGATTTATTTATTTATTTTGAAATGTGTGATCAGATAAACAAAAGTGTAAAATAATGTACAAATTCTGGTATTTCCAAATAATAAAATTTTAAAAAAGCAAAAAGAAGTAACATCTTTAAAAAATGACAAGTTAAGTCACAAGAAACACAAAATTCCAATACAAAAAATACAATGTAAATAAATATTTGTCATTGCTTCGGTTTTATTCATTCCATCTGCGTAATATGCAGCAGCAGTGTATGCCATCACATAATCATTAATACATGTATTTCAGTTATGCTATACAAACTTTTATCAGGCAAGAGTTCTGTTTTTCTCAGATTTTCAAATAATGGCAGATTATGCCCACATATAGTCTTTCTGAAGCTGTGGTCTTCCTGTTGGGCTACACACACTGTAATCTGGGTGAAAGACACTCTGATCGACACAGGATTTATTTCTTTATGGTCAATATCAAAATATTTAATTTCAGCTTCCAACACCACAGTTGAGGAAAACAGAATATCATGAGGACTCCAGTTTGAAAGAAAGCTTTTTGTACCACACAGACCATAGTACAGGACACAGGAAGGATGACCCAGTGTTAGCATGCTAACAGGCAAATAGTTAAAGACACTTTTTACTTGAAACTGCTGTATTTACTCTCTGTTTATTTAATATGAAAAATGACTGAACTGAAATATAAATGACCCATTGTACACATATGTCAAAGCAACATCCTGTGTTACTATTGTGGAGCATGATCCATAAAAAATAACTTCCCCCTCTCAGAAAAATGCTACGGATGCCATCAAATACTGAGTCTGATTTGCTATTTAGGCCTTATTTGCCTTCGCTATAGTCAAATTCATATTATCACGGGTTTTACCAGAAATCGGACATCAACAGATCTCTTACATTAATCTTTTATATAATGTTTTCTGAGAGGGTTTCCAGACAACATGTTGTACTGTTTTCCAAAAGCCTGTTCCATGAAAAGTGACCAAGTTTTAAGGGCTACTGACCCAGAGCTATGTTTGGTACAGTCTGAGCATTCAGAGAAAGTCTTGTGACTCTCATTGATCCAAACACATGACAAGTGTAATGGTGTGGCTTACAATTCATAGACAGTTGAGACTTGATTGTGGCCATTTAGGTTTTAAATCTTGATAAGGAATAATTTTAGAATGACTCCTAAATAATAAATTACAGTGCATTTTGTCAAGCTCAAGCAAATGTTGAACAGGAAATTTGAAAAATGTTTGCTGTCCTGTTACACAAAATGACCATTATGTATTTGTTAGTGATGAGGTGATATAGTTGTTGACTACTGTCAATAACTCAAGAATCTTGGCCTCTTTCTGTGAATACTTTCTGCGAATTTGGATCAAGAACTCCAAGCAATTGCATTTTCAGGAGACTCCCCATATGTTTTTTATGTAATTCTAAATGAGGTATAAGCTAGGTTTTTATTAATCTGACTCACTGGATGTAGATTGTGGGTGGCTTCCACAATCCTAGTCGAGCCTGTCCTCAAACCAAAAACGACCACATAGGTCGTCTGTACACGCCCGTATTACGACCCAGTGTTATGTTTTGACTATGCGAACTCTGGCGGTTGAGTAAATATCGACACTCTGGAGTCGCAGGTGAAACGTCATCATGAACAAACTTTTATCTAACACTATCCCTGTCCCTATCCCTAACCCTAACCTTAACCATAACCCTAAAAACGTGTTGGGAAAGTGAGAAAAAAGCCGTTTTGCGACGGAAAAGCCGTTTCGCGAATTAAATCCCGTAATGCGTTCGTTTTCCCCGTAGGGGCGCAAACGTTCATACGACCGCATAGGTCGTATTCCGGTGCACGGTGCAAACGACCGATGCGGTCGTATGAATTGGAGGACAGGTTGCATTCTCCGCTTAGTCCCATCCATGACTATAATTGTTTTAAAGAAATCCAAACAAGCAAAGCATTTCTTAGCCCCTAACAAAATGAAGATGTAGTGCAGCCACACTATTATGTACCACAGAATGGGTGGACGAAGCGAGACTAGCTCTCTATATAAGATATAAGCTTTTCTGATCAGCCACAACATTAAAACCACTGCCAGTTAAACTGAATACCATTGACTGTCTCATCCAAATGAAATGTATTGCTTGGAAAAGTCCTGGCATTCATGTGAATGTTATTTTAACACCCAGCTATTAATTACAGCAAAAAAACAACAACAATGAGTTAAGTACATTAACAAATTTAATCGCACCTTTTTCAGTTTTCTCATTTGTGGCACATTGGTGATGAACACTCCAGCCCAGTAGGTGGCGGTAATAAACCTAAAGTTTATCTGCAGCATACGGTCTATGGTCTGCAGTGAAGAAGATACACAGGAGTGACGTCAACGCACAAGGAGGTTTGGTGAACAGTGAGAACTGTTTTATATATATACAGTGCCTTGCGAAAGTATTCGGCCCCCTTGAACTTTTCAACCTTTCGCCACATTTCAGGCTTCAAACATAAAGATATAAAATTTTAATTTTTTGTCAAGAATCAACAACAATTGGGACACAATCGTGAAGTGGAATGAAATTTATTGGATATTTTATACTTTTTTAACAAATAAAAAACTGAAAAGTGGGGTGTGCAATATTATTCGGCCCCTTTACTTTCAGTGCAGCAAACTCACTCCAGAAGTTCAGTGAGGATCTCTGAATGATCCAATGTTGTCCTAAATGACTGATGATGATAACTAGAATCCACCTGTGTGTAATCAAGTCTCCGTATAAATGCACCTGCTCTGTGATAGTCTCAGGGTTCTGTTTAAAGTGCAGAGAGCATCATGAAGACCAAGGAACACACCAGGCAGGTCTGAGATACTGTTGTGGAGAAGTTTAAAGCCGGATTTGGATACAAAAAGATTTCCCAAGCTTTAAACATCTCAAGGAGCACTGTGCAAGCAATCATATTGAAATGGAAGGAGTATCAGACCACTGCAAATCTACCAAGACCCGGCCGTCCCTCTAAACTTTCACCTCGAACAAGGAGAAGACTGATCAGAGATGCAGCCAAGAGGCCCATGATCACTCTGGATGAACTGCAGAGATCTACAGCTGAGGTGGGACAGTCTGTCCATAGGACAACAATCAGTCGTACACTGCACAAATCTGGCCTTTATGGAAGAGTGGCAAGAAGAAAGCCATTTCTCAAAGATATCCATAAAAAGTCTTGTTTAAAGTTTGCCACAAGCCACCTGGGAGACACACCAAACATGTGGAAGAAGGTGCTCTGGTCAGATGAAACCAAAATCAAACTTTTTGGCCACAATGCAAAACGATATGTTTGGCGTAAAAGCAACACAGCTGATCACCCTGAACACACCATCCCCACTGTCAAACATGGTGGTGGCAGCCTCATGGTTTGGGCCTGCTTTTCTTCAGCAGGGACAGGGAAGATGGTTAAAATTGATGGGAAGATGAATGGAGCCAAATACAGGACCATTCTGGAAGAAAACCTGTTGGAGTCTGCAAAAGACCTGAGACTGGGACGGAGATTTATCTTCCAACAGGACAATGATCCAAAACATAAAGCCAAATCTACAATGGAATGGTTCACAAATAAACATATCCAGGTATTAGAATGGCCAAGTCAAAGTCCAGACCTGAATCCAATCGAGAATCTGTGGGCAGAGCTGAAGACTGCTGTTCACAAACGCTCTCCATCCAACCTCACTGAGCTCGAGCTGTTTTGCAAGGAAGAATGGGCAAGAATTTCAGTCTCTCGATGTGCAAAACTGATAGAGACATACCCCAAGCGACTTGCAGCTGTAATTGCAGCAAAAGGTGGCGCTACAAAGTATTAATGCAAGGGGGCCGAATAATATTGCACGCCCCACTTTTCAGGTTTTTATTTGTTAAAAAAGTTTAAAATGTCCAATAAATTTTGTTCCACTTCACAATTGTGTCCCACTTGTTGATTCTTGACAAAAAATTAAAATTTTATATCTTTATGTTTGAAGCCTGAAATGTGGCGAAAGGTTGAAAAGTTCAAGGGGGCCAAATACTTTCACAAGGCACTGTATATATATATATATATATATATATATATATATATATATATATATATATATATATATATATATAGCTTAGAAGTGAACACAGCTACAACATGCAGCCAGAAATGTAGCAGCCATTTTTGATCACAACCTCAGCTTTAACCATCAAATCTAGACTCTGGTCAAATCATCCCACCTGCAGTTCGCAAAGATCAGTTCGCAAACCAAAACTCCCCAGAAACATCACTGAGCAGCTGATACACCCTCATTTTCTCCTGCCTCGACTACTGCAACTCATTATTCATCTGCCTCAATGACACAACAATCCCCTAGTTACAGCTGGTTCAGAATTCAGCAGAAAGACATCATTAATACTTGATTTATTTACAGTTGCATTTCACAGCAATATTGAACATGGAAATAACATTAAAACAGGTTTTTTTCTAAGGGGTTTGCTAGTTGAGGCTGCACTCAATTTCAGTGGATCATATGTCCACTCAAATTGAATGTACATGATAGCTTTTCCTGTAAATTAAGTAGCTGTGATCACTTTTACAATCAACTAAAGTAATGTTATGTGCATGACTTGGAGGGATATCTTCACATATGACACACTGGCTCTACAAAAAATAGTTGAGTTAATGAGCAAGTTGTGAACCCAGATGTTATTTGTAACCGCAAGGCACACTGGTGTCGATGTATAGAATACCACTCCATGAGCCAGGCATTTAGTCAATCATCTGACAATCAGCACAATCAAATAAACTCAGTGGAGGTGGTGGAGTGACTCTCTCTCTCTCTCACACACACACACACACACACACACACACACACACACACACACACACACACACACACAGAGAGAGAGAGAGAGAGAGAGTACTCAGAGCAGCACTCAGAGACATCATATTAAGGCCTATCTTTAAACATAATAACCGTGCTTTTTATTTGAGTCATTAAACACACAAACTTCCAATGTCGTTTTAAACTGGGTCTAATCACATTCATCTGTTTAAACAGAGGCACACAGAGACAGAGTGAGAGGGGATGAAAGACACGCAGAGTGAAAGAGAGACTGTGGTGAAAGGGCTAATGAAAGAGTTGGCAGTGTTTACTCAAGCTGTGGAAAGTAGGCACGAGCACAGAGAAACAATGATAGAGGGAGTGGAGATGATGGATCGCAGAAAATAGCTGATACCCATACATACTCTAAATACTATAAATTCTCAAAAAGAGGTCCTGGCTTGCATTTACTTCAGCTGCTTGAAGGAGCAGGATTTGGTTTGAAACATGCTGGTTTTAGTAGCCACTTGCTTTGTACACTATTAAACTTAAAAATATTTAATTTAGTAAGTGCTTTGTTAATTTTCTTTTGCTAATTTAACAAAACACTCTGCTGAATTGGATAATTTGAATTGTTTGAGCCAGTGCTTTGAGTTTTGACCCATAATAGAGACTTAAAATTTAGGATATCTTGGCCTTTCCATTTTCACAATTTTTGTTATGACTATCACAGTCACATCTATTTTATATACAGCACTTTAATGGCCCAGTTTAAATAAGGGGCATATTTTTAAAATTTATTTGTTAACAGTGTTTCGAAGAGAAACTCTAATGTCACAACACATTAGAGTAGTGAGTACAACTTGATCATGTTGTTTCAATTGTGCTGTTTCTTTGGATTTTTACATTTGCAGTATTTCAGAAATACCTCAAACCATTTTTCCCCTTCGATTTCTCCTAGTGTTTATCAGGCCTTTATTGGGTTGCTTATTATTTTCTTATATTGACTTTTATTTTTCAGAAGTCTGTTTTTCATCAGTTAACAACCTCAAGAATAATCTTAATAAGTTACCACATGCTAATGTAAAGCAAACACAATCTTTCCCAGTGCATCAAAAATGAATTGAATTTTACATTGTGCAAGCTTTTAGGACTTCTAATAAATTAAATTAGTATGTGCTTTGCTTTGCAACCTTTCAGTTTGTTTGTATCCGTAAGTGTGTAACACTTTGTGTGTACATACTGAGTTTGTGCAGCAGTATTTCTGAACAAGGAAGTAAGACAGAGCAGGTTGGGGCATATTGTAATTACTCGCTGCATTAAAATCGCTCTGTGTTATGGATCACAGGGGGGATAGTGACGTCTGAAACGGCCAACGGCCGTCTCCTTCAGCGGTCATTACTTTATGTGACAGCATACATACAGCATGTAGCTCAGACAGAGGGCAGTGTGAAGGGGAACATGTTTTTATGGTTGTATGTAGCACAGACAAAAAAGAACAAAATACTTTTATTAGCAGCACTTCTAGAACCAATGGAGATGGAGTACCATTTAACTGGAGTTGAAAAAAAAGGGTGTATGCCTGTCATTGTCTTCAATCTTTCTTTTTTTCTTGAATTTACTCCCTTCTCAGTGATCTTCTTTGTTTAGTGCTGGACATTTGAGGAGAGCTTTTCCCTGACCTTCTGCTACGGAGAGTGATGACAAGGACAGCACTCGCTGACCTTGACATTCAGCATGTTAAATGGCTTCTTCCACAGCCGGTCAGCAAACACAGACAGGCAGGCAGGGAGACAGTCACCACTGTAGCAAGAAGGAACACCACTCCTGGAGGGTGTGTGTGTGTGTGTGTGTGTGTGTGTGTGTGTGTGTGTGTGTGTGTGTGTGTGTGTGTGTGTGTGTGTGTGTGTGTGTGTGTGTGTGTGTGTGTGTGTGTGTGTGTGTGTGTGTGTGTGGTATGGACTATGACTGTGGGTAGAAATACTGTATCTTGTAAAGGCGATAAAGGATGAATCCAGGAGGAGTATTTAATACAATCATGAAGGTATCTTTTAGTTTATTGGTATGCAGAGGTTATGCACACAGTCAATCCACATTTTGGCCATCTTGTGATGTGCAGTACAGAGCTAAGTCTCCAGACAATGGAGAGGTAACCACTGTATTTGCTTTGCTTGAGTTCTGCATTGATGGGATGAGGTTTTTCAGTGTTTTTCTGCCCAGCATGTAATACATACCACTCTACTACAGAATGAAGCAGAATTTAGAATGTTTTTAGCACAAAATGTCACGTGTCACAATGTGACAGGGGCTTCACCAAAAGATCCACAATTAAGTTGAGCGACATGCAAGAATTGCTCATATGTGAAGCCTATCAAACAGGTTTTTCTGTTTTCTTTTTGTTTTAATCTCAAAAACTTTTTGAGGACAAGCAAATTCTGGTACAAGTGAGACAATCTGTACTTTGTCAAACAAAATTTTGATTCGTGGGAAAATAGTCTGACTCACCTTATGTAGACTGTGGGTATGGGCTTGTCATTGTCCGTGCATTTTCAAAATTGGAAAGCAACCTAAGGTTTGCTCAAGGTTTAGACTGTGCAATGAATAAATGCAGTGAATGAGTCATTTTATGACAATGGTAGAAAGACTTGGCGAAAATAGATATACTGGTGTGTCTTTTTCCATCTTCTCATCAACAATATATGTATTTTCTGTAGTTCAGAAATGTTTAGAATACCAAGGAGGCATCGGATTGTTTCCAAGCTAATTCCTGATAACAAAATTTTATTGTACTTTCAGCACAAGTCATTAAAAACTATCTTCAGCCACAAGATGAACAAGGACTCCACAAACAGATGGTGTCGGCCCCACAGAGTCTTGATATCTACATCGTGAAATTCGTCTGCATTTGCATGAAGTGACACAAAACACTGAGACAGCTAATTCCATACAAAAACTGAGGCAAGTTCTCCAATTGCTTAAACTTGCCATAGATTGCTTAAACTGCTGCCACTTCATCATCTTCCCACCACCCCTTCCCCTCTTTTTCTGTTTTTGACCATGAAGACAAACAACCATGCATGGAGCATGCTGGAGTAGTGTTGTGTGGGTAAGTTCATATCACTTTGTGTCCCATTTAGAGAGCCAGGACTGTGAACCAACATTAGATTTTTTTTTTTTTCACGAATAGAATGAAAAGGTTAATTGAATCTAACAAAAACTGTATTTGATTAGCATACCTGACTTTGCGTTGAAGGGGTAACAAGGTTAGTTTTGAGCTGCACCTGTAGACGTGTTAATCTCATCTCTTTACATAAGATCAAAATATTTTTCCAATGAAGTCATTTGTCACTACTGAAACTGAACATTAGTTTATTGCTTCTACCACTTACTTGAACCCAGCTGGTGCCTACAGCTTGCCTGCATGCCAGCAACTCCTCCTACTGTGTTGGACAAATTTCAGAAGTCAAGAACCATCACAGAAGTTGCCTCTTAAACAACACAGTGTAGCATTGTTGGTGGTGCTGGCATACTGTCCCTTGTTCCTAACGAGAGAAGACGATGTGGGGTGAAAACAGCGCTAACCTTTCTGCTTGTTTACACTCTCTGCTGACAGGACCTGAGGATGGGCCGGAACGAGGGATGAGAGGAGGCGGAAGATGGAAACGAGGAGGTGGCCTCTCCAAAGTTTACCCGGCAGCCCCCCTTCTGTCCCCAGCTCCCCTTGAGAGTCGGCGCCTGGGCCTTAATGAGGGACCCGGTGGAATTGTTGGGACGTCGTCTCAAAGAGCACTGGGATGTTGAGACTGGCCAGGCGAGGAGGAAGAAGACCGAGTGTGTTTGTGTGTGTCTGGCTTTTGTCTTTGTTCCTGGAGGAGCTTTCTGAAGGTAAAGTGCCCAGTGAGAGTAGCCATACTCACTGTGGTGATGTTTGTGAAAGTTATTTTGTCTTAGATACTTGTTTTATCCCAAGGCCTCTAACACTTTGTGCTTGCAGCAGCACAGAATTCAATGGAAAATATGTTTTAGAAAACATACGTTATCTCTTTTTTCAGTATGCAATGAATCCTGTAACAGATTTGATTCTTAGCTCTCAGTCCCATACAGCATATTGTGCCATTTTAGCCCATTGCCACTCAACATAATTACATTTTAATTACAGAAAACAGTATGTCACAAATGTAAAAAGACCTGTCTCTAGGAGCAAAGAAGTTGAAAGTTTCTACATCAACTCTCTGCCAAAGCTTTATATGTCCACATTCCGCTCTACATAGACAGCTGTTAGGGTGGTGAAGGTGGAGGCAAAGAAGCACAAGTTTAATGTCTCAAACACACAACATGCTGACTTTCAAAGCAACACTTTGAAAACACATCATATTTCAATGTGGGGAAAAAAACTAACTGGATATTTACATTGATATTTACATTGGACTGGATAATGTGTGAGGAATGAAAAGATGCCACATTGTTTGATGGAAATTAAAATGATCAACCCACAGAGGGCTAAATTCAAGACACTTTTCTCCAGACCCTGTCATGTCTGTCACATGCGCTCAGGGTGAACCTGCCCTCATCTGTGAAAAGCACAGGGTGCCAGTGGTGGACCTGCCAATTCCTGTGTTCTATGGCAAATGCCAAACCAGCTCTGCGGTGCTGGTCAGCAAGCACAGAGCCCACTAGACCACCCTTATTACATCTCTTTCTGATTGTTTGGTCAGAGACATTCACACCAGTGGTCTGCTGGAGGTCATTTTGTAGAACTATTGCAGTGCTCATCCTGTTCCTCCTTGCACAAAGGAGCAGATACCTGTCCTGCTGATCGGTTGAGGACCTTTGACAGCCCTGTCAAGCTCTCCTAGACTAACTGCCTGTCTCCTGGAATCTCCTCCATGCGCTTGAGAATGTGCTGGGAGACACAGCAAATCTTCTGGCAATGGCATGCATTGATGTGCCATCCTGGAGGAGTTGGACTGTCTGTGGAACCTCTGTAGGGTCCAGATATCGCCTTATGCTACCAGAAGTGACTCTGACCCTAGCTACATGCAAAACTAGTGAAAAACAGTCAGAAAACATTAGGAAGGAAAAAAATGTCAGTGGCCTTCACCTGTAAACTCATTCCTGTTTTGTGGGTTGTCTCATTGTTACCCCTCTAGTGTATCTGTTGTTAATTTTATGAACACCAAAGCAGCTGAAACTGACTAAAAAGCCCCTCAGTTACTTACCTGACCAGATCAGTATCCCACATGTTTCACTGATTTGATGCAATACTTAGATTAAAAAGTGTTCCTTTAATTTTTCTGAGCAGTGTAGTTTGGGTTAAAATGAAAGCTCAGAGACATTTGCAACAGAGTTTGTCATTAAAGGTAGAGTCAGCAATTCTAATCAGCAAACCTTTCACTGAATATCTCTTCACAGTCCACCAGCTGTCTATTCTGTGTGTGCATTGATGACAAATATGGTGCTCGTGCACAGTGAACCTGACAAACACTAATGATCTATATATGCTAACCAGCTGAAAATCAACAATCTTTGTCCAAAATGACAGATTTCATCTTTAAAGCAGCACCTCTCTCCATACTTGGTGCAAGTTTACCTGTGCTGCCTTATAGGTAAAAAGGAACAAAAGTCTCTCTGCACATTTAACACCACTGATTCACCTACAAGACTGTGATCTAATTGCAACCTTTCTGTGGAAGATGCACACTGATGCACAACTGCAGCTGTTTTTAGGCCAGCATCAGTATATCCCTCTGCACAGATTGGGGTGCACACTGCATACTTGTACATATGCACCACTATACTTCTGGTTGTCTGCAAATAAAAGTTAAAGTACATAAGTGACATCAAATATTTATGTACTCTTTCTGCATTTTGTGTTTATTATAACAATTGTGTCTTCCCCTTTGCGAACCTCCTCCTTCAGACTGTCCTGGGACAGTCCGGCTGTCTGCTGAGTCAATAACTGTAGGAACTGGAAAAAACATTTAGCATGAATGGCTTAAAATGAAGACCACAAAGTCGATATATCTATTTTTCCTTCTGCTCTGTAAGACCACGATAAATGTGTTCATACTGTCAATGAAAGAAAGAAAAAAAGAGAAAGTCTTTAGGAGATACCTTGGGTTTAAAATGTTCATCTGGTTTGTTTGAAGGGTTTTTGTACAGACAAGAGTGGAACAAATACAAGTCATCTTCAAAGTTTCTTTTTAAAGTTAGTTAATATTTCTGAGAAGAATGTCTCACTGCACCTATGCTAAGGAATTACAGGGTGGAATGCAGATATTGAGAGTTCTTGGGCAACAAAATGCAAACAGTTTGATAGACTGGATTCTGAACCTTCATTTCATTCAACATGTTATGAATAGAGTTTTTTTTCTTATTTAAAAAGAAAAATAAAGCCTTTCTACAACGGAACTCTTCATTTGTCCTTCAGATGATACAAAATGAATTGCCACTGACCTCAGCAGGTTTTTATTTCGTGAAAGTGGAGAAGTAAGTGAGAAAAGTAAACTGTTAAACTTCAAAAAAAATATCAAGATTTCCTTTTGAACATTCAACATAATTATACACTTTGGAATTTGAATGATGTCACTGACAAAAGTGCTGTAGTACAAAACTCAAGATAGAGCTGGGCCCCTCAGAGTGTGAAAAGGGTTAACCGATTGCTGTAATGCCAGCTTGTGAGTGTGTGTGAAGTAACTAAATATGACTCATGGCTTTATGAGGCTCTCTGATGGGCATCTGAAACTGTGAACACGGCTGAACTGTACATTTCCTTAATTGCTCCAGTCCTTGTAACAGGATAATTGCAGTGCTCTTCCTCTTTCTTTTAACTCTCTCACACCATTTCAGTAAGGTAGAATGACAGAAAAGAAAAGAAAAGAAAAAAGGGAAAGACAGTAGGGAATAAATTAGCAAGGAGAGATACGAAATGACGTAGAGTTGAATTAAAGCAGTGTTTTATCTAAATTGATGCTCGATGATGGTCATGACAGGTTTAGGGTTTGAGCTGATTAGAATTAGACGAAAGTGACAATCTTGTTGGACATTTTTATACATTGTTTTAAAGTGACATAGAGATATGGTGATAGATATGGTGAAGAACATACGTGGACTTCATTGCATCATATTGAGGGAACAGAAATGTATGGTTTATTATGTATTAAGAAAATAGAAAACAGATATGAGGAACTCTAAAACACCAGTTTGATCCTGGTCAACAAGTAGTTTCCGCACATAATCCCTCATGAAATGATTTAACACTTCTGTTAAACAAAGAGCATATAAAGTAAACTTTGAACTAGTTATGCCCCAATCACAGATCTATTCCTGATGCTTTGTTTATGTCACCAAGGTGTTGTGCCATTTGTGGCAGGATGCTAATGATGCAAGTTTTGAATCATTTTCCTAGCTCAGTGATGCCAAAGAAAATTCACCTACCCTACCTTTAATGATGCCACATCTGGTTAAGCAATGTTAAGCAACCATTGTTTTTGATCATCACACAGATTTCATTCACCTGATTCTTTGTCAAGAGTTGTTGTAACTTTAATTCACAATCATATGAAAAGCTATCTTGGCTAGCATGATGAACACACAATAACTGTCCCACTGCCAAGACTGTAAGGGTTGGACTGTTGTGCAGACTTTGCTCTGAATGCATTAAGCTAAATCAATGTTCTTTATTTCAATCGCTGGTGTGCTGAACCTGAGGAAAGCTGTGGACCAAACCAAATGCATGAGGTGGTGTAAAGAGATGCATGGACTCTCATTCCCCCAGAAAACAAATGAAACATGTTATATAGCGCCTTGCAGACTCCAGCCAAGGTTTAAAGTGGTGGACTTTTCCATATTAATTATTTACGTACTTTCTGATAATGTTGCTTATTTAAACCGACAATTCAGAAAAGTTGTATTACCTTGCTGACATGATTTACATACTTGTAAGGAGAATTAATGATATCACAAGTTTTCCCTAAGTTTATATGCATCAAAGTCTGTTTACTCAATATGAAAAGTTACACTCTAGACATGAAACCAGCTGAGTCATGTTTTCTATGATGCCAGAGGAATTCTGTCAAGTCTGAGAAATATCTATGAATACTGGTGGTGTGGAGTTTGAAGGGGGCATTTGCAAAACATGGAGGATTTAATGTGAAAAAGTGGTAATTTATATATCTAGTTGTCATTGTTTTCTAAGTAGTAAACTAGAAAATTTGTGTAAAGAAAATATATTTGTATATTGTTTTAAGCTTGTATGTTGCTATGAAAAGTGTTACCTCTCTGTCCTTTATAGCGTATAGACATAGGCGTCAGTTTAGGGGGGGACGGTAGGGATGTGTCCCCCCCACTTTTTGTCAGGGGTCATTTTGTCTCCAACACATTCATATTCTTCACATGTAAGCCGTTGTAAACCCAGTTATTTTCAGCAGTATAGAAAATTCCGACGCTCCTGAACGCACCATCCGCACTCGGCCGAGAGTTGCACAGACATGCAGCACACCTTCGTGAGGTTAAAAAAAAATGTCCAGATGCTAAATTTGCGACCGTGTCAAGTGGAAGCTCCGACCAGAGGTGTGCAGGGGCAAAATTTCGGCCCGGGAGAATTAGTACTATAGCGGCCCACAGACCCCTCTACCCGCATGTACCGATACCTCAACAGGTTGAGCCTCCGCCTTTGGTGCGGTGGTTGTGAGTTTGAGCCTAGCTTGTGGCATTTTGCTGCCGTTCTTTGACATTTTCTCAAAGTGCTGTCTTACCAACGACACGGAAGCATATGAGAAAAGCAGGCGTGCCGCACCAATGCTAAACTTTGATCTCAAGTAGAGGGCCACAAAATATCGTCCCATGGGCTGCAGTTGGCCCGCGAGTTTGAGACCCATGATTTAAAGCATTATTATTATTATTATTATTATTATTATCATTATTATTATTTTATGACTGGAGCGGCCCAACAATAAAGCGGTCCACCGGGGATATCCCCGGTGTTCCCGATTACCCAGCACGCCACCCAGGGTGTGCATTTCCATCTGACAATGGCTGTGGTCTCCATCGCCCGCACTTTTAAAAACAAACTGACGCCCTTGCGTATAGAGGCTCTTTTTGCATTAATTGATGTACTGTGGAATATTAAATTTCTTGTTGTAGCTCATGACCTTCTCTTAGACTAGATTAGCTTCCACTATCAAAACTTTTTATTTGGGACACATTGCCTGTGTAGCTGGCATATGAGAGAAAGTAAAGAGGTCTTGAAATTTGGATATTTCATGCCTGTTTACATGTGTGCGCACCAATGATGCTATATAATTATCCATCCTACAAATGCCATTGTCATATTAAGAGAAAAGCAGGGATTTCAGTGGTCATGCCCAGAGGTCATGCTGATGTCCTGACCTTGAGATGTGACTCCTATGTGCGTGTCATTCAGTGTGTTTGTGTGTGCTCGTGCACGACATCGATAACAGCATCTGCGTCTTAGTGTGTGACTCTCCAGTGTTGAGACTGAGGCCCATCAGGCTGTGCTCACATGCAATTCAGATGAGCTCCGCAAATCCAGCATGAAATTAAATTTACGACTTGGACCACAACACACACGCTCTCTCTCTCCCCTCTGATGGCTGCCCTGATAACACATGGCCCTGGATATATGCATGCGGCTGTGTGTGTGTGTGCGTGTGTGTGTGTGTGTGTGTGTGTGTGTGTGTGTGTGTGTGTGTGTTTACGCTCCAAACTCTAACAAAAGCATTAAGTGACTTTGCAGTATGCGTCAGTATTTTTACATTGTTGCGATGATTCATATTTGCTTTAGCATGGCGATGTGTGGCCTGATAGTAGATTCATGATTCAGTTCAATGACAAGTTGAATATTACACAGATATGTTTTTGTGCCCATGTTTGTGTGTGCAACTGCGTGTTGTCTGCCTCTACATTTCTGCATGTTATGCATATTGCCCCGCCCTGTCCTGCTGAATAATAGAACATTTCCAATAATAACAATAATACTAATGGCTACCAGCATTACACCACAATCATGACCACATCCATAACAACTGCCACATGCACACACACATTGGCACACACACTTCAATCAACACCAAGTCTGGCCCAATCATGTCAGCCCTAGCTCTTTCTATTTGCATAAAACAATTACCCTGGGCGGACTCAGGGTTCAATGTCGTCTAGACGACATGTTTCACCGTGGTGTCATCAAGCCGTGTGTCTGCCTGTGTGTGTTTGTGTGTATGTGGGAGTGTGTGTGTGTATGTGTGTGTGTTTGGGGGGGTGACACTAGGTTGGTTGTAAATTAGCTAGGGTATGGTTGCTCGGGCACTGGCCGCATCACATCACCCTGAGGCGCATGGGGCTTGGAAGGATTTATTCACATAGATAACACACACACATGCAAATTAGGCAGCCAAGACACACACAAACACACACACACACACACACACACACACACACACACACACACACACACACACACACACACACACACACACACACACTCATGCACCCGCGTACACACTCCCACATACACACACACACACACACACACACTGCAGTGACATGGAGGAGTTAGGGGAGAACCAATATTCATATGGGGGCATAGGGCAGAGAGAAAGCAGGGAAAAAGGATTGTGTATGGGAGTGTGTGTGTGTCAGTGTACACACGTGTTTGTAGATCTCTTTTTCTCTCTCCATCTTCCTCTCTCTCTACTAAGCTTTCACCACCCCATTATTTTCTGCTACTGAGCCTCTGCGATCAATACACACAACACACCGGGCATCAGAGAAAGAAGGAGAGGTTGGCTTCTGATCTACCCCTCCTCCCCTCTGACCGACCAGAGGCCATGCGGAAAGGAAAAGAAAGGAGCAATAACAAATGACAAGACACACTTTTGCTTATTTGTCCCTGAACTGACTTTTGTTTAGAAGAGTCACTATTCAAGACCAATTAGCAGATAAGGGGAGAGTGTACTGTGTGTGTATATTACATGTGGACATGTGTTTCTGACTCCTACACTGACACACAGTCTGGGAACTGACTCCTATTTTTGCTTCAGCTTTGCCCATGTTTTGTCCAACCAATTATTATTGTATTACAGTTTAATTTATTAAAATTTAAAACAATAACACGAGATTACTATGTACACCATGAATTCACACACAAGTGATGAATAAAAGTAATATATACTGTATGTACCTATGTACAATTTAATGTAGTTGTGTCCTGTCCTGAGACAAAAATAGTCACAAATAAAGTGAGGAGATAAGGAGGTTGCACTAAAAATCAGAAAAGATAAACTGCACCTAAAGTGTAATTCTGATTTATTTCAATCTGTCATATGGGTCAGTCGAACTCTACACTTGTGATTTCCATTGCAGAGAGTCTGAGGAATGAACAATCAGGAAAAAAAATAGTATATATCAGGACAAACAGTGCAAGCCTCATGCAGCTATTTAGATTTTTCAAAACAGTTGAAATTTTTACATAAATAATTTCAAACACTGAACACAGAGAGTAACTGCCATGTACAGCACATAGACTGTATATATAGTGGACGTAGCATCTGGCTCCAGAATTGAAGCCAACCCAGAAGTGTCAAAAACTTGCAATATCCCGCCGTCCGCTAGGGTTGGCTCCAAAAAGCTTTTTCTCCATAGACCCCAATTCATTTTTGGAAAAAATAAAATTTGATAGACTGATTTTATACACCTCAGGATTTTTTTCCCGTTAGTTTTCATGGTCAAAATGAGAGATCAGGTGGTCGATCTTAAAATAAATCAATACTGAATTTTAAATAAATCGTTAAAGTAGGCGGAGCCAGGGGGCGTGGCTATACTTGATAGACAGCAACAGAAGCCTCTGCGGTAAAATGTGGGCGGGATAAGAGAGTCCTCAGCCAATCCTGCCCCTAGTTACTCTCCGGTCCAGTCTGTTTGATGACACTTTTTACGTCACTGGCTCCAAAAAATCCAAAACGGTGACCAGGAAGTAGCAAAATCCGGGCTTCATTTTCTCGGCGTTGAAACCAACGGGTGACGTCACGGTTAGTTTAC
This sequence comes from Acanthochromis polyacanthus, assembly GCF_021347895.1. Taxonomy (NCBI): domain Eukaryota; kingdom Metazoa; phylum Chordata; class Actinopteri; family Pomacentridae; genus Acanthochromis; species Acanthochromis polyacanthus. The sequence continues at coordinate 26,111,128 of NC_067127.1, forward strand.
GCCTGGTACAGCACAATGATCTACATTTTGGGCAACTTCCCAGTTGACCTCATCACAAATCCACACACACCAATTTGTTTGCAAGTGTGATGCTGCCTTTCACTGCTGTCATACTGTCTTCTGAGGTAGCCTAAAGTTCTGAGAGCTGCTGCCGTTCATTTCACTTTTATGGTTAGACTGTATTTATTAGACAGATAAGGAACTAAACTATATAAGAAGAGACTCAAAAGAACAGTGCAGTATTTGAAAGGAAACAGACTGTCCTGAAAGACAACATGCATTTTGAAACTGGTGGTATATCTTCAGCCACAGTTGATTGAAAAGGGAAACTTGTGCTGCAGAGAGTTTGACCTGTTGATTTCCAACTTGGAAAAACAGATGAGTCCACTACTCAGAATGATTACAGAGTTGTAACTACAAGAAATGCATTTGTGAAGCATACCAACTTTACTGTTGTGGAGATTTTTTTGCCTCAAAATTGACTGAAGAATAGATAAAGGCAAGCGAGATAAATGTAAAAATGTTTAATGTATGTGAGGTCACCTGGCACAAGCAGAAAGCAAAGACATGATTACAACTGTAATGTCTGGTTGACAAAATAGAAAAAAAGACCAGGATGTAAATCTTTGGGAACTGTGGGAGTTTCTTCTCCTTTAGCATGAGTCCTTGTTTTCCCAAATACCTTCAATGGAGTGGGTGGATGCAAAGTTACATCCACCCACAATCGACCGGACTACTATGGTCACATTTATGGTGAAATATGCTTCATTGAAATAGCCTGAATTTAAGTTTAAGGTAATGGAAATCAGTGATGGATGCTTGTCACTCATTGATGGAAACTGAACAGCACAAGTGAAAATAAGTAAAAAATAAAAACGCAACATTTAACTGCTGCAGTCACTGGAAAGAATTCAACAGCAGTAAAATGCTTTCTGCACTCAGTCCCTAATGTCATTATGTACCCCAACTCATATAAACATCGTACACAAGTAGAATGTGGGAAGCCTTACAAATTGCATGTAACTTCTGTATATTTACTTGCATTCGTTTCTTACGATAAACATGCTCCAGATTCAATTGCATACTTCAATGTGGGGTGTAAGTTATGGGTACAGATAAAAATTTTATGAAGCCTTTTATATGGAGTACGAAAGAGCAGCTATTATGGAATGGATTACGATGCAAGGAAGACCACAGTGCTGACCCTTCCTGCTTTGGAGGGATTTCCTGAGTGATTCTCGAGGACCCCTGGAGAGTCCCAGCACCCGAGTTTGGGAAGCAGTAATAAAATATGCAAAAGAGAACATCTAGATACTGTAGAGACAGTTTATGTATGTGTGCAGTGTGTATAGTGTGTGTGTGCAACTGTATCTGTGAACAGCCACCAGTCTTTACAGGCACTGCATACCAGTCGTCCCTGTTTGTATTTATATGTCTGGCTCCCAGGCTCTGGCCTTGCACAGTGCCTGACCTGTTTCACCCCATTCATGACCCACCCCCTGTTCTGTTCTGTCGACGCACACAAATATGCGCTAAAAGTTAGTCAAACATCCAGCGAACCCCTATGTGATCTGCAAAGTGTTTTTGTGCGATGTGATTAATTATGTAATACCTACTCAACACAATTCGAGTGTTGCTTTACTTTCCCTTAAAATAAATGCTGAGAAAAAGCGATAGGAGAGGAGAGGCGAGGGGAGGAGGTGGGAAAAGAGGAGGAGGAAGGCGTGGGGTAGGGTAATTATCCCTGGCAAAGGGGGTGGCATGCCCTGAATGGAGAGGCAGAGTGACAAGAGCACACGGTGACAGGCCCTTGCCCTTCACACACACACACACACACACACACACACACACACACACACACACACACACACACACACACACACACACACACACACACACACACACTAAAATAGAGAGAGAAGAAGGAGGAGAGTGCTACAGAGAGGGCAGTGGAGGGAGGGAGAGGCTGTGACATCCCAGACCCAGACTGCAGGATTAATGATGAATAAAAAGAAAGAAGTGCACACAAAGGAGACGGAGGGAGAGAAGGAGCGAGGGGGAGCAAAATAAAAAAAAGAGAGAGAACAAGAGAAACAGAAAAGGAGGAAAAGAGAGACCCCTTTTTTTTTATCCCACTAGGATGGATGAAGTTGTATTGTAAGTCAGGCCTCCTAGGAGTACATATCTATAGACACACACACACGCACACACGCACACGCGCAGACACATTCACAGTCATTTCAAAGGAGCACACATCAGTGTATATGCGTGTGAATGCAAGTACACAAAATGATGAAAATAAACACTTCTTTATTTCTTCATCACTTCTTTCACTTTATAAACTACTGGTGTCACATATAATAAGAGTAATTCCTCTGCGTACACACACACACACACACACACACACACACACACACACACACACACACACACACACACACACACACACACAGACTCATACATAAAACAGGCTCCTCACATTCATGCACAAACACATGGCACTGTGAATCAGCGGATGCTTAATCAATGTCAGAATTCAATCAATAGCCCAGTCCCATGTGACAAAGGGGGGCTCCCTCCTCTTCCTCTACTCTTCCTCCTCTCTCCATTTCCTGTCATCTCCCTTTCCTCTGCCTTCCCTATCATTTCTTTGCCTCATCCTCCTCTTCATTTCACCTTGCCTATGCCCTAAAGTCACTTAGAAGGGCACAGACAGTGTTGGTCAACACAACAGCAGCCCCCCCACATCCCATTTCCCCAAACCGATGACAGAAATACAGTATGTGGGGCTGAAACAGCGACTCTAATGTCCTAGAGAAACATCAACGGAGGATGACTCTGAAATGTTACTTACTGTCTGGTTTCCATTTACCTTGTCTGTCTTATTTATTACAACTATAGATGTTTTATCTTTATATTTCTTTAATTAGAAGATTATTTTTCTGCCACAATGCAGCCATGTGACAGTTTGTGTCTTTGTTTTGAGATGTGCTGTATAAAGACTGTTTAATAATATCCTAATCAAGGTTTTTTAACAAACATATATAGGCCTATTTGCTGCAGTTGTTGTTGAAGTGCAGTTTTTGTTTAAAAAATGAAACATTTCATTAAATTTTATGTCAGAAACAACTTCAAAGAGTTTGGAGTCTGCAGCATGGACTGTATGTGAAGGTGAACAATGCATCACTGTTTCCTCACAATGTACCAACGTGAAGCTAAAATATTGTGAATATGGCCACTGCCATCTTGCACCGGGAACACAATTTGCAACTACAGTTTACACAGCTGAGACCAGGATGTGGAAAGATGTTACTGAAGTCTTACTGGCCGGCCTAAATATGAACACGCACCCTCTAAACTTCATGTACTCCAATGACTTTCATTGATGCTCAATGTACACATAATTTTTCAGATAAAACAAAAACGTTTTCTAGTCAGCAAGCTACATATGAACTTCTGTTATCACAAAATGATTGTGTTCTTACCCTGGTACCATGCAAGGGACATCATTATCAAATGTCATCAGTACAAGTTGGTAACATGAGAGCTGCCATATCATCCATCAAAGTCTATAAGGTGCTAGTACCACATACAGTAGCCAAACTTATCTCCACAACACTGTGTCAGCACTGGAGAATAGTCTGACTGCATTCATTAACATTCAAGAAAATGGCCTGAATTGTTTGTCTTTTTAAACCAGTCAGAGCCATCTTCGGCAATGATAGGGCACAGAATGTAGCGATGGTGTCCCTTCAAAATAGTGATGGGGGAACTGTTTTGGTGAAACATTTGCATGCACAGAGGTGATCACTGTCTTTCGATAATTCATTTAAAATATGCAGACCTGTTTTCCTGCATGATCCAAATCTTTGGCAAAATCTGAAATTTTTAGCATGTTGCTTACTGTATTGAGCTTACAGTAGCATGAAGAAAGTAAAGCAGGAGAAGGCAGACTTAGACCTGCAGTCTACTACTGAGTCAAACCAGTGGGCTACAGTTGATGCCATATTGGCATGGGAAGAGGCTGGAGGAGAAGCTGGTTCAGAACAACGCGCGGGACGTGTGGAGAGGACTTAAGAACATTTCTGGACATGGACAGAGTGCCAGAGGGACAGCTGATGGAGACCAGCGCAGGGCGGATGAGCTGAACTGTTACTTTAACAGATTTGATTCTCCCCCTACCCCCTCTGCCCCCCCTTCCTGCTCCCCCCTCTTCACACATCCCCAGCCCAGCGGACTCTCCCCTTCCTGCGACACCTTCACCGGCCCCCAATTCACCCTCAAGGACTATTCCCACCCCCTGCAGCCCACCTCACTCCCCCCCTCACTCCCCCCTCTCCTTCACACCGGAAAAAATCTTTCGGTTTATAAGGAAGATGGCGCTGACCGAGGGCGACACGCCAAGAGCCTCTCTCTGCTTGTCTTTAGTTTTACTCTTACTGATAAGTTTGTTTTTGCTGCCAGTGGCCTCTTTAATAACATATGACCGCCAAACTCTTTTGGATATCAGACAACATGTCCTGGATGAGTTTGTTTTTCACGGATTCCCAGCGGACACTGTGAAGAAACCATCACAGTGCACTGAGTGGCACAGATTGAGTGGCAGCTCCAGGTGCAGCAGAAGGCGTAAGAGAGGAAGACGCGGAGGACTCCTGGTTCGACTAAGACGCCGACCCACACGAGCGCCGATTCCAAGCGTTTTTCTGACCAATTTGCAATCAATGGGGAACAAGATGGATGAGCATCGCTGCCGAGTCAACACTGAGCGGGACTTGAAGAACTGTTGTGTTTTTTGTTTCACCGAAACGTGGACTAAACCTGACACGCCGGATAATGCCATACATATCGAAGGCTTCTCTGTACATCGCTTAGATCGCTCTATGGACACGACTGGTAAAATAAAGGGTGGTGGAGTGTGTATTTATGTGAATAACTTGTGGTGTTTCAAAATCCTGCTCGCGGGACCTTGAACGCATCACCGTCAAGTGCCAGCCGTTCTACTCACCTCGAGAGTTTTCCACTGTTTTAGTGACCGGAGTTTACATCCCAACCGACGCTGACGAAAAGGCAGCCCTGGAGGAGTTACGCAGTGCTATTGGTGCGTGTGAGAGACGGTATCCTCAAGCCATTTCCATCGTAGCGGGGGATTTTAATCATGGCAAAAGTGTGCTACCAGAATATTACCAACATGTCAGTTGTCCCACGCGGGGGAAAAAGACTCAAGATCGTTGTTATTCCACCATAAAAGGAGCATATAGATCTGTGCAAAGACCACATTTTGGGAAATCGGATCATTTCTCAGTGCTTTTGCTTCCTGTGTATAAGCAGAGAGTCAGACGGGAGAAGCCTACTGTGAAAACTGTACAGCACTGGACCGCAGAAGGAGAGCTCAAGCTACAGGCTTGTTTCGACTCTACTAACTGGGAAGTTTTTAGAGACAACTCAAATATGCATGAGTATGCTGATGCTGTTTCTGACTATATTAAATTTTGTGCAGACATGTGCATTCCAACTCGCACTTATCGCTCCTACTCAAATCAACAGCCATGGTTCAACAATGATGTCAAACAGAAGCTCAGAGAGAGAGAGGTGGCCTTGAAATGTGGAGACGCAGAGCGTTACAAGGCAGCCAGGTATGGGCTCCAGAAAGCCATAAGAGCGGCAAAAAAAGATCATAGAGACAAATTGGAAGAACACGGGAGAGAGAATAACTCTAGGCACCTATGGAGGGGTTTTCAAGAGGTCACAAACTATAAGTTAAAGCCAAACACTAATTCAATCACCTGTGCCTTTTCTCCAGATGATCTGAATAGTTTTTACTCTCGTTTTGAGCGAGATGTGGACTCATCAGGGCCTTTACCAAGTGAGGACTGGAACATGGATAGTGGAGTAGGACTTGAAATCACAGAGACTGATGTGCACAGAGTTTTTAAATCTGTTAAGACTGGAAAAGCAGCGGGGCCAGACGGCATTACACCACGGGTCCTAAAATGCTGTTTTAGCCAACTTGCAACTGTCTTTGTGGATATTTTCAACTTGTCACTATTACTTTGTGAGGTTCCCACATGTTTTAAACGATCTATAATGGTGCCTGTGCCAAAGAAATCCTCTGTTACTACGATGAATGACTTTAGGCCCATAGCCCTAACTTCAGTGATAATGAAGTGTTTTGAGCAGCTGGTTAAACAATACATAAACAAAAACTTGTGCGCTACCATCGACCCGCTACAATTTGCCTACAAGGAAAATAGAGCTGTGGAGGATGCTGTCTCATTGGCCCTACACACTGTGTTACAACATCTAGACCGGCCAGATAGATATGTCAGGATGCTTTTTGTTGACTACAGCAGTGCTTTCAACACAATTATTCCATCTACTCTTGTAACTAAGCTAAAAGATCTAGGTCTTAGCTATTCCATATGTCAATGGTTACAGGATTTCCTGACAGGCCGTCCACAGACAGTGAGGGTAGGGACCACTTACTCATCCACTGTTGTTTTAAACACCGGGGCCCCCCAAGGATGTTGTCTAAGTCCTTTGCTGTATAATCTGTATACTTCTGACTGTGTGGCAAAACATTCCACCAACAGAATTTTTAAGTTTGCAGATGATACTACAGTTATAGGTCTTATATCGGATAACAATGAGGTGCACTATAGAGAAGAGGTACAAAGCCTGGTCACTTGGTGTCATCAAAACAATCTGTCCTTGAATGTGGAGAAAACAAAGGAGCTCATCATAGATTTCAGGAGGAATAAATCTATCTGTAGACCTGTTCATATTAACGGCACTTCAGTTGAGGTGGTTAATAACTTTAAGTTCCTGGGCATTTATCTCTGTGACAATCTTACTTGGTCTCTTCACATCAGTTGTGCTATTAAAAAGGCCCAGCAGAGACTCTATTTTCTGAGACGCCTCAGAAGGTATGGACTGTCCAAAGAAATACTCAAAAACTTTTATAGCTGTACAATCGAGAGTGTTCTGACCTCTGGTCTCCTGGTGTGGTTTGGAAACATTACGGGAGATGATCTCGCTCGGCTGGTGCGGACTGTAAAAACTGCATCAAGAATCATTGGATCCCCTCTGCCTCAAATTGGTCAGTTGTTTGAAAAGCGCTGTGAGAAAAAGGTCCTGAGCATTATGCAGGACCCCAGTCATCCTGCTCATGCTCTCTTCTCCTACCTGCCATCGGGGAGACGTCTGCGCTGCCTACAAACTAAGACCTGTAGATTTAGAGACAGTTTTTATCCTAAGGCGGTGCGGCTCATGAACATTAGCCTGAAGAGGCGCTGATAACTCTTATTGTTTGTTGTTGGTGTTGTGTTTTTAAATTGTATTTATTGTTTTTATTGTATTGGCTTGCAGAGAGTGTGCCAGGGGCAAACTATTTTTCATTGCTTGTGGTACCTTGTACCCTAATGTATATGACAATAAACTAAACTGAACTGAACCAGGTGAGGAGACAGCTGAGGCAACTGAAGCAGAGGAAATCTGCAGGACCAGATGGCATCAGTCCCAGGCTGCTGAGGACCTGCGCGGACCAGCTCTGTGAGGTCCTCTGCCACCTCTACAACCTGAGCCTCAGCCTGGAGCGGGTCCCCGTCCTTTGGAAAACCTCCTGTGTGGTCCCAGTCCCTAAAACAGCTCACGCCAAGGAACTGGCCCACTACAGACCTGTCGCCCTCACCTCCCACCTCATGAAGACCATGGAGAGGCTCCTCCTCCACTACCTCCACTCAGTGGTGAGCTCTGACCTGGACCTGCTGCAGTTTGCCTACAGGCCCAACATGGGGGTAGAAGACGAGGAGGATGTTGACCAAGCTCTCATCCATCATGGACAACAGCTCCCACCCACTGCACCGGACTGTAGTGGAGCTGAGCAGCTCCTTTAGCACAAGACTCAGACACCCTCAGTGCAAGAAGGAGCGCTACCGCAGGTCCTTCATCCCCACTGCCATCAGACTTTATAACACTACTATGTAGTTGTTATTATGTGCAATATTTATTATCTGTTCTTGCACTTTCCTGACTTTTGCACTCCTTTGTTTTTTTGTTTCTAAGAGCCCTGTAACGGTAAATTTCTCCTTTGTGAGATCAATAAAGTCTATCTTATCTTATCTTATCTTATCTTATTTGTTGTACCATTAAGCCACTGCAGAAGAAGAAGGCACACTAAAATGGCATAATTTAAAGAGGTCTAGTGAATCCTGAAGTAACATTTGTTTCATGGTTTACTTGTACAAAAGTTATGATTTCACCATTGCTTCAACAGATCTTATGTATTCATCTGCCTTTATTGAAGAAACTTCTTTGCTCTCTCACCCGAGGAGTTGAAGCTTCAGATGCTGAAGTCATATGGTTAAGCATAATTTTTGTCAAGTTCTCCTCTTCAGGCAAGCATAAAAAGTTTCTTGTTGTTACTGCAATTTTGTCTTTAACATTTTCTCCTTTTCCACTCAAGGTGTTTTGTAAATTGAAAATACACACAAAAAAACAGGTCGATGGAAATGCAGCAGCCCTGCTTTGTTTAGCCACTAATCCACAGGTGGGGGTATCGTTTAAAGATAGGCTACAGTGCACCAACAAAGGCAGGGAACACTGCAAGCTACAACAATAATTGTTGTACTTTCAAAACCTATTCATAGGTTTAGTATTGTAATTTTCGTATTTTTGTGGATAACAGAGGAAAAAATCTATGTCACAAAATTATGCATTTCAGCTGGAAGTAGTTGCTATATTATCTGTGTGTAAAGAGTTTTCTCATGTGTATGTTTGCATGCAAAAAGCCATTAACTTTACAAATAGCATTTTTAAACCAATATACCGTAATTGATCAATAATGAATAAACGAGAATTACAACCCCACAAAATTGATTGTAATATGCGTAATTGCACTGTCGATATTACAGAATACTACTACAGATTTTACTTTTTATACCGGGGGCTATATTTCATTCAATCTATCTGCATAACTGGTAAAAGGAAACTTGTATGAAATTCTGTGGTTTGTTAACTTGCATGAATGTTATGCATGTTGAATGATATCAGTCTGTAGATTGAACATAAATGCTGTGTGTGTGTGTGCACGCGTGAGCACGTGCGTGCGTATGTATTCCTATCCCATGGTATGTAGACATGACAGTGCTGCCTCTCTCTGTCATCTCCTGGGAAAGGCAGCTGTAGTATCCTCATACAGCCTCAGTCTGTACACCCACACACACACACACACACACACACACACACACACACACATACTATGTTTTTCTATCATTGTGGGGACATACCATTGCTTCCCATTCATATCTAACCCCTAACCCTTACCCTAACCCTAACCTTAACCCAGACCAAAACAATGCCTAACCCTAAAGAAACGTTTTTGCACTTTTACTTTTTTCAGTAACAACAACGTGGCCAAGAAAACACTGTTTAAACTTGTGGGGACCGAAATGAGGTCCCCACAAGTGGCATTGTTTTTGGTTTTCCTACAGTTGTGGGGACATTTGGTCCCCACAAGTATAGCCAGCACCTGACCACAACCGCACACACACACACACGCACGCACGCACACACGCACGCGCACACACACACACACACACACACACACACACACACACACACACACACACAGCTGAGCAGTCCAAGAGTAATATATTTTGTGTGTGTGTGTGTGTGTGTGTGTGTGTGTGTGTGTGTGTGTGTGTGTGGCTGGGGTGGGGGGTGGAGGGGTCTTTATGGGCACACACAGTATGGACATAACTACACAGTATGGACATGAATACTGAAGCACACACAGAGTTGCTAGCAATAAGGTTGTGTTATTAAAAACCCAATGTTGTGTGAGACTAATGTGATTGTACTGTAATGCTTGCTTATGAAGATGTAAATGGTGCTATGAGAGACTGGTTTACATAGCTGTTATTATTTTGGTGTGTTTAAATGACAGAGAAATAACCTTTGCTTGTCCATCTGGAATAAATAGGCTTCCCTGTGTTCATAAAAATACAATTTTCGCTGGAACAGTTATGAAGTTATGTCTGCAAGATAGTGTATGTGGTATTATTTTGTAACTTGACCAAAATACTGCTTCAGCATGTCTTGTGTTTATCTGTGGTATTGTAAAACTGAAGTTCTGTTGTTCCTTCCAGGGACAAATTAGTCTCCATTTCAACTGACTTGCAGGTGTTTGGACTGCAGGAGACGAACCAGACCACCTCGAGACAGAACCAATGAGCTTTTTAACAGCTTCACTCAGTAAATGCTCTTCTCAAAATACAAAAGCATCATTATGATTTACGAGATGGTTTGGGAGAATTATGTCAAACTCAAGAATTTCTTCATACTTCTATATGCTTAGAAAACCAAAGAGCACCTTAAAGGAATTCATTCATCACTTTTTGTTGTTGTTTGCACTTTATAGACAATGTTTACACAGGAAGAGTAATGTGACCACTTGTTTTGGATGTTTCAGCCAAATAAATGTTATCAGTGCATATTCATCCCATATTGGTCAGTCAGGACTTTCACCTCTTTCTAGTAGGCTTAGTAGTCCATTATTGTCTTTCTTACTTTCACTTACAAAGAGAAACAAAAGTCCACATTTGGATGACATTCAGATAAAAGGCTTGGTCAACTTTAGAAAAGGATCAAAGTTTGGGTTAAAAGACTTCCTGTGGGTAAGTTTCTGAGATGTTACCAAGCTCCATTTTGTTTCTTCCAGGGAGACGACTCCACTGGAGAGTTAACACGCTTTCATTCAATCACTAAGATTGTTATCTGCATTACTTAGTTTAACACGATGGATGACAACACACTTACTGGGCCTACTGAAGAGCGGAGGAGGTCCCTACTGGCCAAAATAATATGTGGTGAAAACTATTTAATAGGAGTTGGAATTAATAGGAGTTTGAAAGTTGGAATCTGGTGCATGAACAGCATGTCAGCAGAGCAGACATTCAGGTGTTCCATCGGCATGTACACAGGATGTCATTAAGCACAGAATTCAACTATAGGTCACCTATATCACCTATATTTTCTATTTCCCAAAACAGAATTACTGTAGATACTTGTGAATTGTAGTTGTAATAATCCATGTATGGTTCACTATTCGTTTTTCTGTTTCAAAATAAAATGAGAAAAAAATAATAATTTATTTATATTTTTGTTTTTCGTTTAAAAATTAAATTTGAAAAACGAAGAGTACAGAAAGAAAAAAAAACACTGCATTTTTACCAAGTTTAAAGTTTAAACAAAAAAAATAGCCTTTTCCCATTTGGATGCTACCAGCAGAACCGGAAAGCAAAATCAGAACTCGTGGTGACTTGACTTGACTTCTCTGTCCCAAACTCTGCACTACATACTTTGAAAACAGCAAAGACATGTTTGTCTTATTTAGAGGGAGTAGAAGCATCACACTGAGAGCTCATGATCTCGGTGTGAACAAAATTGCTGTAGTATTCAGGGCTTAAAGTTTTCCGGCGCTGCGCCGGATTTCCGGCGCATGGAAGTGTACCATTTAAAAAATTTCTTCCATCTCCCTCCCGAAGGCTCCAAGCATGTGCGTCATTGTGCATTCAGTTGCTCCGCTTTAATCAATCAAACTCCAAATCCTATATTAAAAAATATACACCTTCTGTCCAGGCATGCGACTTTCTGATAGAACTTTTATCCAATTACAGTTTTCTAACTGCGAGTGCGCATCGACTGCTGGGCGCACGATATGCTGCGCCCTCTTGGTTCGGCATCGTCAGTGCTGCTGAGCCACTGATAAGAAATAACAGTATCCCACAAACAAAATCCAAATTTGTTGGTGTTTTTTGTAATTATATTTTAAGGGAATTACTGGAAACACATTGATATATATTGCATATTATTTATTTTATTTCTGCTTGGACTGTATACCCATTCCACACGTGTCCCAGCCCTGTGGCTGCCTGGTCTCTCCAGAGCGCACGGAGCTCCAATCTGTGAGTGGTGCGGTGAAGAATCGAGCAGCTGATCACTGGTCAATAGCGTTGGAGCTTGTGTTTAGCCCAAAGACGCAGATACTAAAGTTTGCTCAGACTTTGTGTGACAGAGGAGAGAGGATGTGTCTCTGCTGATTAACAAAGAGAGCCGCGATCCCTGAGCCGCGGTGTGTTGACTCGCCCCATTGGCGTAAGTGCGTCAGTGGCGATGCACGTGCATGCCCCACAGTCCCCATGGTTTCGCCACAAAATAAAAACAAACGGGCTTAGGTATTGAATTAAAAAAAGTAACAAAAACAGAAGTTGTTGATTTTGTTTGATTTCTTAATCTTTAAACATTGTCTATGTGTTTTACAACGGCAAAAGGAAAAAAAAAGAAACAGCTATTTAGTTTGCTGGATTTTATTTTGAAAGGAAAAAAAATCAAAGATCAAGCCATACCGATTTGTCCCATTATTCTACTCAGAACATCTGTTTAGTTAAATATGCACAAACTGAATGTAGCTTAGGTGATATTAACCTTTTTTTATTTGAGGACATATAGGATGTTTGTAATAATGAGTTAAATAGCTCTCAGCAGATTTTGTGACCTTATGCATCCGAATGATGTCTAGCCACAAACAAAAACTCTCCAATCTTAAGCAAATATTATTAGTAAGAACAGAACGAACGTATGGGTTGTGTGAAATGAATAATGGATAGGTAGTTAAATAAGAATGTTCTTAGCCTGCTTTTCACCGTTTTTTCTTCCCAAAATATAGATTAAAAATAGAAACATTTAAATTGAAAGCCAACTGAACAAATTATACAGTGAATACATTTTTTCCCCTTACCAAAAACAAACAAAATGTGTGTCAGTTCAAATTGAAAGTCAAATGATTGAAACTAATCACACAGATTATTGAGGTGTATCAAATGAGCAGCTACTAACATGCGTATGTGTGGTTATGTGCTACAGAGGGCTTCTTAATCAGATCTTTGTGAGAAATGGGCTGACTCCAGAGGAAAAGGCCAGAGTAGAAGTTCTTCAGCATGAGCAGTCCATTCCCACCAGGACCCAGATAAACCAGATCAGGAAGGCCCGGATTTCTTTGCTAGTTACAGAGTTTGAGAGAGTCAGCATCATGATCAACTTATTCAGAGGTATCTTATATTGTGAGGCAATAACTAAAATTGCATTTAAGAGTTAATACTAGTACTTTTATTACCTGCTTAAATACAAAGTTGGTATAGCAAGTGACATATGACAGTTTATTCTCTTGTAGTGTTCCAGAGAATATTAAACAAATTAATTCTGTTGTCTGTGTTTTGCAGTTTATTTCAACAAACAACATTTTGAACAACATGTTAAAAAGAAAATGTTCAGAAAATTCACAAACAAAGCAAAAAAGAAGAAAGAAATGACTTTTTCAAACAGTATTCTCCAAGCACTTAATATTCTCTTGAGACTGACACTTGAGATAATGTTGTAAGTAAAAATTGTGCCGTATGAAGGAAAGCAGCATAGTTTTGTAGCAGTTTTGTTGTGGTTGGTGTTGTTTTGAGTTCTTGTTAAATCTATTGAAGAGATAAAAAAAATTATTAAAAGTTATTAATAATACATGTACTTGATTTTCATGATTTTTCCCCTTTACACTAAAATAAATCTTTGCAATTATAGTGATGTGGTATTGAAACATCAACACAAAAAAAAAAATCTGACTTGGAGCACTTTCTAAAATGCCTTAAGTTTTGGCCGAGTAAGGTTTTACATTTGAGCAACAATAAAATAGTGGGATCATAATGGGCATTATTTCCACCAGATGACCTCATATTTGCTCTGAATTAATAGAATCTCATATATATTGTGTTTTAGTGAGTTTTAAAACACATTTAAATACGTTTATTGACACTATAAATTGGATCTTAGAAGTTCAGGCTCAGGATTTTTTCTCACTTTAAGCCCTGAGTATTCCAAGTAAGCATTTTTAGGTATTAAAATGTGAAGAACTCTTGCGAGTCCGACCGCTGTTCCAGTTAAACTGGCGATCAGGTTAGCTGTCGATAGATTCCGTCTCCAGATGTTTCGTCACAGAATCGTCCAGACCAGACCTGGCTGTGTGTGAAATATATACACCAAATAAGGAAGATCTTGCCAAAAAAAATGTCAGCATCATTTCTTAATAAAGTCTATATCCATGTAAATATCACTTACAGGCAGTAAAAAGAAATGTGCTGGGGAAATAAAAAAACACATATTTTTATGAACAGTGAGAGTATCAGAAATGATGGAATCCAGAGACAAAATCAGAGAACACAGTCTCACTCATCATACCACAGATCAGTTCAACAAACATCCCACTGCATCCACATAGATCTTTGTCATTCTGTCAGGTGTTTAACATCTGGTGATTGTTCAGGAAACATGCCCAGGTTAACTGTGGATAATCACAACTTAATACAGGCTGCCTCGTTAATAACGAGCCACAGAACTAATTATTGTCTTACCAAGAAAACCCACAACATAGAAGCTCGTTCACTGCTGTGTGCTCGTCTGAGTTCAGTGGAACAGATCCAGAGCAGAACTTCAGGTTTAACTCGGGTTTATTCACAGAAACACTCAGACCCTTAGCAGCATCCCATGATGACCCTAACCCCTTGATAAGATTTGATGAAATGCATTAGAACAAGCTGAGACTACGTTGTTAAAACTAGTCACTCAGAAAACAATAAAAACACATTAAGTCCTCTGTCCTAACCATCATTTCAGAGCACGATAACCACTGACAATATTAAATAAAAATGGAAGTAAAGGGATCCAACCAGGTCAAAACAAACAATATATTTGTGTGAGTTGTGTCTTTCCAAAACCCCTGACTGGTTTAGAAATGGCTAAAAGATACTTTTAAAGATGTCACAAAAGAAGACTAGAATTCTTTCAGTACTGTACAGTCTAAGTGATTATACTACTCAGACAGTTTGTGTTGTAGGCTATTTTTGTAATCCTTTTTACATCCTTGTGAAGATGTTTATCGGACTGATCGGTGATACGATGAGTGAGACTGTGATCTCTAATTTTATCTCTGGATTCCATGGTTTCCAATCCTCCCACTGTTCACAAAAATATGTGTTTTTTATTTCAACCAGCACATTTCTTTGTATTGTCTGAAGATGATATTTACATGGATATAGACTTTATTAAGGAAGTGATGATGACGTTTTTCGATGAGGTCTTCTTTATCTATTATCTTTATTTCACACACAGCCAGGTCTGGTCTGGACAAATCTGTGACGAAACATCTGGAGAAGGAAATTATCGACAGTTAACCTGATCATCAGTTAAACTGGAACAGCGGCACCAATAGATGACGAGTATCCCGTCATAAACTTTTGTCCGTATGTTGGACCTGTCTGTAAAACACACACACAAAAGTGAAACATAACATTCTACAGTTCAAGAAATATGGCCCTGAAAATAGCATATTCGGTTAACAAAACAAATTACAGCTCTCTCCATTGAACACGATTGCATCTTCTTAAACTGCTCTCCATGCAGAACCTCCTGACACTCATAGAGCAATGTGGCGACACAAAGTGTCGCTGATTTCTGCGTGGGTTTTGCCACTCTCAAAGAGAATGAAATTGGAAAAGGGCTTGAGTACAGCCATTCTTTATGTGTTCACGGTCCAGACCAGCATAAAACTGTTTTTCCTCGGCAACTTCCGGTGTTGCAACAAATTAAAACAACAGCTGTATTTTGCATTTCAGGTTTAAAAAGCTAGAGCAAAAATCCAACACTGTGGTTATTTCATTAGTGAATAATACATTTCTACATTTAGGTTTTAAACACTGAACAGAAATGTATTATATAACTAATATAACATAACAGCCATATTTTGATATTTTGATTACAGAAACAATTGTTTAAATGTGGTTACAGTATGTGTCCATACACACAATAATGTTACTATGTCACGATCCTCCAGCTCATGTGCTCTGGCTCGTTAAGCTAAGGACGAGCAGCGACCGTCGATCCAGCTGCCAATTCCCGGCCTGGCCTCCAGAAGGTCCCCGTCGGTCCAGCTGCCGGTTCCCGGTCCGGTCCCTGAAGGGCCCCCGTCAATCCAGCTGCTGGTTCCCAGTCCGACCCCCGGAGTGTCCCCGTTGATCCAACTGCCGGTTCCTGGCCCAGCCTCCAGAAGGTCACCGTAGGGCCCACTGCTGGTTCCCGGCCTGGCCTCCAGAAGGCCCCAACCGCCGCAGCTGCCAGTTCCCAGTCCGGCCGCCGGAGGACCTCCGTTGGCCTGGCTATCAGTTCCCGGTCCAGCCCCAGCCTGTCCTGCACCCGGACCGTCCCCCGGAGCGGTCCTGTCAGCCTGTCCGACTCCTCCAGCCTGTCCAGCCCCTGGACCGTCCTCCGACGTTGTCCCTCCCACCCGCCCGGTCCCAGCCCGCCCGTCCCTCGGGCCGCCTCCCAGAGCGGTCCCTCCTGCCGAATCCCTGCAGGTCCCGAGGTCATCCACCGGCACCCCGGTCCGCTACAGCCTGCTCACCGTTCACCGTCTTCTGTACGCTGCTTCCCAGACTCTGTCTATCCCTTTGGACTACCTTGCCTGTTTCCCTGCCATCGCCACAATCCCTCCCTTGGCTCTATCAGTTCTGCCTGCTTCCACCTCCCAAACCCTGGACAATTCGTGAGTCACCTTCCCGTTAATTTAGTTTAGTTTCATGTTTAGTTTTACCTTGGCCCTCGGGTCCACCCTTAGGGGCCTTTTACACGAGGACGCTTGCAGGTAAAAACGTCAAAATATTTCAACAAAACACCCTATCGTTTATACGAGGACGGCGTTTTGGGGGCTTAAAAATGCAAAAATTTGAAACCGGCCTCCAGAGTGGAAAAGTTGAAAACTCTCTGCTGTTACGCTTCCGTCTAAACAGCAAAACGCAAAACTTTGCCAAGATCTGACCACGTCACTTATGCGATTACGTCACATACGTGCGCTGGTGCTTTGGTTTGCCGGCCGGTACAAGGAAGTAAACAAAGATGTGTGATTATTTCCATCCTTCATACCTTCAAGCAACTCTGGCAGCTCTATGTACACTACAGGAGTTGTACCAACAAACGTGCAGAATCTGTACAGATTCCATTCATGAACATTTACCGCTCGTCTAAACGTGAAATGACAAGACACCACTTTTGCGTTTTCTGTTAAGATGGTCCTCGTATAAACGTAGCCTTAGTTCAGTTCAGTTTTAGTTTCTCCATTCTGCTATATTTTTCCCCTTTTTCTGTAAGAGTTTTCTGTTTATATATTTTATAAATCACTATTAATTCACCCACCCATCTGTGCCTGCTGCTTGGGTTCAACTCTGATTCGTGACAGAATGATGCAGCCTCTCATGAACCCAGCAGGCACCCTTGTTTTTTTATTTGTCCCCACCGGTTTCTGAGCTGTTAAAAGCCATCTCCTCAGCTGCTGAGAAACTGGCCGGTTATGTCCACTCTGTAGGGTCTGGGGCTCCCTCTCCGGCCATTGAAGCATTCCTGGTCGCCGCTGAGCACTACAGGGTCATTTTGGCGGGCTCTGCCGGCTCCGCGGATCGCTTACAGGATCCGGGGGTACGGAGGACCGCCGTGACGGCCGTTGGGGGGCTCAAGGCCATCTGTGCTGCCTTCGAGGGGCTTGAGGCTAACCGGCCAGGCAGCTCTCCTGACAGCCCACCTGATCCTGTCTCTCAGCTAGTCATAGAGCCGACAGCCCGAAAGCCTGGTCGCTGCAGACGCGGCTTAAGAAGACACCATAACTCCCCTACTTCTGCCCTGGAGGAGCCCTGTGTCACCTCCTCTGCAGTGCCAGGGGGGCCCCGTGCCACCTCGCCTGTAGTGTTAGAAGGACCTTGTGCTGCCTCACGTTACGAGCGGGTCGACGCCGCCACTGTCTCCGAGCGGGTCGACGCCGTCTCGACGCCGGCCCTTGCAGGACTTGCAGCCTTGATGAGGCGTAAAGCCTCCAAAGCAGCCCTTAAAGGAGCCAAAAGCTTCCCCTGCAGCGTCTAAGAAGCAGGAAGCTCCCCCTGCAGCTTCTAGGGAGTAAAAAGCTCCCTCCGTGGCCTTGAAGGAGCTAAAAGCTCCCCCCGCGGCCTTGAAGGAGCTAAAAGGCCCCCCCCCCCGCGGCCTTGAGGAGGCATCCCACCTCCTCAGCAGCTTCTAAGAAGCTAAAGGCTTCCCCTACAGCCTTGAGAAAACTAAAGGCATCCCCTGCAACTCTGAAGGAGCAACAGGCTCCCGCTGCAGCTCTGAAGAAGCAACAGGCTCCCGCTGCAGCCTTAAGGAGGCGGGACACCTCTTCTGCAGCCTTAAGGAGGTGTTGCCTCCTCTGCAGCCTTAAGGAGGCGTCCTGCCTCCTCCGCGGCCTTGTTGAGGCCTCCCGCCTTTTCCGCGGCCTTGTCGAGGTGTCTCGCCTTTTCTGCGGCCTTGATGAGGCATCCCGCCTTCCATGCGGCCTTGGGGAGACGTCCGGCCTTCCCCGCGGCCTTGGTGAGGTGTCCGGCCTTCCCCGTTGCCTTGGTGAGACATCCTGCCTCCCCTGAGCCCTTGGTGAGGCGTCCCGCCTCCCCCGAGCTCTTGAAAAGGCGTAGCCCCTCCTCGGCAGCCTTTAGGAGACGTAGTGTCTCCCCCCTAGCACTGAAGAGGCATAAGGCCACACTAACACCAAGTGGCTTCCCTGCAGTGGCCACCCTCACATCGAATGGTCCGCCTGCAGCAATAGCCTCCCCTGTCCTGTCCCCAGTCCCAGATCCAATTTTGCTCCCCGAAGAGTCTCCATGGCTCAGTTTGGCTCAGTCCCCTGTTGTTTGTTTAGTTCAGTCCCTCCAGTCCTCCTTTGTGCCTCCTGTTCCTTCTGTCCCTCCAGTCCTTTCAGTCCCTCCTGTCCCTCTAGACTTTCCAGTCTCTTCTGTCCCTTATCCCGTTCTGCCTCTTGTCCTGTCCCCTGAGGGGTCCCTAATTCTGAGCCCAGTCCCATCCCCAGTCCGGCCCCAGGAGGGGCCCTTGGCTCCAGCTCCACCCCTGGAGTGGCCTTCGGCTCCAGCTTTGTCCCCGGAGCGGCCACCAGCTCCAGCTTTGCCCCCGAAGGGGCCACCGGCTCCAGTTTCGCCCCCGAAGGGGCCCCACCGTCGCCGGTTTCCAGTTCGGCCACCGGCCAAACCCCCTTAGGGATCCCAACCCCCAGAGGGATCCCACCGCTGCCGGTTTCCAGTCCGGCCACCGGCCCAACCCCCGGAGGGGTCCCACCACTGCCGGTTTCCAGTCCGGCCACCTGCCCGACCCCTGGAGGGGTCCCACAGTGGCCGGTTTCTAGTCCGGCCACCTGCCTGACCCCTGGAGGGGTCCCATCGTCGCCAGTCTCCAGTCCGGCCCCCAGAGGGTCCTCGTCGATCCAGCTGCCGGTCCGGCCCCCGGAGGGTCCCCGTCAATCCAGCAGCCTTTTCCCGGCCCGGCCTCCAGAAGGTTCCCGTCGGGCCAGCTGTCAGTTCCCAGTCTGGCCGCCGGAGGACCTCCGTCGGCCTGGCTATCAGTTCCCGGTCCAGCCCCAGCCTGTCCTGCACCCGGACCGTCCCCCGGAGCGGTCCTGTCAGTCTGTCTGACTCCAGCCTGTCCAGCCCCGGCCTGTCCAGGCCCTGGGCCGTCCTCTGGAGCGATCCCTTCAGCCTGTCCGACTCCAGTCTGTCCAGCCCCTTTCCAGCACAGCCGGTGCAAATCTACAATCAAGCGCAGCATAAAAGTCTGGCTCTCCTCAGCTTCCATTGCTGCATCATTGCTCCACCCTCCATGCCACACAACGCACTCCACTACAGCCTGCTCACCGTTCACTGTCTTCTGTATGCTGCTTCCCGGACTCTGTCTATCCCTTTGGACTACCTTGCCTGTTTCCCTGCCATCGCCACATTCCCTCCCTCGGCTCTATCAGTTCTGCCCACTTCCACCTCCCAAACCCTCGACAATTCGTGAGTCACCTTCCCGTTAATTTAGTTTAGTTTCATGTTTAGTTTTACCTTGGCCCTCGGGTCCACCCTTAGTTCAGTTCAGTTTTAGTTTCTCCATTCTGCTATATTTTCCCCCTTTTTCTGTGAATAAGGGTTTTCTGTTTGTATATTTTTATTTTATTAAATCACTATTAATTCACCCACCCGTCTGTGCCTGCTGCTTGGGTTCAACTCTGATTCGTGACTGTAATAGATGTTCTGTTGGTGGGTCCGCTCAGCGCAATAACCACGGCAGGTTGGCAGTACCACACGGGTTTTTATTCACCGGCAGAATCACAAACGCAAATAAACAGTCTCTAACAGGACCTCGTCCGGTAAACTTTCCTCCACCCGTGCATCTTCACCAGCCACCTTCCTCGCTGTCTGTGTCCTTTTTGTGCATCCGCTCCAGCCTGCTACTGCAGAGAGAACAAAGAGTCTAATCGGTAACACCCGTGTCAATTAGCCTGATGGTGCTTCCTCACGCCCTCCTCCACACATCTCTCCCTTGCAGCTGAGCTCTCTCACGCCCACCGCCACATATCCCCACCGCCCGACTTAGGCCGGGGAGCCATCCGGCCTAGCCCACTCCCCCCCCCACTCCCGGCTCTGAGGAGCGGGAGAGGAAGTCAGCCACAGCCATCTGTGCCCCCGGCCTATGAACCACTTTGAACTGAAAAGGCTGTAACGCCAGATACCACCGTGTGATTCGGGCGTTGGCATCCTTCATGCGGTGAAGCCATTGGAGAGGGGCGCGGTCCGAACAGAGGGTGAATGGGCGTCCCAGGAGGTAGTAGCGCAGAGCCCTGACCACCCACCTGATTGCCAAGCACTCCTTCTCCACTGTGCTGTACCGAGCCTCCCTCTCAGAAAGCTTACGGCTGATGTACACTACTGGGCAGTCGACACCCCGCACCTGATGAGAAAAAACAGCCCCCAGCCCTCTGTTCGAAGCATCAGTCTGCAAGGTAAAAGGGAGAGAGAAATTAGGTGTGTAGAAGAGAGGCTCCCCACAGAGGACTTGCTTTATCCTCTCAAATGCCTGCTGGCACTGCTCCGTCCACTGGACTGGATCTGAGGCACTCCTTCGAGTCAGGTTGGTCAGCAGGCTGGCCAGGTCTGAAAATTTAGGGATGAAACGTTGATAGTAGCCCGCCAGCCACAAGAACCACCGTACCTCCTTGGGCTGTGGACAGGCTGCGATCGCTGCTGTCTTGTCCACCTGTGGACAAACCTGCCCGCTGCCCAAGTGGTGGCCCAGATACCGTACCTCCCTCCGTCCAACCGCACACTTCTTTGGGTTGGCCGTTAGCCCCGCCTGTCTCAAGGACTCCAGCACTGTGGCCACCTGCTGCACATGCTCTGACCAGCTACCACTGTGGATGATAACATCCAAGTAGGCAGCGGCATATGCTGCGTGTGGATGCAGCACTTTGTCCATGGGACACTGGAACGTGGCCGGGGCTCCGAACAAGCTGAATGGAAGTGTAACAAATTAGTACAAACTATACGGAGTGGAGAAGGCTGTTTTTTCCTTAGACTCTGGAGACAAGGGAATCTGCCAGTAGCCCTTGGTCAGATCCAGCGTCGTAAAAAAGTGAGCAGTGCCCAGCCGATCCAGGAGCTCGTCGACCCTTGGCATTGGATAGGCATCGAACCGTGACACATCATTCACCCTGCGATAGTCCACACAGAACCGTATAGACCCATCCTTCTTGACGACCAGAACAATGGGGCTACACCAGGCACTGTTAGACTCTTCTATTACTCCCATCTCCAGCATTGCTTTCAATTCCTGCTGAACCATTTTTCTTTTATGTTCAGGCAGTCTGTAAGGTCGTAAAAAAAACCCTCAGGCCTCGGGGGGTCTCGATGTGGTGCTGTATGAGGTCTGTACGCCCTGGCAGGGGAGAGAACACATCAGCAAACCGCTGCTGCAACATGGCAATGTCTGTTTTTTGGGAATGCGAGAGATGGTTTTCAAAGAGGAGTGAATGGAACTGTCCGACTTTGGAACCTCAGGCCCTAACTCATCTCTCTCCTTGACCATAGTCACCAAAGAAACCGACTCAGCCTCTCTCCATGCTTTCAGGAGGTTGAGGTGGTAAATCTGCACTGTTTCTCTCCTGTCAGAGCGTGCAACCTCATAATCCACATCCCCTACTTGTTGTGTGACCAGAAAAGGTCCTTGCTACTTGGCAAGTAATTTTGAGCTAGAAGAAGGGAGTAATACAAGCACTTTGTCTCCCGGTGAAAATTGTCTTAGCTTTGACCCTCTGTTGTACAGGCATTGTTGCCACTCCTGAGCCTTGAGCAAATTCTCCCATGAAAGCTGCCCAAGTGATTGGAGTTTTGCTCTCAGGTCCAGGACGTACTGAATTTCGCTCTTACTTGGGCTCTGACCTTCCTCCCAGTTTTCTTTAACCAGGTCCAAAACCCCATATGGCTTCCTGCCAAACAACAGTTCAAAGGGAGAAAATCCCATGGAGGCCTGGGGCACCTCCCGCACTGCAAACAACAGAAGGTCCTTCCATTTGTCCCAATTGCAACTATCCTCCTGAATGAACTTACGAATCATGTTCTTCAAAGTCTTATTCAGACGTTCCATGAGACCATCAGTCTGTGGGTGGTAAACGCTAGTCCAAATAGACTTGATGCCCAATAATTCATAGAGTTCCCGAAGTGTTCGTGACATAAACGAAGTGCCCTGGTCAGTCAGAATCTCTTTAGGCATTCCAACTCGGGAGATGAATTGAAATAGTGCTTGAGCAACACTTTTTGCAGAGATCGTGCGCAATGGCACTGCTTCAGGATATCGTGTCGCGTAATCCACTGGGACTAACACAAACTGATATCCTCGTGCACTCCGGTGAAATGGCTCGATGAGCTCCATGCCAATTCTCTCAAATGGGACCTCCATCAGCGGCAATGGGCGCAAAGGTGCTCGTGGGATGGCCGGTTGGTTAACCAACTGGCATTCGGGACAAGAAGTACACCACCGGCGTATGTCTCCCCGAATGCCAGGCCAATAGAATCAGGCCATAATCCGGTCGAGTGATTTTTCATACCCCATGTGACCAGCCATTGGGTTGTAATGTGCCACCTGGAAAACAGTTTCCCGGCGGCATTTTGGTACCAACAATTGGGTGATTATATCTTGTGTCTGAGTGTCACGATTCACTCTGTATAATCTGTCTCTGATTAATGCAAAATGTGGATATGTAAGTGCTGTGTCAGGATGCACCAGCTGACCATCAATCTTTATCACCTGGTCAAAAGCTGAGCGCAGAGTATCATATCGAGACTGTTCCAGAGGAAAATCTTCCATGGGGTGGAGGACAGGAACCCGTGGAGCCTCCCGACGAGGCCCCCCGGATCACCCCTCCCCTTCCGCACTGTCGGACAACCTCGCATCACCACTGAGCACAGCACACATATCACACATCCCTACCCCTCGTGAATGCACCCCCACACATTTCCCCACTACTCTATGTAACCCAGGCCAATCCGTGCCCAAAATAAGGGGGTGTGCAAGGCGGGAGCTAACCGCAGCCTTTATAATATGCTTTTTTCCCCTAAATTTAATTTCCACTGGCACAATAGGGTACTTGTGAACACCATGAATGGGTGTTAAATTTCTCCTTTGTGAGATTAATAAAGTCTATCTTATCTTATAAAGTCTATCTTATCTTATCCCCGTGCACACATCTTATCCCCACCCAGAATGCCTCCACCAATGCCCCGGGTCCAACCAGATTCTGGTGAATCAGGGACTGTACACCCCCTTGGATCCTTACCGGACAGCCCGATCTCACGGGGATTCGTGAAACTGTCACGTAAGTTTTAGTTTCGGTTTCGTGTGCACCAACACGATTTCGTCATGTTTTTCGTGCCGCTCACCACGAAATGCGCACCAATGTATTTTAAACGGCGGACTTTTCGTGCCACTCAGAACGTATTTCAAAAGAATGTGTATATTATATTTTTAATGTAAAACCGTGGCGAATCCAACGCTATATTTTGCATGACATCGTTCCTAAACATAACCCTAACCATAACCATAACCATAACCTAACCATAAGCCGGTGGTACACTTACCAATTTGCATAGGAATTTCAAGAATGTCCGGCGGCCGGCGGCCGCAAACGCGATCACACAAGCAGTATACGCCGATCGACAGCTTAGATCGTCATGAATCCGCCGGTATAAACCACTTTCAGTTGTGATTACCACAGCGAAAAACATTTCGTGGTGAGCGGCACGAAAAACATGACGAAATCGTGTTGGTGCGCACGAAACCGAAACTAAAACTTACGTGACAGTTTCACGAATCCCCGTGAGACCGGGTTGTACCGGAACGCTGTATGTCCCTCCTGGGCCGGGAGAGGGTGCTGGCGTGCTGGCAACCCAAACCATGTGGCTGACCTCCATGAGTGGGCATTCTCGGCGAATGTGTCCAGGCTGCCCACACCTCCAGCACTCCTGTCCTGGCGTTTGAGGAGCCCCCTGTGGGTTGGAAGCAGCGTCCGCAGCAGCTGGAGCCTGGCGGGGAGCAACCCGGTCTCACGGGGATTCGTGAAACTGTCACGTAAGTTTTAGTTTCGGTTTCGTGCGCACCAACACGATTTCGTCATGTTTTTCGTGCCGCTCACCACGAAATGTTTTTCGCTGTGGTAATCACATCTGAATGTGGTTTATACCGGCGGATTCATGATGATCTAAGCTGTCCATCGGCGTATACTGCTTGTGTGATCGCGTTTGCGGCCGCCGGCCGCCGGACATTCTTGAAATTCCTATGCAAATTGGTAAGTGTACCACCGGCTTATGGTTAGGTTATGGTTAGGGTTATGTTTAGGGACGATGTCATGCAAAATATAGCGTTGGATTCGCCACGGTTTTACATTAAAAATATAATATACACATTCTTTTGAAATACGTTCTGAGTGGCACGAAAAGTCCGCCGTTTAAAATACATTGGTGCGCATTTCGTGGTGAGCGGCACGAAAAACATGACGAAATCGTGTTGGTGCACACGAAACCGAAACTAAAACTCACGTGACAGTTTCACGAATCCCCGTGAGATCGGGCTGCGGGGAGAGGGAACATAGGGAAAGTTAATACGGGGAGCCGGAACAAGAGATGCCAGCGCGCGAGGCGCCGCCGTCAGCTGGGCAGGAGACTTCCTGTGCGGCGCCGGAGTTGGTTGAGTCGCTGGAGGTGTCCGTCCTTGGCCCCCCGGATGAACAGCAAGATGGTCCTCGGCCAGCGTCACAGCCGTGCTCAGGTCCACCGGACGATGGCACCTCACCCAGTTGGCCGTTTCCGTCGGAAGCCCCTCCATGAACTGCTCCACCACCACCTTTTCCAGCAGCCGACTCTCCCCCGCAGTCTCCCCTGGCTGCAGCCACCTGGTCGCATTGCCGCAATCTCTCCCAGCATCTGAGCCAATGCAGCCACTGGCTGCATCGGCTGTGTCGGTGGTACAGACATCCTACCACGCTGAGTGCCAGCTGGGCGCCAGTGTAACAGATGTACTGTTGGTGGGTCCGCTCAGCGCAATAACCAAGGCAGGTTGGCAATACCAAATGGGTTTTTATTCAACGGCAGAATCACAAACGCAAATAAACAGTCTCTAACTTATGCCCGGCGCTCCACCGGACCTCGTCCTGTAAGCAGTCTCCAACTTATGCACGGCGCTCCACAGGACCTCGTCCGGTAAACTTTCCTCCACCCGTGCGTCTTCACCAGCCACCTTCCTCGCTGTCTGTGTCCTTTTTGTGCATTCGCTCCAGCCTGCTACTGCAGAAAGAACAAAGAGTCTAATCGGTAACACCTGCGTCAATTAGCCTGACGGTGCTTCCACACGCCCTCCTCCACACATCTCTCCCCTGCAGCTGAGCTCTCCCACGCCCACCACCACAGTGACATACTATGAAATGGAAAATTCTACATAATAAAAGACTTGACAGCAGAAAAAATTCTAAATTAAATGGATCATACTTTTACAAACTCATCCTACAGATGGCAGTTAGGTAACAGATGATGTTGTTGCAGCTTATAACTGTGACTCTGTGTGTGGGATTTTACCAGTCTGAGGTGAAGTAAAGGCCTTCACTTCAGGGATAATTTATAAGCGATTAATGTTAAGTTTCATATGTATCATGGTTGCTGTCTGATGCTACAAGTATTTGATGAACACAGAGGAAAGATTCCTAGAAACAGCTGGAAGCCTGTCAAATGTTTTGTCAAAACATTTATTACATTCATTATTTGTGAATCTCTGATTTGATTTGTTTTTTAATCCAGCTCATTCCAGTCATTCATTGCAAGGCCGGTTCTATAAATCTAGCCTTTGATTTGTAAGAGCAAGATTGCAATATCTCTTTTTACAAAAGTTAGATAGTGTAGCTTTAAATGGTAATCATACATCATCAAAAGATCATTTAAAATCCTCACATTGTTCTGGTACTGTCACTGGTAATATGATGCTTAGGACATTCAGAATTTATCATTAGTGCTGTGATTTTTTATTTCAGTTTCTCTGATTGCTTTAGGACAATTTTAGTAGCAATAAAAAAGGGGAAAAATGAAATAAAAACAGAATATTATGTGTTGTCCCCTTTGATAATGATGCAAAACAAATGCGAAAAAAGATCCTTACATGTATTCCATTTTACTGTAACCTCCAAAAGTGGAGAATCTCTCATTTGTCAATAAGCATTGTTTGTGTGATTATCAGTCTCCCTGCTTGTATATACGTATCTATAAAAAAAAGTGTTTTCTCTCCTGCTCTGCCAGCACACAGCAGGATTTCTGTATATTTGGGTTCAGCATAGCCACAAGAAACAGTCTCCCTCCTCCGCCTGGCCTGGGTGACTCATAGTAAAACCAAGAGATGATCCACACAACGCACACTCACAGAGTCAAAGAAAGTACAGCGCTGATACAGCGTCTGACATAGCACTGAGAAATAGTATAAGATAATAAATGAATACTTCATTCATGCAAAAGTGTCTATATGCACATGTGTAAGCATGAGTTAGCCCTATATGTGCATGCATGGTGACCATTTTACCACTCTATTCCACTCTGTCTCTCTGATGTCAGAACAAATTTAGCAATTTCAAGAAGGGGGAGAGAGAGAGAGAGAGAGAGAGAGAGAGAGAGAGAGAGAGAGAGAGAGAGAGAGAGAGAGAGAGGTCTACTGAATGTGACCTGTCAGTAGTTATGGCTTGTGTGTGTGTGTGTGTGTGTGTGTGTGTGTGTGTGTGTGTGTGTGTGTGTGTGTGTGTGTGTGTGTGCGCGCGCGCACCCGCGTGCATGTGTGACTGCATATGCATGTGTGCATACCTATATGTGTGTATGCATGTGACCAGGCTGCCCTGAAGCAGCAGATTTGATCTTTGCAAAGGCTAACATCTGTCGCCTGTCATTTTAGCAAGATTGATGACAGCTACCAGAATGGAAGGGTGAGAAGGAGGAAGAAGAAGGGGTGAGGCAATGTCTAGGACAGTGGAGGGGGAGGAGACAGTAAGAGCTTGTGGAGTTAGATAGTGGGTAGTAATGGACAGGTCATAGAGTGGTCTTTAGAGACACTGAATGAGACAACCCACTGCACCTTGGTGATTGAATAGAACACTGATGTTCTTTTTTTATGTCAGTTTTGCCTCAATTGATATTGATCCAAAACTTGTGTTGATTGCATATATTGTTGCTATCCAGCCCTGAAAGTTTTGAGAGCTTTCATAGAGCTGTA
This sequence comes from Acanthochromis polyacanthus, assembly GCF_021347895.1. Lineage (NCBI taxonomy): Eukaryota > Metazoa > Chordata > Actinopteri > Pomacentridae > Acanthochromis > Acanthochromis polyacanthus. The sequence continues at coordinate 26,138,851 of NC_067127.1, forward strand.
TCAGCTTTTATCAAGTTTTTAATCGGACTTGTGTGCTTGATCATCGCCTGGAGTTCTTTTGTCAAGGAATTTTACTTTAATGCTCCATGCTAAAGAATGCAGCTGTAATGAAATATGGTATTTTCAACACCACTTCAAAATAGCCAAACAGTCGTCAGACAAACCACAAAAGTAAAAATCACAACATTTGCAATTGCAGAGAAAATTACGGAAGAAAAACTTTTTTACACCACAAAATGTAGAAAATGCCTCATTTTTAAGAATCAAGGACATTACTCCTCTAAAGGCTGGCATTCACTGAGTGTAGGCTGACTGTACCAGATTGCCAGAATCACCAGTTCTATAATATGTTTCATTTGCTTAAACTCCGAGTTCTTATGGGTTATAAATAATGTGAGACCAGACTCATGCAGCTTCTGCTCTGTGGTATGTTGTGGTGTTTAGGACCTGAAGGCTATACTCCAGTGTTGGTTCACATTTACCTTCGCATCCTTATGCTTTTTGCAACACTTCCTATTAAGTGAATTACCAAATTAAGGGTACCTATCTTGCACAGCTCATCTGGCTGCTGATTATTCAGTTCATGCATGTAACTTCTAAACTGATAGTACCTTGCTGAGCAACAGATTTTTTTTCTCTATTGACAGTCTACCGATTAGTGACCATTTATTTCATGACATCACAGGACCGTCACAGTACAGCTTACAAAGACTTTTAAATATTCTCATAAAAACAGACTGAGTTGTGGTCTCCACTTTTATTGTTTTAACCTGATGATCTGAAAGCCAAAGGCAGGGACATTGCTGTTGTTTTAAATTACTATTTCTGCTGGTTTCCAACCACGTTGGCCTCAAAAAGTGTAATGACATCAGATATTAAAACCTATGTTATTATATGAGACCTTTAACTTGTCATTGCATGGTTTAGAATTTTAAGATGGTTTACTGTAAATATTAATTATTCGTGCCAGAAGCATACTTGCCTCTAAAAAAAACTATGAGGGCTATATTCTGGAAGGAGCTCAAGCACAAATTGAAATGCAAGCATAAACGCAGAGAATAAGTGTACATCAGCGTTATCAACACATTTCTTCAATTTCAGTTACCAACACATTCCTGAGACAGCATAGCACATTGTGGATGAAAGGCTGAATACAATGTTAGTTGAAAGAAATGTTGGAGCTGGAGTGTCTGTCAATAATTGGCAATCACACAGGGTTCTCTCAATCCCTTTAAAAGCAGAAAGCAAATTAAGGGAGGTTTTAATGGCACTGAATACTATCTGGAAGTAATGAAAGAACTAAACAAGCCTCTTTCAGTTTTGACATGTGTAATCAAAGCTCTGCAACTGTAAATGAGGGCCTTTGGCCGGTCACCGAAGCTGCAGTGACACAACTACATAGCATTTGTGCTCTTCTGCAGCTGGAAGAAATGCAGCCTATAATGTTTATTCATTGAAAACACAAGCACAAAATTTATAGTGATCACAGAGACATTCCTACCATCATCACCTGTTACATCAATAGCATGTACAGATATTTCTCTGAACCAGGAGCAAAGCAAGTTTTATCAGGTATGTAGGCAGAAGCAGATGCCAAAAGAAAGCCACTCACTAAATATTTTTGGATAACATCTCTGTGAGGCTGGGTTGTTGAGGTAATGACATTACAATGACAGTTATTGATTAATGATACAACATCCTGGCACTGGCAGCAAAATTTAAGAGTTACATTGCCAGTGACCAGTGATGATATACTGTATGCTGCTTTACTTGGAACTTAGATGACTGATGATTAATATTGTGTAATCACAACAGCAGACAGCATATCCAAAAGATAAATAGAGAGCAGTAAGCTGATTTAGTAAATGAGCATATTGAACATGTTGTAGAAATGAGTATGCAGAGTAGCAGAGAAAGAGGAACATAAAATATACAGGAAAATATGTAGATAGAGAGAAGTCATAGTGTCCTTGGTACACGTAAGTAGTTGAAACAAGGAGTCAACCTTTGAACTCAATCAATGGTATTTTTGCCAAATTAGGGGCAGTACAACAAAATGTAAACACAACAACAACAACAACAACAACATATTATCATCGTTAAAAGGTACCGTGATGAATATCAGGCAGCATTGGTTTGATATTGTGTTTCTTTACACTTGATAAATGCAGTTCCAATATTTACTCTCCTTTATTGTTTTGGATTTAAGTGGGCAGTCACTTTCACATGACATATGAGGGCTGACTGAAAAGTTGAGATACTGTCTGTGGAGCACATGGTGTGGGTGACAGTCATGCGATTGCGTCATATGTTCGCGGTCATTATCGCCTCTGGAGACCAACATCACCTCTGTTACACATGTTTTAGCAACCATTGGTAGGTGTGATCTGTGATTTCTCCATGGAAGTCAAACCAGCAAGAAGAGAAAAACCTTCTGTGTCATTCGGCAGCCAGAGTGAATCAACCTTCATGTTGAGGATATCAGTGGGGATGAGAGGGCGGTTTGCAGCCACTGCTGAGACAAGAAGCAACAGTTTTCACACTGGCAGAGCCCATAATTTCCCAAACCAGACTAGCTGCATCAGGACCAGGATAACATGAGGAACACATTCATTTTGTTCAGCATTCTGTCAAGGCAAAACTCGAGGGGTCTCTGTCTATAGAAGAACACCAGCACAAGCAACCTGGTCTGATGGTGTGATGGAATGTGGCTGCTCCAGTGCACTGTGTGTAAGTGTTGTTATTACACATAGGTTCTTCGGCCACAACAACCCAATTGTTGCTCCACAACCAACCTTCTCACTGTATTTAGCTCCCTATGACTTCTTTCTTTTCGCAAAAATGAAATTCAACAGGAAGGGTCATCATTCTGACACATTTTCAAGGATTCAGCGCCCACTGCCGATGGCGCCTGGCATGTTTTTATCAATGGGCCTTCCAGGAACTGTTACAAGGTTGCAGAACCACTGGGAGCACAGCATCACTGCACATTCCAATGCGGAATTCAATTGAGGTGTGGATTTAGATTTTAAAAAGTTTATACAATTTTCTTTTGAAGTAGGATTTTTTTTTAAAACATTGATGTGACTGCCTAGCAGCTTCAAAAGAGCTTCAGCAGCTTGCTATGTGGATGATTTTAAGTTTTAAATGTGAAATGACTCCCCAGCTTCTTATTTCAAAGGTTGTAAATTTAGTGACTATAGATTGAACAACTTGTATGTATCCTCCAGTAACACGCATTCAGGATTAGTATGCCCTCCATTAAAACATACTGGAGATGGGAACAAAAAATGAAAATAAAGCTCCATTTACAACTTTACATTGCAATCATCTTTGCTCCATTCTCTTTTCATTTGGCTCTCTGTGTGTCCGCAGGGACACGTCCCTGACCGCTGTACATACAGCGGGCTGAAATTAAAAAAAATGAAAACCTAATTAACTGCAGAGTGGAGATATTATCCAAGCAGACAGAAACAGAAGCTACACTCATTTAAAGCCCAGTCAGTGCGGGTCATGCTCCATGAATTATTCAAGCTGGCCGGCAGTTTGCAGAGGGAGTTTTAAGTGGACAATGACCCTGTGCACACTCATTTAGCCTGCGCCTCGGCTAACAAGGCTAAGTATTCACCGACTCTCCACTATCCTCCTCTAACAAGCTAATGGAATTTCAATCAAGAGGATGCAGTGAATGGCTTAACATGGGCAAGCCTCGCGCTGGACTGCTATACACACACATATCAATATTCAATTAGATCTGTGGGTTTTTCAGCCTGGCCTTGTTCAGTAAGAAGTTGTGTAAAGCGAAAGCTTGCAAAGGCCAAAAGGCTAGTTCCAACCAGACGCTCATAACTTAAATAGTCTGTGTCTTTCTCTATAATCACAGCCTTCACTTAGATTTTAAAAAAAAGTGGCATTTGGAAAATATTGTAGAAAAAGCAGTTCATACACACGCAACAGGCAAGGATTATTAAAATCAATGTCCACTTTTAGGACTCATACACACTGACAGCCATGGAAGTTTTTTTATGAACACAAAGATTTAAAGCTAAAAGTTATGATGCCAATCAAATGAATAGTGTGCAATATATGATACATAGTACCATAGGTCAGTGCAACTACATATAAAAACACACCTATCTTCACTTCTGAGAGGAGCACTTAACACTGGTGATTACACACTTCAGAAGATTTTTCATTCATAACTGACACAGACTCTCTCTCTCTCTATCTATCTATCTATCTCTCACTCACACACACATACAATAACTTTATTAAGGGAAATTCAATATTATTGTAATAAAAATATTACTAATAATTAATAATATTATTTGCTTGTGAACATGGTTGGTAATTCTGATGCTACAGTTTCTATTAGTCAAGTCTTTAGTCAAAGAGACTAGACTGCAAATAAAGATAGAAAAAGTCTGAATGACAACAGCCAAAGGTTTTCTGAGCAGAGTTTTGGAAGTTCAGTACAGTTGACATTTTGGCTGTGCCTGAGTTCTCCTAACTCTCAGCTAATTTAATAATGGACAAAGAGATGGAGCATGAGTGGAGTTAACGGGTCATGCAAGCATTTTTGAGCCTTGCCTTCTGATGGCCTCCCCTTGTCACTCAAATCGCCATGCACTTAATTAACACTTGATTCAATTAAAGTGACAAATCAGTTAGCTAAAAAGACAAAAACTGTTTCTACCAGGCTGTGAAAAAGTTTGTTTCTCCTGTAAAGTTAAGCATTATAACATTGGGATCTATGGTAAATAACTTGCTATTGGAACCAACCTCAAATGGACACTGAGGAATTGCAGTTTTTGGAACTTTTGTGTTGACTTCACCTTTTAACTTTGGAGGTTGCTTCTAGATCAGATACAACAGGATTTGCTGATGGTGGACTTTGGCAAAAACAAAAATGTGTTAACAACAACAAGACATATGTCAACTTCATACAGTTATTAGCCAGGTGTGCTGATTTAAATAAAATAAAGCCAGTTTAAACTTGTCTGTCTAGCTTTGTATTCATTTGTTACTTAATTACATCTGTCAATTTACATTTACAAATATGTGTAACACGAGGAGTTACCTTGAAAAAAAAATGATGAAAAGAGGAGCTGCTAAAATCCCTCCATCTTTAGATGTCATCATAGTTCTGGTAATTTCTAATATTACCTGAACTATAGTTTTACACACCTTAACTTGAGATCCTGTCCATGAACTCCACAAACAGGAACAGAGACAAGGAGCAGCCCTTGCGAAGTCCAACACCCACAAGAAGTGTGTTTGACTTTCTGTCAAGAATGAGTACACAGCTCTCACCTTGGTTGTATACGGACCGAATGGCTCATATCAGTGAGCCTGTACCTCCCCATACTTCCCCATACTTTCACAATACCCCTGGCAGAGCCCATCAGGAGACATGGTCATAGGTCCTTTTGAGGTCCACAAAACACGTGCACTACCTGATTGAACTCCCATGACCCTCTCAGCAGCACTGCAAGGGTGAAGAGCTGATCCATCATTCCACAACCAGGATGGAATCTGCATTGCTTGTCCCGAATCCCTTCCAGTACCCAAAAGTCAACTTTCCTGGGGAAGCTGAGACATGTGATACCTTGATAATTGGTGCCCACACCACGCCGGTCTGCTACTCCACAGACATCATACCTGATGTCCAAGTTACACTGAAGAGACGTGTCAACCAAGACAGTTCAACGATGTCCAGAGCCTTCAGCATCTCAGGATGAATCTCATCCACAATGCTTTGCCACAGAGGAGATTCTTAACTACCTCAGCAACTTCTACTAGGGATATGGATGAATATTCCCCCGAGTCTTCATCCTCTGCCTCTTCCACAGAGGATGTGTTTACCAGTTTCACGAGTGGAAAGTGCCCGACAATATCGCATGTCCAGGTGACCAGTTCTCCCCCTTGACTGTACACCGCCCAGGCAAAGCCCTGCCTCCTCTTCCTGAGGAAATCAAACGGTTTGCCAGAACTTCTCCAAGTCCAACCAAAAGTCTTTAACCATATTCTCTCTGAACTCCTCCCACTCCCACATTTTAGCATACACAGCTGCTGTAGCTGCAGCCCTTTTGACCAACTGATAGCTATCTGCTTCTTTAGGAGACCCCCAAGCCAGCCAGGCCCAAAAAAAACCTCCTTCTTCAGCCTGACGGCTTCCTTTACTACTGGTGTCCACCAGCAGATTCTTGGGTTGACACTGCGATGGACACCAGTGACCTTCAGGCCACAGCTGCTAACAGTCACTTCTGCAATGGAGGCTTTGAACATGACCAACTTAGATTGCATGTCACCAACCTCCCCCGGCATGCAGGAGAAACATTTATGGCCAATCTATAATTAGCACAGCAACAAACAAAGCACTGTTCAGTTTCTGATCAGGCAAACCATTCCTACCAATCACCCTCCGCCAGGTTTTTCCATCATTGCCCAAGTGAGCATTGAAGTCACCCAGGAGAGCTATGGAGCCTCCAGAACAGGACACCATCCAGAGACTCCAAGATGGCTGAGTACTCTGAGCTGATGTTCAGTGCATAAGCACAAATGACAGTCAGAGTTGTCTCCTCCGCAACATGCAGTTGCAGAGAGGTGATCGTCTCATTCTAAGGGGACAACTCAAAAGATGCAGCTCTAAGCTAGGGGCTTGTGAGTATTCTCACACCCGCCCGGCACCTCTCAGAGTCCAATTCCTCTCCAGGAGTTTGGTTCCAGAGGGAGGTGGACCCAACTATATCTATTTGGGACTGCTCCAACTCCCACACTAGCTCAGGTTTCGGTGAGGTGATGTTCCACGTCCCCACAACTAGTCTATGTCACTATGGGGTGCCCAGGTGTGCTCCTGCCTATTGCTTGGCGAACATTGCACCCAACCTTGATATCCAGCCCTGTGGATGGTGGACCCACTGGGCAGCAGACCCATGTTACTTCTTCAGGTTGTGCCTGAATGAACCCCACAGGACCCCAAGGCTTGGTCACCAGGTGCTCTCTGGCGAGGTCCCCCCCAGGCCTGGCTCCAGGAGGAGACACCAGTTTCCCTGACCTGGGCGAAGTGGTGGCTTTCCTATTTTTTGTTTTCATTGGGGTTTTCTGAATCACTCTTTGTCTGGTCCCTCTCTGATGACCAATTTGCCTTGGGAAACCCTATCATGTTCTGTTGTCCCAGACAGCACAGCTCCCAGGATCACAGGGACACTCAAACTCCTCTAACATGATAAGGTGGGTAAGGTCATCAGGGTCTGACCTAAAAAAAATTGCATTCTTCAAACAAACTGCATTCCCAAGCTACTGGATTCTATTTGCTTGTGACGAATCACAAATATGTTTCTAATGAATATATCTTTATCCATTTATTGTATTACTTACCAACTATCACTATTTTTCAGCCAATCATGTATTAGTTCACCATTTCCTGATAACCCATAAAACGGATGCTGTAAAAGGTTTATATTTAAACACAAAACATTTTTTAGCTAAGTCGTGTTGGTACCTAAACTTAACCAAATTAAGGGAAGACAAAACTTAAAGCTGCTGTCTGGAGTTTGAATTGCAGCGTCTCCCAAAACACTGTTGGTCCCACCCTCCCTCTGATTTCGCCCCTTTATTTGTGCATGCGCGCAGTACCTGAGAGGGATGCCCGGAGTGCTGCAGCATCTTGCCTGTTTTGGTGTTTTCCACTCTTCTACATTTAGTACATTCAGTAAATAATAAAGGAATTACGTTAGAATTCTGTATTGAGTCTAACTTGTCCTAATACGAAAATAACATGAATCTGCTAGGACGAACGAGTAAAGTTTCAATATGTGATTACACTCGTGTATCCCTCTCGATGACGGTGTTTATCAAACTTAGTGCATTTACACGTGTATATGTGTTACATTGTTTATTTATTTCTATCTAGAGTTCAGAATTGCATGACTCCTCTGACGAAGAGTATGTCCCAGACGCCCCAACATCTTCCTCCAGAGGTCGGGCATCTAAACGAAGCCGTCAGGCGGGCTATGGAGGCCGTGGTCGGGGAGCGACGCGAGCACCCCGAGCCAAAAAACGTTCTGCAGTCTCTTGGCCTGACAAGCCGTGGGATTGGTAACTTTTCTGGAAGTTGCTGAGCCCTGATGCTCTCTCCTCCACAAGCAAAACAAATGTGCGCGCGGTTGCGTAGTGCGTAGCTCGCCCACCTCTGCATGGGCTTGCTTGCTGTGCGTGTAACCATTGATTGACAGCATGACAAAGGTGAAGCTCGAACTTGATTGGTCGGCAGCGACCGGCACTTTTTGGAATAACATGGGGGTCTATGAGAGGAAGGCGGAGCTCATGAATAAATTTTCATATCGCGTTATACTAACTTTATATTATAGTACTGAACTAGACTAACACATTTAAGCTTTGTTAAAAAATGATACATAAATTGAAAACAAACGGAAACTCCGGACAGCAGCTTTAAGTCGAGATATGATGACAACAGTAGAATACAAACACCAGTCAGTTGGGTGAAAGTCTGGTGTCAGATTAGTGTCACCACCAACCCCTCTATTCTCCTTACTCTGGTTTTGTGGCTCTTTGAAAGTGGAGATGGTTTTCGCCATGTCAAAATGTCACCAGACGTATATTTCTTTCAAAACTGTAATTGAGAATATTCTTTATATGTGTGGGAAGATAATTTGCTGGCTTATTCAGCTTTTTCAATGCTCTGACCATTTTTGCTCTATGAGATTTTGCTGCAGCATTGTTCTCAGATTTCTGAAATTACCTCAGCAGCTAATTACTAGGAATTATGTCCAAAATTACTTGGATACAGTATGACTTGAGAAGCAATAAGCCAGAAGTTAAACAAAAGATCTATTTTGAGGACACTGTTAGAACTGTGTTTGACTTTTTGTTGTGTTGTGACCATGCACTACAGATAGATAACCCCCTACCATAAAAAAAAAACCCTCACAATTAGCTTGGATTCATTTTCCAACTGTTGCAGCGCCTTAATTTCAGAGTTCATTGAATGTCAAATGAAAAGTCCTTGTAGCATTGCATTGTGGGAGAATGTCAATTCCATCTTATGTGCCAAACTAGTTGATGTGTTCAATTGAACATCTAAAAAAACGGGACAAAGAGAGAGCAAGCTTTATTCCAATTGGCTATGAGAAACAAAAGCCCACTCAACCTTGTTGATAGAAATTGCACTTGAGAGCAGAGCTGGCGAGCGCTACAGTAAATACTGATTAATTTGAATTCCTAATGAATAGACGCTGGGTCTGAGAGAAGGAAAGGTATTGAAGGAATGTGGCGTGTATTCTTCATAGAGGTAAAAAAACAAATGGATGAATAAAGGAGGGTAAAGAGGGGAATAATTAATTAGTTTGCTAGAGTGAAGTGTGCATTCAAATTGAAGGGCATACTGACAAGGCTTGCTCACACAAATGCTCAAGAAGGACAAGGTATGCTACAAAAGTTAAGCTGAAATCAAAGTCCAAGGTCCATGAGGTCTGTTTAAAAATGCCCCATCAGTGTCATCTTTTAAACCCTTTTCTAAATACTTTTTCAAAGATCTCAGTTTGTTTAGCTGCAGAGCAATAACACCTCCAGTGGCTGGGAAAGAAGAGTAAAATATGCAGGAAGAGGTGTAAAGATGTGTGAATATTGGTGTCATTTGAGTTGCATTCTTGTCAGTTATTTTATAGTCGTGTCCTGGTGTTGTTTAGCAGGGACACGCTGTACTGACAAGCTTCTTTGGTGCATCTTTATCATTTGACGTAATGACACTGGAAATCTATTTTGTCTTTATGTGCAGCTCTTCATTGTCTTCATGCACTGTGTTTGTATTTTGTCCCATTCTTCATTGTGCAATGCAGGTTGTGTCAGTTGTGTCTTTTTGTGTCGAAGAAAGCCTTGACATGACATCTTTTTGCATTTGAACGGCCGAGACAAAGGCAAAATACGACGTGTCAGCTCTGTCTCCCAGGAGGAAGAAGGAAAAAAAACGGCGGAGAAAGTGAGGGATAAGGGAGAAACATTATGCAAATGGGTTTTATAAGTCGAGTCGGGCATGTTGTCGTGACACTGTCTATATTTAAAACAGGTCACCTTAACCCCATCCCCACTGTCTCAATGACAGACACCGAGTGAGGCTGCGCTGACATCTGGATGTTGCACAATTGCAGCGATGCACACACATACAAGCACGGACGGACACCAGCACAAAATCAAAGGCATTGCTGGATCTTATTTGCATATTCAAACACACAATGCACATGTGACACACACATACACACACACACACACAGCATGACAATTGCTATGATATATGTATATATGTAAAACTGGCCAGCCCATTCTCTGCAGGCCAGGACCCAATCATTCCAGAGCGCTGAGCAGAGAGACAACCAGTCAGCCACTCAGCCTGGCAACAGAGGTGACAGAAGAGAATACCTGACCCCGGTGCATTCACCCGTCCCTCCATCCATCCCTCCACTCCTTCATCTGCTGGCCCCATTGCATTCCCTCACTCCTCCATATTCAAGAACAGCAGCATGCATGCATACGAGCCCTGATTTTATGGGGCCATCGAGTGGCCGTGAAGAATGGCTACTGCCTATGTATCCCCCCCCCAAAACAGACCCTCAGGCTGTCCATTTTTAATGGAGACGAGATGACCAGCACTCCCTCTTCATCCTTCGCCCCCAAACCTCTATTTAAATAATTTTCATCACTTCATTTGCTTTTTTTCCCCCATTTTTTTCTTCTTTCTACCATCTCTGTTGCCCTGACCTAGATACCAATGAAGAAGAGTGACACTTCTCTCCTGGCCAGTGCAACACCCCTTATATCTTGCAAACAATAAGTCAACATATTGGCATCTTTTTCTCCCTTTATTTTCCTATCATTCTCTCTCTCTCTCTCTCTCTCTCTCTCTCTCTCAACTGTCCATAAAATATGCCTCGGCGTTATCTCTCCCCCCACGCAGGAGAATAATGAAAGGCAGTGGCATGACAGATTGGACATAGATGAGATTGCCGCTGTGACTATATGCACGGCTCGCCTCGGCTCCAGCTTTGCATCTGAAATGGAAAAAGGGTGGAGGGTGTGTGTGTCTGTGTGTGTGTAGGTGAGGAAGGCGGGGGGTGGGGGGCAGAGGATGTTGGGTGCAAGGGGTGACAGTAAGCTTGAGGGGCAGTGGGTGCAGTGGTGTGAGAGGGGAGGAGGGGTTGTAGTGGGTGGCAGTGTGTGAGGAAAAAAATAGGGGGGATGGATTGGTCTGTGTGGCTGATGGGTTTGACGTTAAAGGGGAGGCAGATTCCAGACTGTGTGTATGTGTGTGTGCGTGCGAGTGCGAGTGTCTGCATGCATGAAATGACTGTATCATGGGGCAAACAGGGCAGAATCCAAAAACTGACCATCTGAGTGAGTCTTAAAACTACATTAATTACAGCACTTCTGCTCACTTGCAGGAAGATTATGGTGATGCAGAGTCATCATCAGTGTGTGTGACCACTCTGAACCAACTGACAGCTGTATGGGGGATGAGATTAGGCAGATTACAGCCAGCGAGCTTGGGTGTGAGGACCGAACACGCTGCCAAGATGGCTGCTGCAGTGCAGCGGCACGGTGCCAGCAAGCAACATGTAGGCACCTGTTACTGCTACAGCCGGACATCATGCTTAGCCACCGTGCCAGCAACTGCTGCTACAGTGGGGGGTTAACAGGGGCAGAGAGAGAGAGGAGGAAAGAGAGAGAGGCGGCTGTTCTACTCCGATGGAAGGAGCCTCGTGTTACACTGCTGAACTGCTACTGGTGCCATTAATGCATTTAACAAGTCAGCTGAGAAACATAGCTAAAGTGATGCTCAATTCAGCTTGCACTCGAAGTGTATTACAGAATAGAATAGAATAGAATAGAATAGAATAGAATAGAATAGAATAGAATAGAAAACTTCTGTATTTTGTCATGGCTGTAGGACAAAGTAAAAAAAAAAAAACACACTCAGACATTGAAAGCACCCTCACACATTAAAACTCATTTCTGTCAACTGAAAGTTTTTTCAAGTGGAGAAGAGCTTATTTTACAGTTTATGCAGTTCTTCCTAATTTTCCCTTTTTCCAAGAGAATATTCCATCTTAATATTATGCTATATATGCTATGCTATTGAAGCAGACTGTATTGTGTTTATTTACTGTCTTCAGGTGGGATGATGTTGGTAAAATCTTCATATATATATATGTATGTGTGTGTGTGTGTGTGTGTGTGTGTGTGTGTGTGTGTGTGTGTGTGTGTGTGTGTGTGTGTGTGTATGTGTGTATATATAGTATATTATTAGATTATGAATGAGCAGTGAAGCTCATTACTTTTGCCTACAAAGGTTTAATACACCCACAGGTATTTAAGAGGTAACTACCCTCATATAAACTGTATAAATCGAATAATAAAGCGATGTGCTCACCATTGTCCTGCTTTGACTTTGTCTTTTTAACAGAGAAACTGTTTTACTCACTGAATAATTCCAGTTGCATCTACTTTGCTGTTTTTTGATCGTTGTTCAATGAAACTAAACAATTTACACTAAAAGCTTTCCAGTGACTTAAATGGTGCAACTCAGCTAGCTTTCTTTTTCTAATGTGATTCATCTGCTGGAAGTGTTCACTGACGGCATGTTTCCTCTAAAGGAAAAAAAAAAAAGAAAAAGCTGAATTGATTGAAATTAATTGGAGCTGCAGAGTAGAGAGTGTGAAGAGATTCTGTTAACGTTCTTGTAGAATTAGTGCTGTGGAAATGTATACCATGCTGAATTTACCAGGTGAGCCCTCCTTCTATTATTTGTTTTTCATGGCTGTTACTTGTGGCCATTTCTAAATGGAAGAAAGTGATTTCTCAAGAAACAGTGGTGACATTCTTGTTTTTTATAATCAAAAATGGTCCTGGAGTTCTGATTGAAAAAAAAAAACATCTAAAGATGCCAGATTTCACAATTTTCATTTATTAACATCTTTTGGTCAATCATTAAGTGTTAAATTAAACAAATTCTCAATTTATTAACTGACTATGTTGATATTATTTTATCAAAATCATACTCTACTTACATATACATCATACTTGTTCCATGAATTTGCGGAAAGTGTGACAGCGGATCTGAGCAGCAGAAAGACAAAACTGTGAACTCGAATGAAGTGGAGGAGAGGAGGAGGAGAAGAACGGCAGCTAAACGCTATGTTTTTGGCAGCAAGGCTTGAGCTGTGTAGCGGCTTAAGCTGAAAACGAAATTGACATGACCCAGAGTGAAGCAGGTAAACAGGCCCAACCTGCTTTGCCTGGGGTGACCATCTGGCCCTGTCTCATGGCGAAGCAGCCTTCAGGATGCACGCACACACACAAAGTAACACACACACATGCTGGTGTACCTGGTGTCCCCTCTCTGCTCGCCTCTGTTTTTGTTTTTGTCTCTCAAAAGCTGACATGCTTTGGCTGCAAGCGACGGGAGGCATCAGGTAAGGGAACAAGCAAAACAGGTATGCACACACAGACATGCACACCGCACGCACAGACGTAGCCACACAGACACACACAACATATGGTGATTGGGCACAGCGTTGTAGTCCTTAAGTGGTGCTAACTTGACCCGAGGCAAGAAAGACAGAGAGGGAACGAGGGGAAGAAAGAAGCAGCAAGGAGGAGGGAGTTGGTTAAAATTGTTGCAAATTATTGATGCATCGTTACAGATACCTGCTGGCACAACATGACTCTCTGTCTATGCCTGTCACACACACGCACACGCGCACACACACACACACACACACACACACACACACACACACACACACACACACACACACACACACACACACACACACACACACACACACACACACACATCTGTGCGCAAACATATTTCAGCCACTAACTTTGGTTTATTCCTAAAAAGCCTTCACACTGTCAAGTTTTGATTTAAAACAACCTATCATCCTTACAAGTCTCCTCCAAAAAACTCTAATTAAAATTTATTCTGCTGCCATCAGCGACTTGTTCATTATGCAGAAACAAAGGAAGACTCTTTGAATGAGAGCAGCAAGAAAGGCTTTTCTGCTGTTATGTCTTTGGCCTTTGCCAGGGACAGCATGTATTGTAATGTTTCACACAAGATAAAATATTCATAAAAATTAGGGGAGCAAAGTTCCAGGGATAGCAGAGGGGAAGGGAAGAAAAAAAGTTAATGAATATGAGTAATCAAATTCGCTATCTCCTCCTTTTTTATTGAAAATCTTTTTTTTTCTTTTTTCCCTTTTTGTTAATTAGAGCCTATTACTATTCTAATTGGCTGAGTCTTACATGTCCAGTTCAGTAGCGTCATTATGGAGCTATTAAAGGAGACCCACCGAGATAGAGGAACAGAAAAAGCATAATCAACCAATCAATTAGGATCTTTGAGGAAAATGAGCTTTGCTGCGTTATCACGTTTGATCTTATGTCCTTGGTTTGGCTGTCATGTGTAATTTTTTCCTTTCGTTTCTTTTAAGTGCTATCAGCCAAATGTTTAAATTCTTCCATATTCTTTGAGCTGATGGGTGGAGTGTGTCTTTATTTCATGAAGCACTGACAAATGCTGTTCAGCAAGGACACAATTCTCTTAGTATTTTGTGTTTTCCTTGTTGTACCATACAATAATTGATAGCACATATTTTATAATCACTCCTTAGTAATTTCACAGATGTCTGAGGGAAAATAAATGAATAAATAAAAATCTACGCATACATAATATAACAATACTATATCATTTGAAGGCCTAAGCATACACTATTCCCCTTTGTTGTATTGGTAAAAACATCTTTTCCTTCACTGACTGAAAGCATCAGCTTGTTCCAGCTTTTCATTACTGGAAATCTGCATGATGCTTATATAGGGAGAAATACTCAAAGCTCAAAGAGCAACCTTCTTCTCCTTTGATTTATATTATTGCAATTTCTCCATAAGAAATGTGTCTTTTCTTGAAAATTCAGACTGAGATTTATGACTTTAATAAACATGCAATCAAATGTGAATATTTTAGATTTGCCTTGTGCATCATTTCATTCAAAATTCAACGACATTCAGCCTGACAGATTTGGTATATTTGGCAAATGCTGACATCTGCATTGAATTTATTATTTATTTTTGTTTTACAGGTTTTTCGCACACATAGTGCTGAAATGTGTGCAGGCGACTCTGTCCTAATTAACAGCCTGACATAATCCAGCCAAGAGATAGAAAAAGAAGAGCAGGACATGACCAGAGAGAGGAAGGATGTAGTGACTACATGTACAGACTCCCTATTAATGCCAGTGTTCAAATGTTACAGTTCACCTTATTTCAGACTATATAAAAGTTTCCTCTTTTCTAACATTACATTTCTGTAACACTGTGCTCACTTTAGTCACTTCACCAGGTTTCTGAGTTTCAAGTCTTTAGAGAAGAAAAAAATGCACATGTTTTATTTATTTTTTTTAGATTATGATCCCTTCTCCCTGGCTGGATTAACTGGCCACTGGGCCCCCCCACTGACCCCTGTTTTTTTCCTAATTTTACTAAACAAGTATATTTAGGAAAATAGGCCTAATTTTGCCACTAGGCCATTTAACAAAACAAGTCCTGAACTGATGAAGATAAAACTTTCTTTGAGAAAAACAAAACAAAATTCACAGAACTTCTGCTCCTTGGATTTCGTACCAAATGAAGTTGTTGGCATATCTGCAGAGTGAGTTGTGTTTGGTTTTACTGGAACGTGTTATCACATGGTTTGGGAATGGCAAGACGTCCATGTATTTTGGAAAGCGGTGAGAATATTGCTCGTTTACCAACTGTGCTACTCCTAAATGATAATTTTTTCTAGGTTGAATTCATCATGGTTAGAATGACGTGTACCGCACAGCAGCAAAATAAAACAACAACAACAACAACAACAAAACTTCTGCTGCTGTTTGCTGTGAGAATCTTTGTAGGTCTCAAAATTATTGGTTAAATTTAGAATTTTGATTTTCTTTTTATTCAGAACAAGGGGCAGACAGAAAGCTTTAATTCAAAAAAATGTTGAAATAAAACGAAATTTATATTTTATATCAATGTGCGGCTATGTATGCATATGATGTAAATATAATATGTATGCATACAGTGACTTTCTTAATATGCATTTGTGGTTGAAAATACCAATCTTGTTCTATTGAGTCATGTATAAAGACATGGCTAGACTAGAGACATGGAAGGATTATGGAAAGGACTCACCAGGCCTACCAGGTACAGACCGTTGGTTCTGAGCCTGTTTGAAGTGACTATCAACACATCCCGTTGAAAAGCCAAACCACTGCCAAAAAAATGTAAAAAAAAACAACTTTGAAAAAGAAACATAAACTCACTCAAAACAACTACAAAGAGACTCAAAATTATAAAAAAGATGAAAACACACCAGAAAGAGGACCAAATGAATAAAAAACTGACATCAAATTAACAAAAAAAAAAAAGATCTGAAATGTCCACAAAGAGATGCAAACCAATACTGTGGACATGCAAACAACAAGAAGGCAAAAAAAAAAAAAAAAGACTGCGAAAATTAACATGAGATCCAAAACAACTACACAGAGATCCAGAATTATCATACAAAGTCATTAAAAAGATGCAAACTAAACACAAAGAACCAAACAAATGAGAAAGAGGTTCAGGATTAACAAAAAGAGATGCAAAATGAACATGTTTCAAGAGATGCAAAACCACTGCAAAAAGATGCAAACTGACTACAGAAGAACACAGAACAACCAACACAGAAAATTACAAGCAAAATGTAGAAACATGCATGAAGACTGCAAAGAAATGCAAAATGAACATCCTGCAAACAGACAAATTGACCACTAAGGGGCTCAAACAAACACAAAAACGCATGTAATGACCACACAGAAACTCAAAACGCATCCATTGTAGGAGGAACTTGGGGCCTTTTATGAGTTTGTACCCAGGGGCCAGACTAGACTAGAAAGCTGCTGAAAACATTACATACAGTAGATCCCTTCGTGGCATCATGTTGGATTTCAGGGTGGATCCACGAATGATAAATGATGTATCCACTAATTCTGCTGGAAAGTGCCTTCATCTTTTCTCATTTAACACCAGCTTCTTTCTGAAGACAAAGGGGGGTCATGCCCGAGGATGGAGAGGATATTATTTGCTGAAGGTGACAAATTATTAGATGTAGGTCACCAAAGTATCAGATTAGAAGGAGCCAATGTTCACCAGATGTTCACTCTGTGTCATAATGATAAAAACTACAAGGTCAAATCTGGACTTAAGCTAAAGTATTGCAAGTTCTGCACCTCTTCATGCACATTTGAAACAGATTGAAGGAGAGATAGAATTTAAACACAGAGACAGGGGAGAGAATCATAATGATTTAAGCAATAAATTTTCAGCCTGCCGAAATTACAGCAGGCCCGAGCAGCAGCGGCAGCGACAGAATCTGTAATTATCCCTTGAATTCAATAAAAGCGAGGAAGAACAAAGAGCGAGGAAAACAGTTCACTGGTAAGTAAAGCGGTTTAGTGAATCGCCACTACACTGGTACAGGATAACACCAAAGATAATAGCTTCTTCTTCTTTTTTTTTCTACCTGAAGAGCAACTTCACAGGGGTGCCACAGTGTTCGGAGGCAGAATCGATAACACTATCAAAGGGCAGAATCTCAACCTTAATGAAAGGAAAGAAAATACTGCAGGCTACAGGCACTGAAAGACCACTAGAGATCTATGTGTATCAACTCGCCTGAGACTAAATATGAAATCAATTCATTACACCCTTTATTTCTTTCTCAAACACAGTCCAGCACTGAGATAACAAATTTACCTGCTACCTCTTTTATTTTCCTACTTCTTTCAATCTTTCTTTTCTCCCTCCGTCTCTCTCACAATTAATGAAAAGACAAGCAGTGGACACTTTCCAGCGATGGAAGCAGCATAAATAGATTAAATTGCAGAGGAGATTATAATTTATCATTTCTTTATTAAAAAGTAATGCGGGTGAATTAACTTTGAATTAAATTCTATTTGCATGGCATTACTGGAATCATCTGTGTAAATGGCTTAAAATCCCAAATGGGACATTGTTCCCTCCAACAGTATAATTGTAGAGAAAGAACTTTTTTTTCTTCTTTATCCAGGAAATTATAAGAGACCAGGAATTAATCTGAAACTATTGGAACAATGTGAGAGGTGAGACTTTAATCACGCCACCCAAAAAAAAATTCTTATACTTTTCAAGTTCTTTCTTATGAGGCTTGTACTAAAGTTTTTTGTTGTTGTTGCTGTTGTTTTTTGTCCGATTTCTAGAGGCTGGACAAATCCTGACCAAACCTTTGTTTCACAGGAGATCAGACAGCATAAGATACATTATTTCAAGAAACAATTAATAGAAAACTGGTTGCAGGTTTCTATTTGTTAACCTAGAAATCACACACAGCTTTTCTTACCGTTGACCTTAAATTCAGCAAAGTCACTTTGTTCCACAGTTGATATGTTTGGAAAAGCTGCAGTTGAAAACACAGTTCTGTGGTGCAGCAGCACTGAGGTAAACTGTTTTTTTTTTTATTAATCTATGCTGTCTAAATATTAAGCATAAGCCTTAGCCTGATGACTTTGTTGATGATACTTCAAGCAGAGGTTCAGTCAAATTTGACACATTTTAATAAAACAAATGTATTTGTTAAAGGAATGTGTTATTAAAGTGTATTAAACTTTAAAAACATTAACTGGTGTTATAAGAGAACTAATGAGGGAATCTCATATACTGACCTCAGCTTAATCAATTATGCTGTTATAAACACACAAGCAGTTTTCTGGGACAAATTTTCAGTTTGGTGGATCCCACCAACACAGTCTCCTGGAAAACATACTGTTGTGAGCCCAAATGAAGGAACAAGGACCACAACTGCCACAGGTTGAAGCTCTTTAGTTTGTCCAGAATCAGAACCTTATCAGCTCAGGAACTTCACTGTCCATCCACTCTCAACTGCAAAACGGTAGATCAATATGCAATTTTTGCGAAAAACATGATCACTTGACTATGAGTGATGGTTATTGTGCTGACCAAAGCGCAATAAGAATGTTTATTGTAAATGACTAATAAATATATCAGAATCAAAGCATGTTAACTACACTTTGAGGTACTAAAATGAAATGATACTTAAGAAAAAAAATACAGTCATACTGAGGAAAAGTCTTTTTTTTGTTATGCACAATTTGCACATTTCCAGATGACATCAATGGTGGAAAAACTGACAGAAAGGTTGGATTTTCAGAACAAAAAAAAAACAAAAAAAACTTGTTGACAAGTTGTAAAAAAAATTGCAATCCAGTAGAGCAGGGGTATTCAATTAAAATTCAAAGAGATCCAGTCAGAGAAAAGGCATTAAAGCAAAGGTCCGGAACATCATAAAATCTAGCTTGAATTAGTGTGATATATGTTGATGTAACCTCGTCGTTTTATTAACGTCTGCATGAAATCGAAAACTGACAAATCAAATAAATTCAGTACAGTTCAAAAAACAGTGACATTTTCTAAAAATAACTTTTTATACAACTGTGCATCTTAAAATAAAGTGCAGAACTTGAAAAAATAATGACTGAACAACCTGAACCAACTTATACACATATTTAATAATATCTAAATCTCAAAAAATGTGAATGATTAAACATTTTTACTATTTTTCCTCTCTTATGTCACTTCCCTTATGTCCCTGCTGCTAAATGGGAGAACTGAGCTGCAGCTTGTCCTGGCAGTGTTTTGAATCATCAACTGTTTTCTGAACGCAGAGCTTGCGCAGTGACTACAATTCACAGACTTCATTGGCTGAGTAGCGTCACGTGGGATGTCTGAACTTATACAGAATTGGTCTGTGTGTTTTCTGAGCTGAAAACCAATGCCATAAACACTGGAGAAGCTGCACCGAAACAATAGAAGTGACCCATGAAATTTAAAATCCCGTTACCATTTAATGATTACAGGTCCAAGTGAACCTGCTGACCAGCCTCCACAACACAGGCCCACCGGGACAGCGCCCGGTAGGCCTGATGGCCAGTCCACCCCTGCCTGTCACAGCTGAGTGTCTGTGGATTTAAGTGCTTTATTGTATGTTTTTAGTGACTTTTTTTATTTAACCTGTGTGATTTTATGTGATGTGAACGAACACAAAATAGGCTGCACTGTTTTTAGTGTTTTTAGTTATTTATGTGTTTTACTTGTTTTTTAATAGTACTGAGGTTTTAATATGTGACAGTGTTTTCAATGTTTGAGAGTGGTTTTTACATTTTGTCTTCCAGTCATGACAAAAAGCAAATTTCTGTTTTTATCTTGAAACAGACAAGAAAGTTATCGATTCTACCTGACTATGTTTTGTGAAAAAATAAATTAACTTTTTGCGATGATGTTTGTTTTTTGAATGAGTTTATTCTTGGGTCTAACAGTTGGTTATCCTTATGTTAAATCTCTCTTGTATAACTGAGTGACTGAACCGAAAAATTGCCCGAACACAGTTTCCTCCACGGAACCTCACTGCAACGAAAGAGCTTGACTCTGTTTGTTCTCACACTGCACCATCAGTCTGCTTTGACACAAAAACACACCCACATACCGACACAACTGCAGGAGGCAACGTCTACTATCAATACTGCAGTTAAAGTAAATGAGTAAGAGAGAAACCCGATTATCAATGCGGTGTGTACAGATTTACAGCAAACAGGTTATTAAATGTCTCATTACCTGCGCAACCTGGTAACTTAAGTGTATCTAAACACAACGCCAGATACCCAGACAATCCATCCTCAGCCCAACTGCAAACATTATTTAAAAAAAATAAAAGTTCTTGCACCAATCCAATCACAGCCAACATCTTCACCAGTCTGTGTGCAGGAGGTGCTGTGACAGTATCAGCGGCTCTATTTACAGCATGAATCATGTACACATTCCCCAATTCAATACCCATCTACACCCTACCACTTGGCTCTCTGTTTTGCACACAGCAATATAAGGTGGGGTGTCCAAAACACTATATGCACCAGCTGTTAGTTTAGAGTAAAATTGTAATTCAAGCCGTGGCTCAACAATTTTCACATTTCCCCAATGAAGTTTAAAATGATTTCCTCAATGACAAAAATCTCCAACTCACAGAAGACAGGCAAATCCCTGTTACTGGATTTACTTGTTCTCACCCTTATAGAATATTCAACATCACATAGTTACCCAGCTTCATTAACTTTTCTTATGACACAATGAAATGGCTTTAAAGAAGAAGTGGAGAAAGAGACCAAAAAAAGAAGAAAGGCAGACATTGATGAGCAATTTGATTGGCACATGACTCATGGGACGTACCAAATGAGGGAAGGCCCACGGGACAGGGGGAGATCTGATTAGCTGGGCATGGTGAAAATAGAGTGTACCACGACTAATTCAAGACAGCGCAATGAGAGATTGAAAAATCACCCAAGCCTCATACTCCTCATTGCAGTTTTTATTGAAATTCAATACATCTTAGCAAATGTCTCCTTGCCTCTCTGCCTCTCTTTGTTTTTACAGTGGACACACAGTCTCAGACACACAAGCACACATACACAAAAGTTTGTTGTGAGATGCACAAATCGACTATTTCCAATACGCACAAACATGCACACAAACAGATTCACACGCAGACTGAGAGCTTATTTTTCTCCGGGTGGTGTATGTTTTCAGTTCAATCATCACTCTTTGATACTGAGCCATTTTGCACGTGCTCAAGGGCATGTACTGAAGATGTGGAGGAAGAGTGGGGAAACACACACGCACACACACACTCCACAAACACACACACACATACAAAACCACTCCAACATTCATCCACTGATTATGATTGGCCTGGATGGTTTGGGTGTTAAGGCAGTGGTGCAATAGTCTCCTGCACAGTGTCAGAGCTAAACCCAGCTGTGGTGACTATTGATATGGCTGGCACAGACAGGGGCACCCTGAGGCCACAGCAGGCTTCAGCTTTAGTTAAGTGCAGTCTAAACTGGCTGGAGCAAAGCTAACTATGAGGAGTGACAAGATTCAGGACAGTCTACATGCTGGTTTGCCTACTGTGAAGTGAGGTGGTTGGGCCACTGTTGGGCTTTCAGTTCAGTATTTATTCTATTCAGTGGCAACCAAAGGTCTGAGACCACTAGCGAAGATACTTCAAATTTCATTCAAACTGTTAAAAGAATCCAAATCACAGTACCAGTTTAATAGTTGGAATGTGAAGGTAAATCTCTGAACATGCCAATGAATTTCAAGGTATCCTATTATTTGTTTGAAATTTGCAGCACTTGAGCTGTATGGACTCCACCAGTTTGTTTAAACCTGATCAGCCATGTTCTTCCAGCCCCATGTGACCTTGTTCTAAAGAGCCTCTTATGTTGTCAGGAGTGTTTGTCTTTCTTCGTGCTCAGCCCCATAAATGTTCATCTGCTTTTCTACCACTTGGTGAACAAAGCTGGCTTTTCAGATGGAGTCCAGCAAATATAACTAATCCAGTTTCCACAAAGGGTTTCGGAGCTTCATTGACGTCAAATGAGGCTGACAAGGTTTATAAGGTAGGGACCCAGTCATGATTTGATGCTGAATAACAATGTGACTTCTTTTTCACTATCACAATGCCACTTAGCAATCTCCTTCAGGAAACCTGAGACACTGCCATATTTCTGATAGATGAATAATGGCTAAAGGTTGATTTAGTTTAACAAGCCCCTGATTAGTCGATCAATGTCATGTCAAGGTTGTTTCAACTGAAGTATGCAACTTAAGAAAATCTGACCTTTGTACAAAGTAAAATGGCCACTGCCCCTAATCGGATCATTTTCATTGCTGACGTAAATGTAGCGCAGAAGCTACAAATGTTGCAGTTCAGAACTTCATGTCAGAACTCTTTCACATGAATGTTTTACAAAGAAAATGTATGAGTTTATAAAGAAACATTGTTACAGGTGATACTACCAAACAGTATGTAATGCAGTTTCATTCAGCTGCAGCTTTGTCGAAGTGAAATTTCTGTCGGAGTTTTTGTATGGGATTACACTAGACTGCACAAGTGTCCCTTGCTGCAACCTGTCTGTTGCTGTGTCCATAGAAGTTGTTGCTCTGAACACCCTAACACCTTAAACAATGCAGCACCGCCAGATAACATTTTTTACCTCATCTTGTACATACTTTAAGCCAACACTTTCTTGTGAGAATTTTTTTTTTTTTTTGATGTTGCTACTTCTAAATATTCCTGATTGCTACAAAATTTAAATATGATACTCTTCTGTATTTCTGTAAGTTGGTTGCTCCTTTTTTGCAGTCAGAATTCCTGCCACAGATCCTGTCCTGGTTTCCTCAGTCTCTACGGGGATTTACAACTTTCTCCTTTGGCTGACTGGAACTTTTCACAAGGAAAACTATGTGTTCATGTCTTCTGTGACTGTGAAACACTGTGACTCACATACACTCTCACATACCATAAATGGACATACACACTACATATGCACATGCACACTCAGGGGGTAGAGGCAGTAACAGTAACATCCCACCTCTCTCTTTACACCCTTAGTGTCTCTCTCACACTAAAGGTGCAATCTATTTTAATCACTTTCAGTAGACAAAGTTTTTTTTACACTATCTTCACTCTTCTGTGTATTGTTCCCTCTCTTCTTCATTCTTTTTTCATGTCTTCCTCTCTTGAACTCGTTCCATCACACACCTCTTCTTATCTCCATCTGGTCTTGAATACTAACACATACTGTATATGCTACACACACACACACACACACACACACACACACACACACACACACACACACACACACAGACATATGGACAAGTGCATACAAAATCACACCATCTCTCTCTCTCTCTCTCTCTCTCTCTCTCACACACACACACACACACACACACACACACACACACACACACACACACACACACACACACACACAGACATATGGACAAGTGCATACAGAATCACACCATCACACACACACACACGCACACACACACCTACCCCTAGTGTCTTGTCCTCCCTCTCTTCTTGCCTTTCTCTTTCATTCCTCCCCTTCTTTCTCCGCATTTGCTTGGAAAATGTTTGAACTCTCTGGCTCGCTAAGATGTTGCTGAAACAGAATATGAATTAGTCCCCCCCATCCCCCCCCCCACACACACACACACACACACGATCTGTCCTAATGCTGCTACTGCTTATGCGTAAGACACTACCCCCCCCCCCCCAAACCCTTCCACACCCCCCGAACCAACCACCAACCCCTCCCCATGCATAAATAATAAAACAATACAAAAGGAGGAGAGGCCCGCTGTCGAGGCACACATGAAAGAAGTGCTGAACTCCGAGCCGGAATGACAGGATTCAAAACTTCCTCAGAGGGAATGAGCGGGGTGTGGTGGGGAGCTGTGAGGGCGGGGGCGAGGGGGAGTGATGAGGAAATGGAGCAAGTGCACATGTTTATGTATGTAGGGTGTGTCTGTGTCTTTGCATCCGCACTCCATGTTTGCTTACTACATGCTGTCCTTCCATAAAAAAATCTTCTTCCTGGAGTTTTTTGTTGTATTCTGATTTCTCTGCAAACCTATATTCCAGTATCAACACTTTTTTTAAAAATGCAAAGCCAGCCAGGTTCATCAGATGCACTCATTCAGTTTAGAAAAGTTATCTCCAACATAATTTTTTTGTGCTTAAATGTGACCCAACGTTGCCAATAAGGCAAAGCATATGCACTTCTATCAACCAGGCTGTCGTGATAGTTGTAGCCTACTACCAGCTGGTTTCTAAACATAACTGATCCATTGACTTCCCTGGCTGATGGATCTCGTACGGCAATTAAAAGCAACATTAAGACCAAATAGGGACAGTCTCTATGCAAATTCATCTTAAGGTGGCTTATACTATGTATACTGATGGTGTACCCGGAGCTCAGACTTAAATCTTGTTAATACTCAGAGCTTTCAAGGAGGGGTTAATGTTTAAAATAATGCCTTGTTATGTCTGCTGTTATCCATTAGATAGTATTTAAGATGCACACTTCAATTGGAGTGGAGTTTGCCAGCATTTAGGCCTCATGCAACAGAATAGATTTGTTCTGAAAAAAATGCATTTTAGAGGAATTTAAACCATTCAGTAATTTCTTCATATTTTGGAGTGGTCCAGGTTTGTTGTACGAGACTTTTACAGATATTTTGCCTGCAGGATTCAGAATGACGTCAAATCTGATATACAAAAATAACAGTGACAGTCTCGTCCCAGTGACTTGACTCTCATATTAGTCATTGACCAATTTGCTTTAGATAAAGGGTTTATAGTGTCTAACTTAGCATCTCAACACTCATTCTTTATTTCCGTCAAACTCCAGTGCTGCTCTGATGGCAAGTCGCTGACAGCTGTATTATTAATATTTTCTAATTACTGACACTGCTAAAGTTGTTATCTTTTTGTCTCCTGATTTCTGACAGCAAGGGAGTCATTTTTTTTTACTACTGCATGAGTCTTTGTCAATGAAATTTTCCCACAAACGGAGCAGGCCCATACACAGTTTTAGGGAAGTCGATAATGTAAATGATTAGATAGCACAAATGTGCAGCTGCTCATGAAGAGGTGACTTTAATCAGGTTGATAAAAGCAATTTAGTTTAATTTGTTCGTCTTGGAAATAAAGCGCATGAAGCCCTTTGGGAAATGTCAGAAGCTTAAATGGGTGTAGAAAATTTGAAAAGAGCCATACTGAGATCAAAAACTTGTTTGATTGTTTGACTATAAATGGTTAAAAGTTACAATTTTTGTTCATATTTATAAATAAATGTCCAAGAAACAAACATTTTTCATAGCACTAGCTACACACATTGAACACACACCAAATAGCCAGCAGAGCTACTCTTATTGGAATAGCAGTGGTGTTTTAACTTACATTTTAATCTATGTTTTACAACATGTGTATAATTTAAAATGATGTTTGACAATCCGTTAAAAAAAAATATATCACAATCACTTTGTTGCGTAGTATCAAATCGAATGCAAAAAAAAAAAGAAACAAAATGTGTGGTAATATATTAAAAGAAACCTCATTGTGAAAGAGTTTGCAGACCGAATGCACACAACACAAGCACAAATCTTCTTACAGTCATATAATCAGAGGACTCTCGCTACTACATTGATTTTATGGACATAGAATTGGTTCGGTTTTGTGCTGACTTGCTATTTATCATCTCTCCCTCTCACCTCCTATCTCTGTCTCATCTCCTCCCTCTTTACCCAGGTCTCTCCCGCGCTCTCTTTTATGAAGTCTGCATATGTATTAAGAGGGATTTTGTTGTCCCAAGACACCAATTTGCATAAAGTGCATGCCATCATCAGTTCAAGAGAGGCAAATTATTTCCCTGGCAACATCACACTTTCTCCTTCTTTTATTATTTATTAATTTTTAACGTGATGCAAGCTGGGGCTTGTTAGGACCATTTAGCCAGATATGCTAAATATTGCCCTCCTTACAGCGCCTTCATCAATGAGCAGCGACGGGGGTGGGTTAGCACTTGCTAGAAATGATTGAATTAAGGACTCGTCCAGTCGTTTAGCAATTCCCCCACAGTTGTAACAGCAGCCAGCCTGCATGCCTGAGCGTGTGTCTGCTTTCAGTACATGCGTGTTGGGATGTGTAAACATGTTCTTCAGGTTTAAAAGCAGTTGGCATGTGTTGTCTAAACTGAATAGGAAATTGAAATTAAGATTTTATTAATTAAATATCTTTAAACACATAGTTAATTAGATTTATTGATCTGCTGTGACCTCAATCACATCTTTGGGGAAAAAAGTCTAACATACTACACCACTTTTCATTCTCATCAGTAGTTTGCCAACACCGTAAGATGATGGTTGTGTTCGGCTCAAACAAATATCTCATCCTTTTCTTCAATTAATTGTGCTCATGTGTTAAACTATTAGCTGAAAGAAATGCAGTGGTGTTTTTTCTCCTTTTTTCATTGTGATGACATGTTTAATATGCTTCAAACATAAAAATGAAGGTAGGAAATTAAGAAATGTATGGATGGGACTTTCAGAAGAGTCAGAAATCTGAACAAAAAATATTTATAATACATTTTATTACTGTCCTTTGTTGCTGAGTATTCTAATTATATACTTAAAATGTTTTAATTGTCGTTGAATTGATAAAATTATAACTAAGTTGACATAAATCACGTGCATAAATGTCAAATTTTCAAAAAAAAAAAAAAGCGTTCAACCAGAAACATGTTTCTTCACAGGATTAGTCCCAAGAACCAGTGATGGAATGAAATCACAATATGGATGAACACCACATAGTCAAAAGTATATGAACTCATATATGCAACAGTTAAACAGTTATTTCAACAACTAATCCCCTTCCTCAGGCTGAGGTGTCTGCCTTTCTGTTGACTGACCACACAAAAGAATATCCATCACGTGATTTGACCAAATGTGGCCATTAAGTCAAAATTACAACCTAATACTGTTGTGGATCAGAGTGGATGTGCTCTAAACATATTGCATGTCACATTAAACAAAAAAATAATGCCAACTGTAAAGTGCAGGAAAAAAACAACAGGTTTTGTTGCTTTTTTTTTTAAACCTCAGCTACCTGTTAAATGGTGACACATCTTACTGCTGCCACTGCTGCTGGTTTCTGTCCAGTTGGTCTGTTTAGGTTGATCAAATTCTACATTGAGTCAAATTATCTCTGGGTTTTCTGCCATAGATTGGAGCTAAAGTCTGAAAAAAAAACATTAGACCTTGGAACAATTCTGTAGCATTATTGGTGCCAGGGTCAAATCTTGACACAAATCCACAGATGCTTAAAAAAACAAATTTGAGTCAGTACTGTCAGTTTTACTTTGTATGGTGTTCTTTCTGTTTTTGGATGTGCTAAGGTCCAGCATTCATCAAATACCACGGATACCTCCTTAGATGTAATAAAGGCTGGGTTTATTCAGATCAGGTTTGTATGTCCTTTGGTCGATGTCAGATTGGTTCTCTTTGTAAAATAAAACATTTTTGCACACAGGTGTTTTGTGACTACCACATCAGACCATACCAGACAATCACACACAACTTCTGGCACAGCTGTTTACTCATACTTGTGGCCATATGGTTTAATTGGTATTCTTGTTGGCTCAGTGGCTATAATGGATACATATATAATGGATGGTGACTTCAGGGTCTTTAAGCTTCTTACATTCTTTCACTTTGATTACAAGAACATTTTTTATTCAAAATTTTAGCTGTAAAATCATCTAAAAATATATAAAGCACAAATTCCAAAAATATCAGTCTTGAAATAAGACAGGCAGATGTAATAAACCCAAGTGAAAAAAAAAAACATGTCAGTGAACATCTATCAGTATTCCACTGTCTCATTAGGAGCAATGATGAAGGTGCAAATGCCATTCCAGTCAAACCTCTTTTAGTAACTCTATCGGACAGGCAGCTTAACGTGACGTTATTTAGAATTAATGTAATTCACTGAGAGAGATCCGAGGTCCATTGTACCTTAGATGTGTCTTCTTTTGTCTGGGGCCCTGAACAATGCTCTGTCATTTTAGCAGAAGCTAATATGATTAAAGCACTCTGACAATAGACGGTGTAATTCATTTCATCATTAGGGATTGCGGACTGGGCCACGAGAGACGAGGGGGTAGATTATTGAGGCTGCATGCTAATTCAGCCACAGTGGAGAAGACCGACAGCCAAATGGACTTCAGCTGAAAAATATCATTTAGAGTTGAATCTTTAAAAAAAAAGAAAAGAAACCAAATTTCTTTAAAAAAAAAAAAAAAGATCCACCACACTAAGCATGGAGTGGAAAATCATCAATCACGTGAAAGAAGGAGATTTATGAAGTGTAATAATAGCAATAATCGGCAGTGCACTCCTGGTGAGGGATGGTGAAGGTGTACATTTCAGCAGGGGACGATGCCAGAACACGGGGTGGGGGTGGGGGGTGGGGGGGTAGTGCTTCTGGTTTTGAAATAGTCCATTTACTGACGATTGTGCTCTATTACTGTTCTTAGTCACAAGAGATTGGACACTTAGCCTTTCCTGAAGGTCTGTTTCTCATAAGTGTCTGAGCGGAGCTAGACGGTGCCATCTGACAAGTCTTTCATCTTCAGGGAGTGCCTGGCACTCTCTGTAAACTCCCAGTCACTGGAGGAATACCACTTCACATGTTTGCCTATAAAGTTACATGCCCATTAGGCCACCGCAGAAGAAGTGTGCAATATTTACCGTCTGGGCGATTAGGAATAAGCCTCAAATAATATCAAATTCTGCTACACACACCAAGAAGCTGGGTGCTAGCATGAGAACAAAAACACCCTCCAGTATGCTTGACAAGTGGGGACCAAATTATGACAGAAATGCAGCATAGGTGGAAACTTACTGGCGCTTCAGGAGTTGCCAGTTTAAGGTTGAATGTACTTTCTTCGCTTTAAAGAGTTTTTCAAAGTCACAGCTGAGTGTCAGATAGCATTATTTAGAGCATGTCTCATTCAAAAGTTCCTATGCAAGTAATTGTTGTATGTCCTGAAAACACAGTTTGACTGTCTCTGCTGTTTGAAAAGTCAAAATCATCTTGTCTGACACCCAAAACAATTTAGCACAATAAATGTCAACAGGTTCAAAGGTATGCTGCACTAAACAAAGATTTTAGACAGCTTAGAGGTTTAGATTCTTATCCATTGCAAAATATTCATCAGAATGGGGTTGGATTGGTCCCACAGCTCGACAATGAGCCCAAAAATCCATCCAGTCATAAAAAACGATCTTCAGTCACAAGAAGAACAAGGAGTCCTACAGCAGATGGTATGGCTTCCACAGAACCCTGGTCTCTCTATCATCATGAAGTTATTCTGGGATCACATTAAGAGACAGAAAACATTCAGACAGCCTGAATACAAAGAGCAAATGTGGCAAGTCCTTCAAAATGACTGACACAACGGACTCTGTAAATAAACTGTGTGCAGGTGTACTGAGGAGAACTGGTGCTGTTGTAAAGATAGGACTGCTCACACATACACGTACAGTATATGTCGGTGTGTGCACTTTGAATGAAAGCAACTAATACATATAAAAGATTAATTCTATTCATTTTGAAAGCATCACTTTACCTTCACTGCCTTAAAACTTTTTCATTGCACTCTGTCAAGGGCTAAGAAAGCTCAAAAGACATTTTTCAATCAGCTCTTTCTGTTGTCTTGTTTGTTTTTCTTTGCAAGTCTGTAAAATGAGCCAAAATAAAGCCAGATCTGAATAGCGCTGGCACAACAATATGGTCTTTATCAATGTCAGATGAGAGTGGAAGCATTCTTTTTTACTCACACTGTTAGAATGGAATATTCGACAACAGATACACACTTGCTAAGCTTGCCAAAACAACCAGGCTATAGAAAGGACGTAGGTTTTTGATCTGAATAAAGTTCCAGTCAAATCCCAGCTCTTCATAATACAGTACTGCTGAGCCTGAACACCTCTCTGGAGAGTGCACACAAGCACAGTGACACCAGACACGAACAACTTCATATGTAAAAAAGATGGTGGTGCTGGTGCTGGTGATAGCAGTGGTGGTGGGTTATAAGGGACAAAAACCTCCAAAAAAAAGTTTCCTGAGACGGCGAGCAAGAAGGAAAAGAGAAAAATGTGCGTTCTGCAAGGCGGGATCATTAATAACACAGCGACTAGTGAATGTCGAGAGGAACAATGGCATTGTGTGGAGAAGAGATGACGAATCCTTCTCTCTTTTCTTTTGGAGACGGCTCTATCTATTAATTACTTTTATGTCTTCATTCATTATTTCATACCATTCCAACGCCCAGAGTGATTTTTAATCGCTGCTGGCAGTAGAGTTCACCATGAGAGCTTCAATACACTGTTTAAGTGCTGTGAGTTTGTCATATATGGTCAGTCTACTACTTAGATTCAGTGTTGAGGGTAGATGAACACGCTACTGGTAATCCACATTTGGAGAGACTCAGAGATTACTTGAGTTGATCCATTTTCTGCTATTTTATACTTTTACTACACCACAATTCAACACGGAATGCTGTGCAATTCACTTTTTAATGATTTACATTTCAGTGCACTAACCAATAAATCATGATGTAAGATTTTATTGTTCGCAGTGGCTCATACACTAAAATTACTGTTTATATTCCAATGTAGTTTAACTATAACTACAGACCAGTAAAACCAGATGGAATAATATTAATTTTTTTGTAATTTTGCCAAAGGTAAAGACAACCTATGTAACTTCTATTACAAAAACAAGTATAGAGTAAAACGATTAAATAGGTGTACTTTTCCATTGCCTTGTTTTTCAGACTGTTTCAGATAGAAGTTACTTTCCAGATTTCACAGACAAAACAATTGATAGATCTTCCTTTACTGCTGAGATCACATTTAATTAACTAAACAAATTTGGCTTTATGCACCACAACCACATACAATTTTAACTTTGACATAAATCAACACCCGACATTCAAGCCAAATAAGTTCAGAAGACGCTCATTAAGCTTGTCAATACCAGGTAAGACTCTGTATTTTGCAGTAAACTGGGCTTTTGATCTGGTTTTTGTGGCAACATTCCCATGTTGGCTCACTGGTAGCATTTTTTTTTACAGCAACTAGCAGTGATCGGTTTGTCAGAACTGAGGAATGGAGGGACTCCACTGATGGAGATGGAACAGGCCACAGCTGTGGCTGCATACCAGAGAGGGGCAACAGCAAATATGAACAAAATCCCAAGAAGCCACAGCAGGGTTTGTGTGATTACTGTCACTTTCAAAAGAGGAAGACAAATGTTACACATTGCAGGTTTGAAATGTTGCGTATTTGCTAATGCATTTTAATAATCCAGCAGTTCTCAATGTAACAGTCAAGAGCCCGTTTACCTTCGTTGGCTAAAGCAAAATTTTAAATTTAGGAATATTTTCTTTACTCGTAATAGAGTATTCAGTATACAGATACTTTTACTAAAGTATTTCATACATCTGTTGCTGGTGGTTGGAGTGTTTTAGAAGAATCTAAGGTACAAAAGCCAGTTCCCTCTATCACTTACTAAAATCTTAAATTATATAGGGAAAATATACGGACCACAATGAAGACACTATTGGATGTAAGTTACTCCAGTCACTGTGAAAACCAACAAGTCACCAGCTGTAAGCAAAATAATCTACAACATAACCAAGTTTATTAATTACTTTACTGATTCATTTTGATGTTTAAAAAATAAATAAATAAAACTTTACTGAGAAGATAAAAAGTATAGTCCCTCATTGGTGTCAGTGAAGAATATATTTAATAAATGATTCCGCTTAAAAATTACAAATCACAACCTTTAATTGTTTGTGCACTTATAATGCAGCATTTTAACATGCACCTTCATGTTACAATTAATCACATAAGATTGCATCCATCCTAAAGGTTTAAAGTCACGTAAAATGAGATTTGAAGAACTGAATAACATTCCCGTTCCTGTTATTTTAAATTGTCTACAAACATCACTTTAAACAGAGACTATTTCTTTGGGAGAAAGAATTAACAAAAAAATTCCGTCTTGTAAACTACAGCATATTATACGTCAGATATAGTGGTCTGTTTTGCAGATATTGTGAAGTTATATATCTTTATGGGTACATATTTGGTTTTATTTGTGAACAAAGCACAAAACGTGGAAAGAAAATATCATTAAGAGAGAATTTTGTGATGTCTCCCACACTTGCTTGCCTGGCGCAGCGCATCAGTCTGGGTAAAGTGGACATACTAGACTTGCATCTGGCTCTGTATGTGCAGCCAGGAGAGTCTGCATTACATCCAGTCTGCAGCAGAAAGGACATCTCAGCAGAATGTATGAACCGGAGACGAAGCCCTGGCCTGGCATCCAGGCTCTGTGGTTGACTTTGCCCCCCAACCCTCCTCCTCCTTCTTCGCTCTCTGTCCTTAACCCTCCACCCACTCCTTCCATCCTTTCCCGTCTCTCCCCGGCCCTCCCCTTCCTCCACACACCCCAATTGGCTGTGGAAGATGGCTTCAGTGAGTCATCTTGGGACCGAGATCAAAGGCAAATTACAGCCGACGTCTATGCAAAATGTAATATGGAAACCCCCCAGCTATGTCCTCACTATTGATTTTTCTCTCTCTTCTTCCATCCCTTCTCTCTCAGTCCGTCCCTTTCTCCTCATTTCTCCGCTTCATTTTTATCCAAGCACAATACTACGCAGTGTGAAATTTGAAGAAAAAAGGCCCCCGAACCCTCCTCCAGATGAAGGGGGAAAAAAGAAAACGAAAGGGTGGAGGGGGTCTGGAGGAGTGTATGATTTGGCTGTTCCTAGTTATGCCTGTTTGCATTTAGAGTCCATTTTGTGATGTAAGTAGTCCTGTTACTCGTGTGGAGCGCCACTTTAGGCGAGGGTTTGATGTCAAAGAGGGAGGAGTTGCAATACGTTCCGCCCAGGCCTTTCTCAAATTAAATAAACTCGACAGGCAGCGTTCCTCTCACGCAATAGAGTCATATTTGTGAAATATCGGGTTTGGGGTTAAGATGTAAGTGCGAGGCTAAATGGAGTTCTTCGTCAGATTACTCGCTCTCTGAAGTCACTCGGGCCCTGCAGGAAATTGAAATGAATTGTGAAGCCATTCTCTATATAAAAGGAGTCTGTGACTTCTTTTTTTTTTGGAGATGTGAATATGTGGAATAGTGCTGCAGTCATATATTTTTGACACGTCAGCTTATTCACTGACAAAGCAGCTATTTCATACAGAAACGCATGCAAACCTGTATGCTTGTCGTCACACTTGAGCTTAGCAAACTTCAAAACACTACTGGGCAAAGGTGTAGGTTAAGTTTCTGAAGGGGTGGGGACTACATTTAAGCTGAGAGCTCCTCAGCCAAAAAAGAACTCAACCTACTACATGCATCCACAGAAAAAAGCATGGTATTAACATGATAGATTAGAGACTAGAAATTCCACATGCATTCCTGTTTTGAATGTGCTAACCTATTTGAAGTGAGATTTCAGTGGACATTTTACCAAAAAGCAGTACTGTTCATTTGCTGTTTTTCGGTGTTCAATTTGGAAGGGAATGTTTAAAAACTGCACTAAAGTCAAAAAAGACCATTTTATGCAGACTTGAAGCTTTAACTTCTGTTAAAGGCGTGTAAACTTATGAAACATTTATTTGGAAGAGGTGAATGCAAATGTGGGCTGCACAGTGGTTTAGTGGTTAGCACTTTCGTCTTGCAGAAAGAAGATCCCCGGTTCAAATCCCGGCCTGGGCCTGGGATCTTTCTGCATGGAGTTTGCATGTTCTCCCTGTGCATGCGTGGATTTTCTCCAGGCACTCTGGCTTCCTCCCACAGTCCAAAAACATGCAGAGGTTAATTGATTATTCTAAATTGCCCGTAGGTGTGAATGTGAGTGTGATTGTTTGTCTGTATATGTAGCCCTGCGACAGACTGGCGACCTGTCCAGGGTGTCCCCTGCCTTTGCCTGAGTCAGCTGGGATAAGCTCCAGCACCCCCCGCAACCCGAGTGAGGATAAAGCGGTGTATAGACAATGGATGGATGGATGGATGAATGCAAATGTTCTTTCTACATTCTCTACTTGAAATTATTCAGTCACTTTGAAGAGCTGTGTTTTCATTTTGACATTAAGTGGCTTGCTCCTATTGCTTAGAGTCAAATTAGACAAATTAGATAAACTTTGATTCAGTGTTGTTAAAGAGTGAAACATGTAAAGTTCCTATGAACTCTATTTGATGGGGATGTGTTGTGAGATCTGTATTACATTACTGTACAGCAGTGTTGGCTATGTGTATGGATTTGGCGTCAAATAGATCAGGACCAGGCTACAAGTCAGTACTGATCTGTTTAATTTTAGCCAGCAGGCCTCAAATATTTAATCAAATAAGGAATTACAAGACCATATGATTTGACTTAAATGGTGCATTTGCTGCTAACTGTGCACTAGGCCTTTTCTCTCAAAGCTGGAAATCCCACCCACTGTTGACCTTACCCACCTTTGTGACCACACACTTCTGAGAAACTGGTCTCTGCTGTAAACCAGATTATACTGAATTTTAGATGCAGCATAGCAATATTCTATACTCATTAAAACAGCATTTAACACACTTCTATGAATATAAAAGTACTGTATTTAAAATTCCATGTATGTTAAAATAAATATTATTACTAACACATAGGAAGTGTTGAAAGTAGAAGGACTTTGCAGAAAATCTGCCCATGTGACAGTGAATTTTTTTTTTCCCCATAACCAATGCATTATTGTTCAAGGGACATTTTACTGGTTTTACTGTTGAACTAATATCTATCCATCCATTATATACATCGTTTAATCTTCATTAGGGTCACGGCATGACTTGAGTCTGTCCCAGCTGACTTAGGGTGAAAGCAGGGGTCACCTGAACAGATCACCAGTCTATCACAGATGTATGTATGTATGTATGTATGTATCTATCCATCTATCTATCTATCTATCTATCTATCCATCCATCCATCCATCCATCCATCCATCCATCCAGCCATCTATATTGCATTTGCACCTATGGAAAATGTAGAGTTGCCAATTAACCTCAGCATCATTTTGAACTGTGGGAGGAATACAGAGAAAACCCACGCATATACAAGGAGAACATGCAAACTCCTTGCAGAAATATTCATGGAGGGCCAGGATTCGAACCAGGGATCTTATAGCTGCAAGGCAAAAGTGCTAACCACCAATCCATTGTGCAGCCCTTGCAGTAATATTCATGGATCAATCTCATCCAAATGATCACTGAGTAAGACTGAGGCTCAAATGATCAGCACACGGAGAGATTAAAAGAGAAAGAGAAGAGAAGAACAAAAGATGAAATGAGTTCCTCAAACTATTATTTAAAAGAAAGTCAACAATTCATTAACATCTAAAACTTTATGAAGGATTCCCAACTTTACACTGCCTGTCTGTCACAAGTGGTCACAAGCTATACAGCCTGATAACCACTGGATTAATCACGATCAACATTTTCATGTAAGTAAGTTATCTGTAAAATAACTCTGCCTGCCTTTTTTTTTTTAAAGTCGTAATTGTTTTCAAAAATCAACTGCAAATGAAAAAAATAAGCCTGAGGCGAACTTTGGTGCAGTGCATTGAATGATAACTTTGGTATTTCTTATTATATATGCTCTCTTACAATTAAAATAGAGACATAAATTGTAGTGGAGCTGAAAAATAACATAAAATGAAAAAATACAAATGTCATTTCAAGGCATCTGTACTGAACAGTAGGAATATTTCTATATCATTGTCAAGCAAATTTGAAGCAAACTTCCAAGATTGTTTTTTAAATAACATGCAGATTAGGCTGGTTTCCAGTCACTACTGTGGCATGTATAAATTAGGCTGAGTAGTTTTGTCAGAAGGTGATGGTACAGTCGAGGAAACAACACCAGTTGTTTGCCTAAAAATATCAACACAAAGAAAAATGTGTCCATATACAAGAGAAAAATGAAGAAGTCTTCAGGAGTTGCTTTCAATTGGGAAAGCTGTAATTATTGCTTCCTGTCAGCTGGTACTGGCCATGTTTCATGCTGTCTGGAGACGATGACTACGAAAGAAGCAAATACAGCTGATCGATCATGGGAGTTCAATGTTTGTTAGCTACGTCACAACTTAATCAAAAAAATGGTTTGTCCATCTCCTGTGATTTAATATATATATATATATACAAGTGTAAAAACTTTCTTGGAAAACTGAGGTTGTTTTTTTTCAAAATTTCCCTTTTGGATTAGGTTTCTCTGTAGTGCTAATTTAGCATGTTGATGTTAATCAAATCTGTCTAGTGAGAATGGTACTTGAGTAAATGGCTTACTGTTTACCACTGGTTAGAGTCACACACTGATACTGACTACTATATGATGGAGCAGTTGTGGGGGAAATAATAATAAAAAAAATTTTTGATTAATTAATTAAAAAAAAAAAAAAGGGCCCAAATTCCCTTTCCTTGGCCTGTCTCTTTGTTATATTTAGTGACTGGAGGCTGGCTGTGGTGCTAACATGACGGCCATAGACCTGAGATGCTGTGTTGCTGAAAGAATTAGATCAGCTTTATGTTTGTTGTTACTGTTTTGCTATATGTACAATGTAGATTTTTTATCACTTTGTCTCAAGTGTTGCAAAAATAACCCCACTCCAAGTAAACACAGGCCGTACAAAAATGCACAGGTAATCCAAACAATGGGTTTAAAGCGGCCTGTAGCCTACAAGGTGAAACCCAGGGCAGAACTGTTCATAATTCACACCCGGAGCCTATTGCTCTGAGCATAAAATAGTTGAAGGCAAACTAGACAAATGCATCATCCCAAACAGAAATTACAGCCTCGTTATTATGAATTAAACACACTGGATAAATAAACAAATAATGACAGCATCTGCACTAATTTCACAATATGTTTGAATGAATTTCCTCTGGCAAAATAGTTGTTGAGTAATGAAGGTGTTTGTAATTTGATAAACAATGTGCATATAGCTTAAAGCTGTTGATCTGTCTCATCCACACGACACACAAAGCACAAAGAGCCGCAGCGTGCACACACACACACTTTGTTCCCTTCGCAGTGTGTGTGGGACGCCGCATCAGAGCCTATTGAACTGTGGGTAAATATTGTGCCGATTGAGAATAAAATGCTGCAGGGATGAAATCCAAGCAACACACCTGGAGTCCGGAGAGAGACAAATGGAGATATATAGAGAGGGAAAGACAGACGGAGAGATTGAAAGGAGTGTGAGTGGTGAATGAGTGGGTTGGAGAGTGTGTACATGTGCGCTCCTGCATTCCTGTGCACACCATCGACTCCCCTCCTTGCTTTGGCGTGTCAATTTTGCTTAAGTGGATGCATGCTTTCAAAGAGTGTTTGTGAACCTGCGTGCATGTTTGTGTTAGTTGCGGCAGCCGCAGAAGGGGGCTGGCGGTGATGGGGACGCAAAGACATTAAAAAGGAAAGAAAACCTTTTTTTTCCCATTTGTGTGCGAGTGCAGCAGTGCCAGCTTCAGTGCCCTCAGCCATGGGCACAAAGACGACAGTGACAACCCATTCATTTCCCTGACGAGCTGTCGCCTGCGGGAGGATAGGTGTCTTCTCCCAAGGTTATTTATGGCATTGTTGATCTCTCATTCTTGGAGTCGATCCTCTCTGTCGCACAGTCCCCTCCCCCCATCCGTCGCCATCCCACATCCCAGCAGCATCCCTCTCTTTCTATCGCCATTTATCTGTCTCTGGCTCCTCACCTCATGTTGTCATTAGCCAGATTTAATCATTCTGAATATTGATGAGTTTATGTTTATAATGGAAATGCACAGATCATCTGGGCCTGTTCTTGACACACCAGTGAAAGTTAACCGAGGACTAAAAACAATGTTAGCTTCAGAGTTGAGAGTTATTTCTGAAACTTAAAGACACAATGTAGAACATATAATGAATATACAGTATGTGCATAGAGGTGTCCTTGTTGTGATTCTTATCTTGGTTTTGATCATATTTGGGATGTGCTGTTTAAATAAAACAATCGGTGTGAAGCCCTTATGGACTACAAGAGGAGATTCAAACACCTGGATGAGGTGTAAACATGCAGCAGTACTCTGCTTTCTATCAAGAGAACTTCAGGTAAGGTATCTAAGATACCAGGATGACCCAGGATACGACCCAATGCAAGTTTCTAAAACTAGTATGAGATGTTTATATGTATGACACAGGTCACTTTAGAGTATTGAAGCCACGTTGTTGTAATGCACTACTTATTAAGATTTTTAAAGGGTTCATAAGGCCTACAGCCTTTCACCAGAAACAAGATAATCAAGTAGTCTGTTGCAGAGATTGATCTCACTGGTAAATTTAAGAGCGCACTAAAAAGACTAGTAAAATGGAGGAGCTGGATTTTCCAGTTAAGCAAATTAAAAGTTCTTCAAAAAAAGTTTTATAACCGACCTATAAAACATTATTTCATGATGTGTTACACACAAAAAAAATTCATTCATTACAAATTAACACAGAGCTTTTCAGTCAGATAATCCTAGGTTACACAGTTTATGCAGAAACATCATGACAAAATACCTTAACTCTCGTAATGATATTCACAAATCCACAACATCGGTAGCATCTAGATATTCCTCTTTTGGAGGCAATGGAATTTGCAGCATCTTGTAATGTGCAAAACTGCACATTGATGGAGAGCGGACTCTTTTCTTCTATCGTCCAGCTGATCATTTCCTAAACCTTAACACAAGTATGAAGTTTGCAGTGATAAAAGTGGTTTACCTCTCAAGTTTATCGGTTGCTTAATTTAAGAGAAAGGGAGTAGGTATAGTGCATAAATGATACAGTACTGATTGACTGAGGCTGCAGCTGGGTGTTCAAGGCAAAAGGTTGATGATCCATGTAGCAGACATGAAAAAGGAAAAGACTTTCAAGGTGGCTCTGACTGATGTGTTTATCAAATGCTGTGCATTTTTAGGTGTACCATCATCTGGGGTTGCTGAAAGTTCCCCAAATCAAATAAAGAACAGGACAGGCTAATGTTAGCCTTGACTACGGTAGTATTCAGGACCAGCTTTCATGCAGTGGAATACACTTCACAGTTCAGCTGTAGATGGGGCTTTGTCCACTGAAACTCTGTAAGAGTCACGGCCTGGCTATCACTTAACAGGTTAGGAATCATCTGTACTGCTCCGAAATATCAGACGACATACGAATAATTTCAGACAGTAATGCTCTTACTTTAAGGCCTAAATGTATATATGCATCACTCTTGGAATTTTTTATTTCTTAATTCTAGATGCCTGATAAATACAGGCTCAAAAAGCTTTGATCGTAACAGTACCAAGCCAAAGTAAGTACAGGGCTTACACCTTCACATACTCCAGCACTTTGCCTTATGCAGACACACATCCACACTCATAAAAGCATGGGGAAACACTCCTTCCCACTCACACACACATGTACAATGCATGAGTAATGTGATTTAACCTGCTTTGGCGAGCTCTGACGGGTACTCGACATGATTAAGAGCCAATACAGTGTTGCATAAAGCCAAGCTAAAGATGTCTCCTTCTCCGAGCCGCTCCTATTTGCCTGCTTCTTAAGCCCCTCTTTGCATCCCTCTCTACATGTCTTTTAAGCACTTCTGAGGCATCTCAGAGGGAGAACTTTACACACATCATCCAGGATCCCTCACTCAGACGTAGAAGCATATCAAATGTCAGTGAAATGGGGAGCTCTGTGGTAATAAGGTGTTTTTAAGGTCCTTTCTGGGAGGCGAAATGCTGGAAAGTTTAGACTGGGTTCATCTTTTGGGGCTTTTTCTTTTTAAAGTAAAGAGCCCCCCTCCATCCCCTTAAGACCGATCATTATGTGCTTGGAATCAGCACTCTGCAGACGAGGAAGAAGTTCGGAGGCGTCCAGACGTGAGGCGAAAGAGGGATTGCGAGGAAAAGTGGCAGAGGTAAGACGGCACAGTTTAGATTCAAGCTTCTTGACCTCTCAGTTTACATCCAAGTGTGTGTGTATCAGCAAAAAGGATTCTTGTATGCGTGCATGCAAACACGCTGCATGTTCAGACATCTGAGGAGCTGCTGAGTTGTTCATCTATACATAACTTTCCATCTCTGCAGAACCTCCTCCCAGTCCAATCCTGTCTCCTTCTTTCATCCAATCCCATCCCTCGTTCCTTTTTTCTGTCTTTCTCCACCTTCCTCCTTCTCATTTCCGTGTTGTCCTGCCATTCACTTGTGGCGAGGCAGGCATCATCTCGTATACATGGCGTGGCGCGCGATGTGGGACCACGGTAATGCAAGCATCTGCTCAGGGCTTTTGTGTTCAAAAGATTCAATTAAAAAATAATTACCAAAAGATTAGTGGTAGTCCGGTACGACTGTACTGTTTGAATAGATGTTTCCTTTTCATCTGCTGTAATAATAGGATGCTTTTTTAATTAAAGAAAAAAAGAGGAAGCAGATGAAGAAAGAGAAGGGGAAGAAGAAGGAAAAGGCGGGCCCGCCTCAGTACACCCTGTCTGAAGACAAAGTTTGTTTGATGTGCAGCAAAATTAAATATTTTTTTGATCTAACAAATTAATTTTCACCCCCACTCCCCAGCCCTACCCGTCCTTCCTCTTCCTTTTTTTCTGGAGGAGATAAAGACAATTTAATTTAGATACCAACATGGTGAGGAGCACTGCACGCAGACACACACACACACACACACACACACACACACACACACACACACACACACACACACACACACACACACACACACACACACGCGCACAGTGTCTTGGTCAAGCATGATGAGGATCCGTGACTACCAACCAAGTTAAATCCTCGGTGGAGAGTAACAGAGAAAAAGGAAGGCAAATCATCACATGGTGGGGTGGAGCTGAGGGAAAGAATAGGCTGTGCTGCATGGGATCATAAAAGGGGAATCTCGCAGGATAAATACAATGTCAGTGTCACACAATATTGGTCATCAAGCTGATATTCAAATAACCAAACATGTTTTTTGTTGCCTTTTTTCGTGTGTGTTGATTATGCCATCTATATCAGATGTATCAGTGAGCATTACAGGAAGAGCTGGTTGAAGCTTTAGCAGGGTTTTCATTGAATGTTTTAATTCAACCAAGCAACAAAGACTTTTATTTTTCTGCAACATTCTGAGATTTTTATATAGCAATTTCAACATGTTTCGGGGAAAGTGTACTCGGGCTTTTTTATGTACAATCTGACAATGCACAGAAAAAACTCACACGCTGAAAGTGCTAAAGGCAAAAAACTCATGGTCACCATATAATTATGGAGGACAAGTAGATTAAATTTCAGGTTGTTTTCCAGAATTAGTAAATATAAAATGTATCAAAAAAGAGTGTATTTACCCATATTTCTCTTTATCACAAGTCAGTTTATGCTGATTTTGGCTATGTTGAGCTCTTTTTTATAAAATTATAGGATTTTTCATTTTCCTCACCGTGTTTTTTTTGTCTTATGCAGTGTTTGTTTTCTATTTTCACATCCATTATCATTACGAGAATTCACACATATAGGATGCATATTTTACAGTGTATGTCACTGCTTTAACATTTTTGAAATCCTTCTTGCATCTTTATGTAGTTTTATATTAACCCTATGTGTAACAGCGGCTGAATTACATAAAGTGGCTTTTAGGTGCTGTTGAATGTCTGTTAGGGTTATTGAACAGAGATATTTCTTCTTTTTCATTTGTTGACACTGTCCACGGTTAATCATCTTTAGATTGTTTTGACCATGTTACTGGTAATTCAGCTGAATATGCTTTCCTTTTTTTCTTTCTCCAGCCCCATCCCTGGCCAGGTGTATTTTTTATGGATGATTGATTGCTTGCTCCCTTGGGTAAGTTGTTGTTCCATTCAGGCTTGTTTTCTATTTGTTGTGTGAAATCCTTGACAAATGTTGCTTGACTGACTGTAGCTATTCAATAAATTTACCACAAGAGCACAGTAGCTGGTTTTTGGGTACTTGAATTTATTACCTTTTCTGCAGTGCACCTGTCTGGAAACAGGTGTGCAAAGATCATTTCGCATTTAAGATAAGTGTCAAATCACTGAAATAGGATTTAGAGGCAAATTATATTTCTTTACATTCTGCTATGAATAATAGTGTTTCCTTACTATTTAATTTCAAAAACAGTTTATCTGGAGCTCAGTGTGGCATATTTTGGTCCAGAATAAATATATCTACAACACTAGATCAACTGTGATTACATTTACCTAGAACAACTTATACCTTTTTTGATCTCTTCTGCTAATATGTAGACTAACAGGTTGCATTTTTTGACTGTGGACAACTTTGTACCTGTTCATGTTCCCTACAAGATCAGTCATTCAGGACTGATTAGCAAACGTGAGCATGCTCAAGTAAGATGGTGACCATAGCTTGCTTAAGAACAGCCGTGTTTTATCTTGGACATATAAATGGGTAAGCTTCCAAAAAGTAGCCTCATTACTGCATCTGTCTGCCATGTGATCACCTTGCACTTCTCAGCGGTCCCTCAAGAATTCCCCATGTCATGAGTGTCAGGCCCACCCAGTGAGTTATTTGCTCACACTATGACACTGTAATCCTGCTCTGCCTCGGGTTACACCCCAAAACACGCCTAATAGTCTGCTCTATTACAAGAAAAAACAATGAATTCGGCCCCTCTCTCCATCTTGCAGGGGTGAGAGAGGGTGAGGCAAATTTTAAAGAGAGTGACTGAAGTAAAGCAGGTGAGAGAGAAACAGTGAGAGAGTGAAAGAGAGAGAGATGTCATTGACTCCGTGTCCCTGTGGCTTTGTTCCTGCCATGCTCTGCAGCACAGGGCCAATGGGCCCTCGAGCAGTGTGCAGCACACACACATACGCACGCATATGCACACACACAGACATGCAGACACACACTGTGCCCCGTGCACACATGCTGTGTTTGGCCTGTCAGCCATGGTAGCACCTGTCAACTGCGCATGCTGACCACTTCATCGGACACCCCCAGAGAGAGGGGAGGGAGGCGGGTTACTACAGACACACAACAGGGAAAGCAAACAACTGACCTCTCTGTCCAGATGGGTCCTATCTTACTGTACAACACAAAACAGCAGTAGAAGTAATGCACTTTCATATATGTGAGAGGCTAACTCTGACAATCATTGCACCCTGATATTTTGAATTCAGTAGAGGAGTCAGAGACAGCATCAATAAACTACCAGGCTTTGCAAAAGTTCTGTTACACTCGTTGAGACATTCACAAAAATGAACACAAAGATTTTTGGTGCAATAAGATAAAACTTTTGGGTGGCCACATTTCTGATTAATATTATCATTAACACATATATTGAAATATTTGGAAAATAAAAATTTATCCTATTGCACAATAAAATCTTTGTGTTCATTTTGTAAGTGTAACAGAACTTTTGCAAAGCCCGGTATGCTCTTTTCTTTTCTGTCATTGTGGTAATTATCAAAAAAAAAAAAAAGTCAGCTGTAGCAGCATTCATTCACATAACTAGCAAATCTTTGAAGAACAGACTGTGAACAAAAAAATGATAGTTGTGGATTAAGC
Organism: Acanthochromis polyacanthus; assembly: GCF_021347895.1. Taxonomy (NCBI): domain Eukaryota; kingdom Metazoa; phylum Chordata; class Actinopteri; family Pomacentridae; genus Acanthochromis; species Acanthochromis polyacanthus. The sequence goes on from NC_067127.1 coordinate 26,183,051, forward strand.
ATGCAAGTCTCTTCTAAGAAATGGCAAAGTGATTGTATTTCAGAATAAAAATCCTTTCTAGAATGTGTAACTTTTGTTTCTCATCTAGACCCTTAACAGACAACAACCCGAAAGAGCATTTTAAGGTTAATATGTTAAACAATGGTGGAACCATTCATCATTTTTCTTTCAGTTAAATGTATTTTCGTGTCAATAGTAAAAACAGTCAGATGAAAACTATTTCTGCTGCATAAATTCAGTCAGTGGTTCAATATTTCTGGTAGTTCTGCTTTCTTTAGGAGAGAACTTGAAAAGATGTGCTTAAAAATGTCTTTTCAACCAAACCTATTCCCTGTTTAAATGGATAATGTACAAACTGGCTGAAAAACAAACATTAATAGCTTTTTTTTTGTTATGTTAGTGAAAGTTTATTTGTATAGACATTCGTGAATGTGGGTGAATGCTACTTTATTTTAGATGGATATATTGTAAACAGACATCAATGACATGATAAAAAGGAACTGTTATTGCTGAGCGTTGGAAAAAGGTGCACATTTAATTATATTGAAAGGTTGTGCAAGATACATGAATTGAAAATATTTGCTTCTATCCAGAGAGGATGTTAATTCTCGAGTTTCCATATAATCAAACTATTAATTCCTATGCAGGATTGCAGGTAGAATGCAACTGGCATAATAGAGTAACTCCCTGCTTTCACATCAGTCTGTCCAGCATTGTAACAAATCACTCAAAAGTTTGGATTGTTTCCATTCTGCTAATTATGCTTCCCCCTATCCTTGTCCAGCCTCCTCTGACTAGTGACTGGAAGTCGATGGACTGCCATCATCATGTTCTAATCGCTTAAATGTGTCTCTGTGGAGACAAGGAGTGAAGAGAGAGGAGCTTTGTGCAAGGAACCACAGGTGTATACTGTTGTTTTACCAGTGGTAATTAGGCTAAACATTTACAACTGGTTCATTATCAGTACTGGAGCGGCAGTCATCAGGTGTTTTTGTTTAAACCCACTGAGCCACAAAAGACAGTAAATAGAGATGGATGTCATTCCAGCATTTGTTGTTGACACCAAACTCATACCAGGCTCACGCTATAAGGGGTTTATGTTAATTTTGTCCTGTTTCAGCCCTCCTAACAATCAGAGAAGAAATCTGGCCTTGGATCTTGGTCTCAACAACATGTCAGGGATTTATTGGTCCAGTCTTTACCCTCCTAAGCTACTTGCAGATTTTTCATTGCTGTCACAATAATGTCAAATACGAGTATTAGTTTAGCTGACATTAGCATTAGCATACATTAGATATTACAACTAAAAGTTAAAATCTCATTTCCAGTTCTCACTACAGAATGGACAACCCATGTTGACTGCATTTTCCAGCTATTTTCTCCTCCATAGTTACTTAGCTTTTTGCTTTCCATTGATCTCCATTATGTTTCCATCTGTTTCCCCATAACATCAAGAGCTGCAGCACTGCTCCTGGGTTGCTCCATCAGGTGTGATGTTCTTAATGACATCCTGTGGTGTGTCATGCATCATTATTTTTATAATTGGTTGTGAGTCCATGTCTGAGATTAGAGAGAAGAATACCTGTGTGCCACTTGATTCACAAAAACTTGAACCTCTTGTTGTGTGATCCTGTCCTAAGAGAGCAACCAGTCAATTGGAAAAAAGTAGTTGATACATTGGTGGTGGTGGTGGTGGTGGTGGGGGGGGGATTTATATTTGGTGGGTGACCACACATACTAGTAAGCATGATTAACCCATAAACTGTAGTAAGTAAGGAACGAAATAATGAGTCTTGGTTACCATATTTGATATTTGACAGAAATAAATACACTGCTCAAAATAATTAAAGGAACATTTTGAAAATACATCATATTTCAATACGGGGAAAAAACAAACTGGATCTTAGCATTGATATGGACTGTTGTGTTAATGTGTTAGGAATGAAAAGTGCCACATTGTTTGATGGGAATGAAAATTATCAACCCTCCAGGAGGGCTAAATTCAAGACACCCCAAAATCAAAGTGAAAAACTGATGTGGCAGTCTAGTCCATCTTGCTGAAATTCCTTGGCAGCAACTCAAAATGGTATTCAGTAGTTTGTATGGCCTCCATGTGTTTGTATGCATGACTGACGATGCCGGGACAAGCTCTGAATGAAACGACAGATGATGTCCTGGGGTATCTCCTCCCAGAACTGGACCAGGGCATCGCTGAGCTCCTGGACAGTCTGAGGAGCAACCTGTTGGTGTCAGATGGAACAAAACATAATGTTCCAAAGGTGTTCTATTGGATTCAGGTCAGGTGAGCGTGGGGGCCAGCTAATGGTATCAGTTCCTTCATCCTCCAGGAACTGCATGAGTTCTCTTACCACATAAGACTGGGCATTGTCGTGCACCAGAAGGAATCTAGGACCACTGCACCAATGTAGGGTCTGACAATGGGTCAAAGGATTTCATCCTGATACCTAAAGGCAGTCAGAATGCCATTGTCCAGCCTGTAGAGGTCCGTGCATCCCTCCATGGATATGCCTCCCCACACCATCACTGACCCACCACCAAACCGGTCATGCTGAACAATATTACAGGCAGCCGAGCTCCACGGTGCCAGTCAGCGAGCACAACGGGCACTAGAGGACGCCGGGCCCTCAGACCACTCTCATTAAATCTCTTTCTGATTGTTTGATCAGAGACATTCACACCAGTGGTCTGCTGGAGGTCATTTTGTAGAGCTATTGCAGTGCTCATCCTGTTCCTCCTTGCACAAAGGAGCAGATACCTGTCCTGCTGATCGGTTGAGGACCTTCGACAGCCCTGTCAAGCTCTCCCAGACTAACTGCCTGTCTCCTGGAATCTCCTCCTTGCACTTGAGAATGTGCTGGGAGACACAGCAAACCTTCTGGCAATGGCACGCATTGATGTGACATCCTGGAGGAGTTGGACTGTCTGTGGAACCTCTGTAGGGTCCAGGTATCGCCTCATGCTACCAGAAGTGACACTGACCCTAGCCAAATGCAAAACTAGTGAAAAACAGTCAGACAATATTAGGAAGGAAAAAATGTCAGTGGCCTTCGCCTGTAAACTCATTCCTGTTTTGGGGGTTGTCTCATTGTTACCCCCTCTAGTGCATCTGTTGTTCATTTTATGAACACCAAAGCAGCTGAAACTGACTAAAAAGCCCCTCAGTTACTTACTTGCCCAGATCAGTATCCCAAGTTTCACTGATTTGATGCCATACTTAGATTAAAAAGTGTTCCTTTAATTTTTTTGAGCAGTGTACATTTCATTGTTCTTTCTGACCATTTGATGAACAAAAATGTCAATTACGCTTGAGTAAATGAAACCTTTTACTCTCAGTTGGTATCATTCTTGTGCTAATGGTTTTTCTTTGCTCCCGATTAAAACACCTATAGATGCATTAATAATTTCTCTATGCAGGAACAACCTGTGCTAACAAGGCAATTAGCACTCATTAAATATTTTATCTAAGAAATGGTGAGTCTACAGCAAGTGTCCACAACTTTCCAGGACAGTAGATTTATATATCCCTTATTAATCCCACGAGGGGAAATTCTGATTTTCGCATAGGGTCAGCTGCAGTACAGCTGCAGTACCCCTGGAGCAATTAGGGGTTAGGTGTCTTGCTCAGGGATACCTCGACATGAGCACGACAGGCCGGGGATCAAACTGCAACCCTCCGGTTGTGAGACGGCCACTCTACCTACTGAGCTATAAATTAGCTTAACAGCAGCTTCACTACAAAAGTATGAATACTGGTATGTGCCCATTTCTGTCAAACTCTCATCACAGCAGGATTATTACATTGCTGCATTTTAATCCTTGTAATGAGGACAAACTGCAATATTCTCCATGCATAGTAACTTCAAGGGCTGAAAGCTTGCTTGAACAACATAAACAGGTTCTGGCTAATGCAGTCATAACATTCATCCATTCACTGTATGTTCATAACTGATTTAATTTCAATGTAATAATGCACATAATGTGTCTGTAATATGTTTGTAATGCGGTTTCAAGTCAGCTGTTCCTCTTTTTGATTAGTCACGTTGTCAGTGTTTTGCACTACAGCCTCCAACAGAGTAGATTACATTTGCTCTTTGGTCTGATGGAGCATTCATAAATAAAAAAAGAATAGGATGGAATTAAGTAAGAGTGGAGAAAGCTTCAGAGAAGAGGGATTAGGATTCATAGTGTTTGTTAGAGACAGAGAGCAGTCGTGGCATTGTTTACCTCCTGCTTTATTCCTGGGCTTATTGGCAAGGCTTCAGTCTTAACTAGGCATTGATTCTTATTTAGGAGTGGAGAATCTAGAGTATGAGGGTTGTTAAAAAAAAAGTGGATTTAACACAAACCTTCTGCTGCCCAATGTGTGCGCATGTAAGGTGAAGAGGTATTCATCGTCCTCCATGACACCTGCTGGGTAAAAGTATCTCTGTGTTTCTTCTAATTTCCATTTACTGTAAGGCTCAGCCAAAGGTATTTTTATTCCTCTTCTCTCCCTCTTTGTGAGATTCCTGCTGTGCTTGTGTTTGTCTTATGCACTTTGTTGTGAAACTGATTTGGCGACACCTGTAGTTACTGGAGGTAATGGGAGATGTGTTTTAATATCACAAGTAATGACACATAAATGACACACAACAACCACTTGGAGCAACAAAAGCACCTAGATCAGCAAATGTGCTCAACAGAAAACGAACAAAGTGCAGCTTATGTACTGAGTGATGGGGGAGTTTAGATGAACTGTATTCTTCATTGCAAGATGGGGCTTATTTAATTTCATTCCCGTGAAAGTTGCTCAAATGTGATGTATCTTGTACACTTTTTAAGTGTTGCTGAACTGAATTTTTCAACTTCTTCAAATAAAAAAAGAGTCTCTTCCCAGGGTTTGCACTGCTATATTCTCTATTGCACAACTGCAATTTAACAGTGATTGCATATGGGAAAATGCTTTTTGGGCCAGTGTGCATCATGATAAACATTGAAGTTGTAGTGGCACTTCTTGGCCACTACAAGAAGTGCCACTACTCAACCAAATCCATGTTTGGTTGAGCTGGAATCAGACCCTCCCATCTTCCCACCAGAAAATTCACATCATGTTATTTCAACCCTTTGAACCCTTGTTTGAGTTTCACTCCTTTTGTTTACAGGCTTATGGCATAGTCACTAAATATCTTAACAGCGCATTTTTTGAAATAGTTTGCAAAATTGACCTGTATTGCTAAACCAATACGAGATCAGTATTCCAGGGATGTTAAAATCATGCTAATAGGCTGTCATTTGTCTTAGTTCTTTCAAAATAAAATCTCATATTTAATGCATATGTACAGTGCATGAAGCATGCTGTCAGTTTGTTTATTTATTTATTTATTTTTTAATTTTTGGGATAAATATTTTGTGAGTTTCTGTTATGCAGAGTTTCCATCAGGCCTGAACAAAATGTGAATCAGTCAGTTGACTGGGGTTGCCCAGTCAAATTTTATTAGCTGCATTTCTTTGCATCATAAATATCTCGGTTTACTTAGTATTTATCTGTTTCTGTGTACTTTAACAGACAACGATAACCAGGATTACTTTTAATACTGAAGAAAGTTCGGCGATGTTGTGACAGTTGATGGTTTCTCAGCGTGTGGGACTGGCTGTGTGTCGCTCAACACAGATTGGTTAATCTTGAAGAAATCATTTTTGTCAAATTGCACTCTCTCCAACATTGTCATCTTAAATAAGGACAAAGGGTAGAATTGTAAATGTTCATTGTTAGACTTCCTATGTGTTCATAAAAATTGAGTTACATCAATTTTGGTGCATTGCAGTTAAGGTTGTTGGATCCTAACAAAAAGATTGCCCTGAATTCCTGCAGTGTAAAGCTTAAACTTTGAGAGATTAGATATGAAATTATGAGAAGTGCTTTTTGACATGATTTCCAAGCAGATAAATGTACATTTGCCTATGATGGATCTATGATTCATTGATCCTTGGAATAATAAAGTTGCAAAAAAAATTAAAGAGGTCAGTATACAATAACTATGATCCAGAGTTTCAGTAGATGACAACTGGACTTCTGTTTCTGGTACTTTAAAGACTTTTCACCTCTCATCCAGGAGGCTTTTTTTTAGTTTTAACTTAGAACACAACACTTATAGAAAGAAGTAGTGACAGAATTCCAAGCCACTGTTCCTGACATAATGTCATAAATAGGTTTCAATCTGTGGTTTGCAGTTATGAAAACTTTTTGGGAAGCTAACATATTTGTACTGTCACTTACACATTGTCGGAGGATTCCCCAATACAGGGTTGTCAAACTGTAAAAGACATGAAATAGGCACATTTACATAAACGACAGCTATCTTCATTGTACAAATGTAACAATGGCACTATCCATCTCTCCTTTTCTCTCTCTGGTAGTACAGGGATGAAAGGGAGGTGGGGGAGGAGTGGGAGAGTGGAAAGAGAGGGAAGATATTAATTAAGCAGGGATTGTGCATTGACTCTGCCTTGTGCATAAGACAGAAGGTTAAGCAAATGCCAGGGCAGCAGTGTCACTTCAAACAATGACTATTAGCTTTAGAATCAGCCTTGTGTCTGCCGAGGAAACACAGTCCATTCAGACTCCTGATTGCCACTCAGCACAGCGTCTGCATGGTGGAGGTAGTGGGTGGTTGTGGTGAAGAGTGTGTGTGTGTGTGTGTGTGTGTGTGTGTGTGTGTGTGTGTGTGTGTGTGTGTGTGTGTGTGTGTGTGTGTGTGTGTGTGTGGTAGTGGGTGGGTCATTCTATTTCAATCTGTGGTTAAATTAGCCGAAGGTGGCACAGGTTGAAAACATACAATTATTGGTGTGAGTCGGGCCGATGGGGACTGGAGAGGCAGGGGCAAAACTTAAAAAAAAAAAAAAAGAAGAAGATAGTGATAAAGACAGATATTATTGAAAGAGGTGATGGTGGACAACAAGAAAGACAGAGGAGGAGCCGGAGGCTGGAAGGTGTGTTGGAAAAGGGCTGTCAGAGGTAACTATAGAAATGATAGCCTATTGTCTCAAATACAATCGATGAAGACATCCATGTTGCAAATGGCACATTGACTAAGGATTCAAAGGAAGATAGTGATGTTCATCTGAAACAGCTATTGCTTTTCAATAGCTTTTCAATGTGAACCACTATGTAGGTTACATTTTAAAAAGCACATTCTACAAAAAGTATAATCATTAACCATATGCAGTATGGTGCAGGGTGACACAGTGACACCTATCAGCTAGATGGTCTTGGGTTTGATTTTTGTGGTTGGGGCCTTTCTGTGTAGACTTTTCAGATTCACCTGATGTCTGTCTGTCTTTCAGTGTTAGTTCTGTGATTGAGACAGCTGTGACCTGCTGAGGGAGTCCCCCGCCTTTGGCCCTTTGTAAGCTGAGACAGGCCCTATTACATGTGCAGAGAACAAATGGTGCTTGTTATGAGGAGAGACTATACCAGGAGATTCTTGGTCATTTATACTTTAATAATTCATCATTTAGAAGAACTGTGAATGCTTTGATTTGTACATGCTTTCCATCACAGTGGACATTATAAATTCTCTAGAAATCTTTAGATGTCCACATCCACAGAAAACATCCACAACAGCCCTGCATGTTTTTCTGGAGTTCGTATGAGGGCCAATTCAAATGTCTGTGTAGCAGACCAATATGTGTCAATTACAGTATGACTGGAGTCATGTGAGCATCTACTGTCTGCAGTCCACATCAGTCATGTAATCACCTTGAACAGGTGACATCATTGTGCAACTGATATTAACAATATTTTGCTGAGCTACAAAGCAAAACTACAAAGCATATTGTAGCAGTTATGCCACTTACTGTATGCTCTGCATGCATGTCATGATGACATCTTTTATTCTTTGATCCCTGTTATCAACCTATTCCTGCCAGAAATAAAGAATTGCTGATTTATAGATAGAATCACTGGAAATTGTGGAATATTCTAAGAGCTTGAAAAGATTGTGTAAGAACTTTTGAAACTCACATTCTGACAGCTAAGATACACTTTCATTATGGGTGGAGTTAAAAACTTCTCTTGATCTGTCTTTCTCATACTCTATAAAGATGGACATCAACTGAAGCCAGAATTTCACAGAAACAGGTGCGCTGTCTTGCACTAGTGATATCATTTCCACTCTCAGTTGCTACTGCACAGACTCTGATTGCAAATATCATCACCAATGCAAGATGGCAGTGCCTATTTCTGAAATATTTTGGCAGTCATTATGTCCAACTCTATATACAACCTGTGGTATTTACTAAAAAAAGCAACTATACAATCCATCAGTCTGAGGACGGTGTGTGATTCCCCTGTGAGAACAATGGTGCAGTTAAGTCTCTAATAGATGGCAGGGGTTATATAAGGTACCTCTTGTCAGTCAGTTATAGAAGTGGTGCATTAGTGTAGCTGTGTTCATGCCTTGTTAATTTATTATGAGTTGACATTTTGTGCACTTAAGCCCCGCCCTTGAGAGAGGCCACCCAGAACAAGTATAGATGTTTTAGGATGCTTGTTTGAAGCAGACTGAGCCTTTAACTATTCAGGGGGAAAACGAGTGCAAAAATATTTGCTGGGGTCAAAAATGCCCCTGTTAAATGCACTGAATACAAACTGTAATAGATTGGGATATAGCAAATAAAAGCTTAGTTAAGTGACAAACACAAATAAAGAAGGACTTCTTAATTTTACTGAGCTGTGTAGTATTCAAAACTGATTACAAAAAATGCCATGGGGCCACAGTGAGTTTTCTCTATAGTTGTCAATTACTTTTAACCTAACATGCTATCTACACAAATACTTACAGCGAACCTATAGAGCAGCAGAAGCTGGCACTAAGTTGGAATAAATCGCCACATCAACATGACAAAAATAAGGAGGAAATAAACAAACCAGCAAAGCGGAGAGAGCCTAATGTTAGGGGCCTCTTTTGTATTGAGAGAAATTACAGGAGCGTTTGATTTGCACCGAGGTGCCGTCCTGAACATATGGCGTTTTAATTCTTGCCGGTCTCATCTGGATAACTCGGGGCCTGGCGAATCTCGTACCACCATCAGGGAAATATGGGCACAAGCAGAATGCTTAACAGCAAAGGGCTCCAATTTCCCACCTTAATGGGCATTCTCATCCCATTTTTCCCGCTTGCTTCTCTCTCTCTCTCTCTCTCTCTCTCTCTCTCTCTCTCCCTCTCTCTCTTTCTTCTCTCTCTTTTTGTCTCTTAAATCCAGGCCTTTTGTTTGTTTTTCATTTTTTTCAGCCCTTTTTTGTCATTCTTTTCACTCCTCCTGTCCTCCCCGCTTCCCTTATTTGCATTGATTTCCCCACTTAGAGGAAGAGTGGACTCGGAGGGAAAATAGGCCTCTATCAAAACACTCACACACTCACATACACACACATTTCCTCACCGTCCAAACACACACACACACACACACACCTGACACATAGCAGAAGACTAGCAGTGTGCAGAATATGTTTGTGGCTGTTTTTTTTTTTTTAATCGTCTGATGCCTTTTGTGTGGGTTGACAGCTTGAGACGAGTGACTAATAAGTCCAGGCCTGGTGCTGTCCTGCTGGGCTGAGCAGTCTCTTTACACACACACACACACACACACATACACACACACACACAAAAAGAGACCCTGAGCTTGGCTTCATATTCACTGCGCGCGCACACACACACACACACACACACACACACACACACACACACACACACACACACACACACACACACACACACACACACACACACACACACACACACACACACACACACACACACACACACACACACACAGTTTTTCACACAAAAACACACTCATAGGCCCCTAATCATCCTGGTGTCTAGCACTCCGCTGGCGATCACCACTCCGCCACACTGCCATCATGGGCCAATTAAGTGGCCATATATCTGTCTAACAGTCTCCTCTGGCTGAATGGACAGTGGTGGAGTAGCAGTAGTAAGCCGCTACATGAGCCCACCCGTGGCTAGCAGTCAATTTGTAGCTTAAAGCCTAGTTGCCACAACACTCCAGCATTATTAGGACTAGTAACACTATTGAGGATTCTTCTGAGTGTGTGTGTCTAAGAGAGAGAGTGCTTAGAAGAAAAAAAAAAAAAGGTTGTACACCCTTTTGTGTGTGCCCAAGCATATATGTGTGCTTCTGTGCTCAAATGTTTACCATTGTGCTCTTGTGCATCTGTGTGAATGTATACTTATTTAGAATCATTCAAGTTTCAGAATGACTACGAAACTATGTGTGTGCTTATTGCTTTACTTTGGTATTTAAAGTAGGAGCTGTAGTTTCCATGTGTGTGTAGTTCTTGTAATAAGGTTTGTAATACACTCCTGTGCGTTTGCCAGTGTCTGTTTGTGTCTTGTTGTCCTTGTTCTTCGCTTGTGCACACATGCACAAGAACCAAACCTCATAAGTCATAAAACAAACATCCACCGGGCTCCTTTTGGGAATGACCCAGTTGTTAAATTGGGCTGCCCCGCTGTCACCTCACAACAGGGAAACAGCCATATTTTGGCCATGGCTCATCTAGTCTGTCCAACTCTGCCGCAAAAACAGAAAGCGACCACATCTGGCACCCCAATGGAGAAGTCAGTGGAGGACCAGTGGTGTGCGAATAATAGCTAATGGTGCGTTCATGTGCACAGGCTTATGTACTTTTGTACAAGTTCTAAATGTGTAATTGCATGATGATAATCTTTGTTAGGTTAGGTTTGACTTTCCCTCATTTCTCTGAGTTTTCATGAACTCAGAGAGCATCAAAATCAGCATGTGTTTGCTGAAGACAAAAACAAAAAAGTTCAGTTTCAGATGCATTTTGCCTTTACAGGTAAACAAGTTGATTGTAATTTTTGCTTTGCAGTCAATCTTGATACAATGAAATGGACCCCTAGACTGTGATTCTATGTTTATTCTTTATTAACCACAAACTGACAATGAATTGACTCTTCAGTACAAACTATACATGGTTGTCATTAGTTAGCAACATAATATATATAACTGTGTGAGCAGCTCAGACCCCGATATTCCCTTTACAACTAACATTAACTTGCAAGTTGTATTTGGATACATTATTAAGTTGATAAAAACTGATCCATGCATCTTCACATTTACACCTGATATAAAAGGTGTAAATGTTGTTTAGTTTAACTGAGATCCAATCAGAATGTAAAACTGATCTGTTCTAAATCTGGTCTGATTGATCAAATCATTGCCAGTGCATCTGCACCTGCAGCAAAATGCATTTTTCGTTGTACAGGTGAGTGTAGAGTACTCAGAAGTTATGAGAAGTCAAACTGTGTTTATGTTAAAGTGATTCTTTGTACTACAAGAATACTCAAGACTATTTCCCTCTTTCCATCCACCTTGGAGGTTGGTGAAGTCAAGCCAGAAATCCAGAGTCACAAAGATTTACATTTTTTGTATATTTGATTTTCTTCAGCACTCTTTATTAATATCACATTTCTCTGTATAGTCATGAATTGGTGTCACAAAGCCTTTGGCAAATTGTCATCCTCTTGCATCTTGTGCTGAATCTAACATTGACTTTTCATTCACACAGAGATCACTTTAATAAACTAAATTTACAGATCCAGTGTGGCATTACCATGCATTGTCTGTAGCAAAGGTGACTTCAGTCTTAATTCCTAATAATTGCTTGGTTGCCTGAAAGTTTTGATTTGCATAGATTTAAATGCCTTGAAGTAAAAAAAAAAAAAAAAGAAATGGTAAATAGTCTTTATTTATATAGCGTTTTACTATACCTGCAAGACACTCAAAGCGCTTTACATGATACGTCACATTCATCCATTCACACACACATTCACACACTGATGGCGGAAGCTGCCATGCAAGGCGCTAACCACGACCCATCAGGAGCAATTAGGGGTTTGGTGTCTTGCTCAGGGTCACCTCGACATGAGCACAACGGGCCGGGGGATCGAACCGGCAACCCTTCGGTTGCAAGACGGCCACTCTATCCACTGAGCCATGTCACTCAAAGAGTTTCCAAAGAGAATTGTAGCAAATACAGAGTTTGTTGAAGATAAACCCAGTTTATGACTGACTTGGTTGTGCTTGATGAATGACAGAGCTGACAGTTTTCAAGATGGTCACAGATTACTTTTTGTTGCTTTATGAATCCATATGGAGACATCAGTTCAATTTCAGTCCAAGGTTCAATGTACAGTATGAAAGGAAAGCTTCTTTTTCTGCTGTTCCGAATACAGTCCAAATTACGCTGCATTTAGGAAAGGTATTTGACTATCATCTGCTCCAGAGAAATGGCTCAGTGACTTAAATTGGAAGATTTGTTTGCTGAAGGCAGATTTTAATGACTGTAGAAGGACTACCACATATTCCGTTTACTTTCCTAGGGCAAATGTAGTTTATGTACAGTACCTAACAAAAATTAGGTGTCACAGTTATTTAGTTGCTGGAGTCCATATAATTTGACGGATTTACAGGCTGTGTATTTCAAAAACACACAATATACAAGGTGAGAAAAAATAGATGGAAAGAGACAATTACCATAAAAAACAAGACGAGAACCCAAAAGAGAGAAAAAGAGAAAGAAAAAATGAAAGAGAAAAGGAAATGAGGTAAAGCCCAGAGTGCTCCAGAAGTGATTATTCTAATTTAGCAGCCAATGTAAATCTAAATGAAGTCACGTCAGGAGTCGGTGGATGGCCACAACACAATCGCTCTGGGATTCCCCATCAGATTGTCTTCCTCTCTCTTCTTTCAATCCAACTCTATCCATCTCCATCTCAGAGACACTGTTTGAGGATTTTGAGTGGGTAACCTCAGCAACACCACACGCAGCGGGGACCAACAGAGGTATTACTGTGTTTAGTATTGCTTTTTGGGTTGGGAGAATGAGTGGGATGGGGTGATGGGAGAACAGGAAGGAAGGAAGGCGGAGGTGCAGGAGGTTACAGAGCCTATCTGGGCTTGCTGACAAACACCGTTGGACTCATATTTCCATCTGGGTCCCAACAGATCGGGACGGCGGGGACGTGGCGACGCAGCCAGTTGTCTCGGTCCCAGCGCCCACAGATGACTAAATATGCCATAAGCACAGTATGTATATTGTGTGTGTCTATAAATCACTTCTATTCATTAGATCATAAACATAAAAAGAGTTAAGAGTTAAATCACAGTTGCTTATATTAACTCGAAAAGAAGATGTAAACAATACTAAAACAGTACTTCTGCTGTGACTATTCATTTGAATGAGTACAACATATACAAGCATGTGGGATTTTGTTAGTGTGTACACACATTCCACAAAGATCCTGCACTTACTCAGTTAGCCTCAGAGTGTATTTGTGTAATCACGGTTGAAGAAATATGATTTTGTTCACGCAAGATGACATTATGAAAAAGTTAACAGCAGATTGTCCTCTTCAGAAATGTCCAAAATATCTAAGAAAAAGGCACCTAATTTAGCTTTTTAACTTTAAGTAACTTTTAAAACACTGCTACATGATCCAACAAAGGCGATGTCTGAAGCATAGTTGGGCTTTTAAACACTTGCTAAATGGGATGCCTCATAATTTTTTGAATTGTCCTTCTTGGGTGATTGTTAACATTGTTCATGTTTTTAGAGTAAATGAAAACAAAAAACCACAGCATATTGTTTTACTAACCTTTAATAATAATCATCCATGTAGATCAGTTAATTTAAATCCATTTCATTAATTTTTATGTCCATATTGTTATTATTATTATTGTTTAGTGTGTGTTATTAAACATAATTATTGTTATGTAGTATTCTTAGGGAATATATCTCTTAACTAAAAATGTTATTGTAATTTGGGTGAAATGATTTTTTAAAATCATTGAATTAAAGATAAAATTTCAAGAGTATGTCTTTTTTTATTCTTTAATAAAAACAACAACTTGATATAGTTTTAATTTTTTTTCTTATTAGTCAGTTGCTCTTTAGAGTGGAGGGCTACAACAAAAGTGATTTGGATTGTTTGTTTTGACAAACATCTCTGATGATTTGATACAAAACACAAGTTTTTTTTAATAACCCAAATTAAAATGACTTTGAAGATCAAGATTTAAAAAAACCATTAAAACCTAATTTAGTAAGCCCACCAATACAAGGAAGCCCATTTTTTTTACTTTTTGTACAGATTTATGTAAGTGTGTTTGGGTGCCTGACTGCACTGGTGTGGGACCCCAGCCGACAAGCCGATGCAATGTAGCACCTCCTTGCACTAAGTGGTCATTCATCACTGGGAGAGCTCCAGATAACGCCAGCCTTCACCAGCGGGTCAGCAGACGACCGTCTCCTGACCTGGCTGCCAAAACATTTAACCGTCACCTCCCACGGCACAGACCCAGCTTGAATGTGTGTGTGTGATGGAGGGGGGCAGTGATCCCATTTGAGGTATAACTCAGCCAAAGGTGACCTCTGATCCACCCTTCATCCCCTGAAACTCAGCCCATCTCTCCTGTTAGCAGCCCTCTTCACCAGCCAGTCAACCTAAAAGCCAAAGAGCCTTCCCCGTCGGCTCTAATTCAGTCTTCTTGTGCATTTTCGTGGGTGTACAGAGATACATGAAGCTGTGATTATGAAAAAACAATTCACAATCAAACACCGATCACACTGCTGCATCAGCATTTCTTGTATCTCTATCAGTGCTACCAGATTGGCCAAGTCTTATTCCAAAGAAATGTTGCAGATACCTCACTGCATTTTTAACTTTTCGCCCACAACGTAAAACCACATGCAACTTCTGCATCAGCTGCCCCTCCCAACCCCTTATCCTTGAAGTCCCCAGTCTCAATCTGAAGAGGAGTAGCGACAGGGCGGTGCGAAGGAGAATAGAGGCAAAGAGATTGATGAAGAACCCTTTTGATACACCGCTGCAGGCAAAGGAAACGAAAATTGATTGAACCTTGATGAGAATTATATCAAGGGGAGCGTTCATTTGGCATGATGGACCTGCTGCATGCACCGGGGAGTAAGGAGGCCTGTACATATGTATGATCTGTGCTTGACTGTGATTCAGAGTTAAAGGGAAGCACAGGGGAATAGCACATTTCCATGATTTTTTCTTTTAACCTTCTTTTGACATGCCCTCTGATAATACTAGATTAAGCCATGTAGGTATAAATAAGTAATAAGTACATATACTTTAAAAAATGAATCTTAAATGTGTCTTTCTATAAATCTATGCTTGTTTTTCTTGATGCAGTAATGTAGTTTACAGTAATCCAAGAAAATAGATCAATGTTTTATTGATTTACTTATTTATTTGACACAATGTTAAGAGTGCTGCCCAAGCAAAGTCAAAGTGAAAAGAATTAAAAAAAAACCCATATACAACATATGTATGTACAACAACATAAACATCATAAAACATCTGTGTCACAGGGGTTCCCATTGGAATAGTTTTACAGCGTCAGCTTGTTTTATATGGTCAATCCTGACTCCCAAAAATTATATTTCTGAACAACCACACTGTATTCTGATTTACATTTTAAAAGAAATGCATGCTTCTTCAAAATGTAAGAAAATGACATCACATTTTGGTTGATTCTTGTATAACAGAAGCTTGATAGAAGTATGGTTAAGTTGAGGTATGAAAACTACAAAATAGTTTAGGAAAATGTCATGCCTTGGCTTAAACTATAACACTTTCACAAAGTGCTTGAAGCTTCTTCTCCATTTTTGGGATTATCAGGATGACGAGTCCTGCCCTATCTAATATTTGATTGGTTTCCTTTAATGCAGTGATAGTAAAGCAATAAAATGATGCATATGTATATTTAAAAAAAAAAAAGAAACATTTTTGTGACGTGTGACGCTACTATGGTACAGATCATTAATAGGAACCAAGTAGCTTGAAACTGTCCCAGTGGATCTGCTCCCCATTGCAATCCTTTGAAAATACATAAAACTGGCATTACTGGACAGCGGATGTAGTGATAACTGTTAGCTGTCTGAAAGCATCTTTCGAGATCACAGTCATGCTACGAGCTGTACTTTGACAGGGCTATGCTTTAACTCGGACTTTCAATGCAAAGGTTGGAGATTGAGTCAAATCTGGTAACATTAAATTGATATTTAATTTAGGTCTGGTTTCCACTTTTAGTGTGTTTTACTGACAGTTCATGAACCTTTTAAGTCACTGCTTGGTTCAGCTAAGGTGCCAAAGCTACTTGATTAGGCTAAGAAAAAGATCATGTTTTGGGTTAAATGGAGAGTGATAACTGCATCAAAATTTTACATAAATGTATTAAACTGCAAGAGATTATCGGGACTGTTTTCTTTTCACCAATAATCACAATTGATGAAAACACAGCTTCTGATTTACTCGTAGTGCTACAATACCTGCTAGTATCGACTGCATGACAGCAGTTGATTGCAGTCTGTTATTGGACTGATAATGCCAAAATTGTGTGGAAGAATATTTGCTAAAGAGCTTACAGTGGTGACATCATCAGTTTTATCAGTCAAAAGTACTTCTTAAATTACATTTTTGACCTGATGATGACACTATATGAAAAGTTGGTGGGTCATCACAGCTATTGCAATTCAGCCTGAGGGGAGCTGGATTTCTGAGGCAAATTTCATAACAAGCTTTCCAAAGATGCCAAACTATTTCACTCAGAGCTAGAAAGCCAACCTCACAGTAGCATGACACATATATATATATATATATATATATATATATGCAGACTGACTATACTCCATTGCCACGTGTAGAGCCATGCTGCTGGTCCGGCTGAAAATAGAATTAAATTTAGATAAAAACTATGTAAGAAATAAGTCAAGTAGTATAGGTAAAAGAATGGATTAGGAGGCTATCCTGTACCACATAACTTTATAAGTTTATAACTTACTTTAGACAGACAAGGGTACAGGAGTGGGGTGAAGAGCAGTATTATTAATGACCTTAACCTGTGGTCACATGAAGAAAACCCTAACAAAGCATACACAAAATAAAGGCTGATTTTATGTTTTTGACATTTATGAAATGTGTAAATATGTAAGAGTGTGTTGAATACAATGATCATGTTGACATGAATAGATTTTTTTGTTACACTTGTGATTTGTTGCTCTTATTTTAGAAGAATACTGAGACAACACACTTTGAAAAACATGACAAAAAAGGAAATAACAGTAGCTATGGATGCCAGGTTTCTTAGTGTGAGGCATTTGAAAGTTTTTATGTTGTTCATGCAGCAGAATTTGATCTAGAACCATTTATTAATTGTAAAAATTCAACACGATTTCACAGACCTCAAACAAACAAAGAGTAATTAATTTTACACTGGTTTCACAGCATGCGTTTCATGTGAAGTTTGGCAGGTTGACAGAATCAAGACCATTCCATCAGACCGCTAGAGCGGTCAAATATGGCTGTGTGTGTGTATGTGTGAGCATGTGTGTGTGCGTGTGTGTGCCTTTGTGCATGCATGTGTGCATGAGAGACAGGGTTGGGTATATATGCCATCTGGCAGTGGTGCCTCACACCCAACGTTACCCGTCCCCGTGTGTCGGATCAGAACCACCGGATCATGGATCCAGATCACTGCACACACCAGACATCGCCAAAAATAAACACACATACACATCACATGCAACACTAATACACAGAATACACAGATGCTTGGAGAGAACACGCTAATTGCAGTCTGTGGTTGTCAATCAACCGCTGTCCCCCCCTCTCCTCCTCATCATTATCTTTTTTTCTTCATTGTGTCGTTTCTTCCTCAACCTGCACTGTGGAGGCCCCCCACCCCCCGCTGGGGACAGTTGAGATCAATCTGAGGATGCTTGGAGATATTCATTAAGACCGCAGAAGACACTAAAGCTGCATGACAACAATGCCTTCCAAGATGAAAATGACAGCTGACATGGAGTCCCTTGCCATGAACATCGCCTTAAAACTCTGGAGTGGTCAGAAGGATTTTTTTTAATGCACAGTGATTGCTGTTCATAACTTTCACAGTGCTTCCAAAATATATGCTCAAGCTGCACATGTTGACACTCTTGAGAGCTACAGATGTATTCTGCAAGAAATAGGTTTCAGGTACCACCAATAATGTTTGAAAAACACCTCAGTCTTTACCAAAAAAATAAGTGCAAAAGTTTTTGTTGAATGATACAGAATTTGCTAATATCCATTGGTTTTCAGAATCTTTAATCAACTTAGGGATAGGTTAGATGTTTTATGTCTGTGTTAATGCAATACTAAAATACCATAGGTACAATTCAAGAGTTATTAGTTGCTGTAATCACTGTTCTTGTCAATAACAGCTGTAAGGGGAACCCTTTGAAATGAGATTACACTGTAATCTGCAGTCCTCTTTCTGTACCAAACAGACGCTCTAAACTTGATAAAACTATCTTTGGCTGCCTATCTGAAAGCAAGAAAATCATTACTGTCTGAGATAAAGGTTCTCACCTTATGCTAGACATAACCTTTCTCAAGACATTGACAGTTGTAAGGATTTACTGAATTTAATGATAGGAATATTCAACGTTACCTTGCAGTGGTAGAAAGGTAGGGGATTTCTGAAAAGTACAGCATTTCAGTTTAATGCAAGGTTTTATTCAGTCAAATTTGGAGTTTAACAATGTATGAATCGTGCATCTGATGTTGGGCCATCCAGGGAGCTGTGTGCCACTACCAAGACTAACCTAGCTGCTAAATGATCAGTTGTTTGTTTAGCCAAAATACCCTGTTAATTATTTCTATACGTTAATTACAAGATGTTAGGCATGGAAATGGAGGACCTGAACTTATTGAGAGGCTGGAGCTATGGTGAGTTAAACATAGAAAGTAAGGTAATTGATCACTATTTTCGAGTAACATGACCTTTTGAGTATTGGGAGAACATGTCGACACTGTGAATGGAAAAGCACATTCAGCATTACTTTTCAGCCTGCCCTTTCTTAGAGGTGCAAATATAATTTCACTGAAATCTCAAAGATTCCAAAAACACTGGGAGGCATTTATACATTCTCCAATGTAAAATCAAAGTCAGGCAAGGCTTGCTCTAGATTGTCTTCAAATATCCAAGATTTATTGCATAACTGTGGTCAGCAATGAGAAAAGTACTGTGAAGTGGTTCAAAAAAGTGAGGACAATTAGAAAAAAATAAAATCAAACAGCAGAACTCAATAGAACTTAGAGACCAAATATTTGGGTTTTCATGCAGAGAGTTCCTCCCCCTCCAACCCTGTATTTGCCTCATGCACGCACACATACACACGCGTGCACACACACACACACACACACACACACACACACACACACATATACTACTACATAGGCACAGCTGTTTTTCACAGGAAATTGGACTTGTTTGCTGGAACAGGTGTTTAGGCAGCCAAAAACATCTAACCAAACTCACACAGCATCTTTAATTGTATGGATATTTTCAACTTGTTTATCTTCAAGCCCAGATCCCTGCTGAAAATATGCTGTTTGTTGTCTCTATTTGGATTTTACTGACTGTATATTGGCAAATTAAAGAGAAAACGAAAAATCACTTAGAAATGTCAAAATAAACTTCACAGAAAAGTACAAACAGAAAGTTTGAGGATATTATAATACTGGTGCTGCTGGTGTGTGTGTGTGTGTGTGTGGGGGGGGGGGGTTGTGGTGGTGGTGGTGGGGGGTGCATGTACATTATTTAACTGTTTTTTAGGATTAAAACCAAGATGCATAAAAGAAAATGTTTTCCTTTCTGATGCCACAGTTCAGTTCAGTATATGAAATTAATGCAGGCAGGCAAGTGACTACTGATTTGCGGGTACAACACACCTGTGTCATTTATAATTGTTAGATGTTTTCTTATGGATGGCCTTGAAATGAGGCTAAATACCAATTTATTCTATGTTTATTCTATGTTGACACACTGTCCACGGAGGCCCCTCTTTGATAAGTGAACACTGGTCAGGGTTGCAGGTCCTTCCTTGGCAACTACAAAAATAGTAGTAGGACAACTATATGCATTTGCACTATTTTCCAACAAACAATGTAAAGTTAGCTATAGGTTAGGTACTTACTTTGTTAGCATAATTGGATAGTTATCATTTGCCAGATTCAGCACCTATCTTGTTCCTATTGCTATTTGATTTTTAAAGAAAGCAAAATGGGGGAAAAAGCAAGCTATGTGTAGTGAATTCGAATTGGTGATTTTATTCCATCCATCCATTCACCCATCTATTATCTATACACCGCTTAACCGTCATTAGGGTCATGGTGGGCTGGAGTGTATCCCAACTGACTTAGGGTGAAGGCAGGGGAGGTCATCAGTCTGTTACAGGGAGAATTGGTGCTTTGACTTCTATGAGCATTTATTTGCTTCGATATTCTATGAGTGAATCAGCGTAACACGGATGTGACGCACAAACAAATCGACCTTGAAGTCCATGTAGTCCAAACAACAATGGCATGCAGCCGAGAAAGCGTCGCGGTGAATGATTACTGCCGTTTTTGTCACAAAAATCTGCGAATACATAGGGTACTCTCAAGTACAACACTTGTTTTTGAAAAGGCTGCTCAACAAAAGACTCCTTCTGAACGATTAGCGGTGTTAGGAATAACTTCAAATCGGAGCCAAACCAAGTCGGTGTTTGGTTACGGGAGGTGCGCAGGTGTTTTATGGGTAATCCAGGCGCTGAAGATGACGCAGCATTAACTCCCGCCTCCCATGCTATGATTGGTCATACCAAACTTTCCCGGGAGGGAAACGTGATTCAATTCGCCCAATGCCAAACTGATTCTCCTGTGTCTCCTAACATGGAGATAGGAGATTACATGGAGATTCAGTTTGGATTTTCCAAGCTAACAATGAGTGACATTGATGTTACTGAACCTGCTTTAAAACATTCAACTGTGGCTCTAACAAATTTAATGCAACAGAAATGAAGCCTTATAATGCTACATCCATTTTTGTTACAGTAGCACAAGGCAACTCCTTCACTTATTATGGCATTCTTGGTAACCTTGGATTTTTTTTAATAACTCAAACAGCTTGACCCTGGTACAGCAAGCTCCAAGGTGGAAATAGTTTACATTTTAAACATAGTATGGGCAAGTGCCTTGTATTTGACAAAAGAAAGATTTCTTAAAACATCCAAAAAGATGCAGAGGAAATGGTAGTGTGACTCAGAAATGGAGAGTGCTTTTAAAAAGGTATATCTCAGAGGATGTAGACCCTTTAGTATCCTTCTGTCATGGTACAAGCCTCAAGAATCACATTGTGGTACTGTATAATTCTCCTCTGATCAGAGTGTATACCTTAAAGTGCTCACTGAACACTCTCTCCACAGCAGCCTGCTGCTTGAGGCTTTCCCTCGCTAGCGCTCTGTAAACACTACACACATCAAGACATCAAGAAATTATCGTTGAACACGGCGGCAGCGGTGGGATGCAGAATCAATTTGGGTTTCTTCAAAAGCTCCACTTGAAGCTGGTGGCGGGCGAGACGGAGCGGAGATGCTAATCGCCAAAAGGGTCCGGGTGTAATGCCTTCCCTCCCATTCAGCTCGCCTGCCTCTGAAGCCGTCGTTCTTAATTATCACCGTAGGACATACATTACCAGACCAAACGCAAATGCCATCAAAACGACAATGGGCTCGCAGTTGCCGTTATCGCTGGGCGTTAATTGATCTTATCGTAATCACATTATCTAGTTCAAATAAGGTGCTTTAACAAGCAGCCCTGGCCGTTTAAGCCTGAATAAATATCCACTGAGGAGCAAAGACTCATCACATCTTATAAAGGAGATATTCATGCGAGAACAGTGTAATTGCTGCTACTTAGTCCTTGTAAAAATGGATGCAAAACAGTACAAAATATCTACTGTATTTTGTGTATTAATGATACTTTTAGTGATTTCTGTGTTTCCTTTTTAGTTGAAGAATAACATGATTTCTGAATTCAATGACATCTCCAAAGGATACAGAATCAGAATCAGAAAGATTTCTTTGATCCCCAACGGAGAAATTGCTCCAAACTAGGCCCATCACAAATGTCTGTCTACAGTTTAACAAGGTATTTCGGGTATTCATAATAAGGCTACAAATGTAAATGAATCCAGCCACGTCTGTAGTGCTGCATTTGTCTCGAAATCCTCAAAAAGTGAAGAAAAGTGTTTCCTGCTCCTGAATTTAGAATATCAATTTAAAAGCAGAATGGGAGGCAATACTTTTAGCTATCAGCTCCTCTGTTATGGAATCAGCTCTCAGTTTGGGTTCAGCAGGCAGACACCCTCTCTACTTTTAAGATTCGGCTTAAAACTTTAATTTTTGATAAAAACTATAGACGGGGCTGCTAAGGTGACTCTGCACCTACCCTGCTGGGTTACTGTTTAGATGCACAGAGTAACTCTCCTCTATGATCCTCTTCTTCACTTTCCATACATTTATAGCACCTTTGCATGTCACTAGCTTTGTGTCTTCTCCCTTGCAGTTTGCGCTTATTACTTTGTTCTCTCTGCAGGTAGCTCCATGTTTCTGATTTGCAGTTACTGGCCTCACCAAGGTTTATTGTGGCATTTATTGTTTTCTTGTTTGTTGTCAGTGCATTTTTCACTGCTAACAACAGCAAAACAACTGAAGTAAATCAAACCTATCTTGTTTGCTTTTTAGTTTTTGATTCCTATAAGTCATTCCTATGAATGTGTCAACAGCTTTGAACTTGGTAATATACACAATCTGTCTGACTAGGTGTAAGAAATTTAGCACTAAGTAAATATATGCTAAAATTGTGAGATAGCACTAAAAACTGCTGTAATTTTTTTGGGCAGAACTCTGAATTTGAATATTTCTACAAATTGGATTATAAAAGCTTTAAGCAACAACTTCATGAAGACCTTTTGTCATTAGACTGAACTCTATTTGAGCCACTCAAAGTCAAGTAACATACATATGAAATAGGAACAGAAAGATAAAATCACGTGAAGAGTTAGAGTTTGTTGCATCACTGCTCTTTAGTCCTACATTGTTGTCATGCTGAAATGGCAGCGGATTCCTATAATATTCTTTCCTGTCAGTTTGAGGTTTTAATTATCGGAACTACAAAGACACTCTTGTTTTATTCACTCACTTTTTCTCCCTGCTCTAGTCTCTCTCCTTCTTTAAGTGATAGAACAGTTCTGCGTATTTTACACTTGCTTTCTGTATCAGTCGGATATCAGGCACCATTTCCTCTGCTGACAATGATCATTTGAATATTTTTTCAGGACTCTATAAAATATGATATAGCACTTCAGTGAAATCAGCTAATATTTCTTCCTGAAATTAAGGTAAATATACGTAGGTGTTCAGAAAATTTCAAAGAGTTCATCTTCATAAATGTTCCAGACCAATCAAATTGTTGAGCCTTCAGAGAGAGACTTTCTTTTTTGAAGTTTAAAGATGAATACAACACTTTGTCAAATACATAAGCATGTATATTAAATTCAATCATTGTGTTTTTTCACGTAATGGTAACTGATAACAGTCCAAACTATGATGATGATTAAAGTCAGTCCACAAGTTGCTTCAGCTTAAATTCTTAAGTTTATTGAACGTGTTTTGTCAAGGTTAATTATTTTAACTCACCTAGTATTAGATTAAAAAAAAAAACAAGAGTACATTTTGATGTAGATACTCACCCTGAGTTAAAAAAAAAATCACATTTTTAAATAGGAATGAGAACTTGTGCTTTTAAGTTGAACAAACCATTAAAAAGATGTTTTCCAACATCTTCAGCAACTATCACATTCAAATATGACAGCATCACACGTATCAGAACAGATGGATAACAGATGATTTTAACAATTTGTAATTTTAATATAGTTTAGATATAATAAAAGTCAATAGATTATAATAATATGTTAAAAAAACAGGTCCCAAATTTAAAATAAAATACAATAAATTAATGAACTCAAAACCTTTTTTTTTTTTCGTAAAATTTATGTCCTACAACACAAATACATTTGTGCAAGATTGGATGGTGTGCCTATGATAATTCCGGTTTGCACCTGAAAAATTTGAGTTCAGGTTTTCTGATAAATGAGAGCATTGAAAATGTGGCATTATTTCAAAAAATGTGGACTAATGACAAACATGCATGTTCTTTCTGCTTCCTTTACATTTACCATCAGAGAAAGCTGCATCTATTGTGTATCTGAACTAGAAATGCACTTGTGAAATCTTTAAACTACAAAAACGTTTGTACCGTGATTTATTTCCTTATAATTAAACCTCAAGTTTAAGCTTTGTGTCAAAGGCTGAAGAAAACAACTATTTGGTTGGATCTGTTGCCCGACACCCCCCCCCCCCCCCCCCCCCCACACACACACACAAACACACACACACACACACACACACACACAGAGTCCTAGAAATTATGGCTGTATTAGTTTGTTGTCTCTGCTCTCAGTATCAGGATTCCCAATGAATTCTGTAGAGACGGTATTAGGAACGTAGACAGAAGTTAATAAAAGTCTAATCAAAATAACTTCCAAAGCTTTGGCTTCTTTCACTTTCTAAATGAGATCAAAGCAAGAGTCGAAACCATTTAAGAATTACTAAGATCTGGAAGACACAAACAACAACAACAATAAGAAAGAGAAAATGTAATGAATGGCCAGGCAACAAACAAATAAAATAATAGGAGAAGAAAAAATACAGCAAAGAGGAGGGATAGAACAATCCACCGGGGACACTTTTCCTTTATTGTCTCGCTTCTTCTTTCATCTCGTGTATTTTTGTTTGTTTTGTTTATTTCTCCATTGGAGAGATTTGGTTTCTCATGTGTTGTCCAAAGGGGCGGGATGGGAGGGGGTAGCCTTCCAGGGGGTCGAATTGTTATTGTGTGTCTTCGAGTGTGCGTGTGTCCTTGTTTGTGTAATTATATTCCCCACATTTCCATAGAGGAAATAGTCTGAGCTATAATTGGCTTGACAATGGGAGTAATTGTTGATTATTCCTTATTTTTAATTATTGTACTGTCAGAATCTCCACCGCTTTTTTTGTTGTTGTTTCCACTTCATACTTGACTTGCAGTTGTGTATCACATGCATGAATACATTTCTTTCCTCCTATTATTGACTGTATGGCCAAACTATAACTAGTATGTACTTGCTCTTTCAGAAAGGTTCCCGCCAACCGACAAATCTGTTTTTTCTTTTTGGCACTCAAGTCTTTTCTTGTACTTTTGAACCTGCACCATTATGGCTTTTAGTTGCAGATCAAAGGTAGAATTACATCTCTTTTCATAAGTAGGAGCTGTTATTCAGTAACTGCACCTTTCCTCGCCGCAGCGAGGCGTCCACCGCTGCTGCAGCCTTTTCAGAGAGGTTGGCCGTATGAGGAGGGAGGTAGGGTCGGCGCGAGAACAGAAATAGAGGGAGAGGGAGAGAAAAGTCAGCGAAGAAATCAATGTCAAGCTCGGTCTTTCTTTTCACCTTGCACTTGGAGAAGGAGGGGCGAGGCGGTGGTGGATAGGAGGGAGGATGAGGAGCGGTGGCACTGGAGGACACCTTAGGTCAATAAAGAATCAATAAGAGTGGGTGAAACTACACGCTGAGGATAAAAGACTGTGGAGTAGGCCTTGGCTGCTGTGTATTGTAAGGGAGGCTCTGGCACTGGCAGAAAAGGAAACATGTCCAGGGGTTACTCTGCAACACTTCATGGCCAAACCTTGCAGCACCTAATTGCGCTAAGCTGTTTTCTAACCCAGCAACAGAGCGACATGTGAAGCACACCGCTGTTTGTCCACTTATTAAACACAAATGCAAATTACATTTCCTGTTAAATGGGAAAGCATGCTCGCACCAGTTTGGATCCTTCTCATTCACTCAGCATCGTAAACCATTCTGATCTTTAAAGAACACCATTTTCTATCAGTACAGGCCACAACATTATATCGCAAATTAAAAATAAAAGAAAATACTCATCATGCTAATTGTTTGTTATGCTTGAATGTGAGAAATCAGTCATGGAGCTAACAAATTTCAGCTCAGCTTTTCTCACTAAATGCACTGGAAACATGTCCAAGTCATTCTTCATTAAAATTTCAGCAGATGTGTTGTGACATCCCTGACATGTGGAAAATAACGAGGCGATGAAAGAATGATAGAAAACAGCCTTTGAAGTGTGGTGTTCCTACACAAACGCCTCTCTTTCTCCCAGTAAGGAATAAAGCGACCAATTAAGCAAATGAAGATATCAATTAGGTGGTGTAATTGAGATTGTGTGGCTATATGAAAATGAATTTCCCAAAGGTGTTTTGGGTCATGATTTCCATAGAGGTATTAAGGTAGGGTTGTCAGGCCCTGTGAAAAAGTTACAATAACACATAGACAAGGTGATATTCTTTACCTTTCTTCCCCGCATGTTTTTTTCTGTGACTGACTGTCTGTCATTTTCATGCCTTAATCTTTGCAGCTATGCAAGAAAGCACATTTGATCATGAGTTGAACAAAGAAACGTCTTTACCTCAGCTGCATGAAATAATAAAATAAGGTTGTGTTAGAAGCGTCCTATAAAAATTCATATTGTAGTCAGAGAGCGGACAGTCGCACTTAACTTCCAAAGGCTGAACCAGGGTCTTGTAATTAGCAGAGTAGGCAATACAGTTAAAACCAGATGATTGGTAAGGGAAAAATAACAAATCCTATCAGTCATAGCTGAGATGCAGAGCATGTTGAGCTTCAATCCCTGCAGCACACCTGCGTTTGTGACTCTCACCCTCTGGGGGTCAGAGGTCAGAGGAGCTGGAGTGGGCGTCTGAGCAAAACAGGGGTATCTTCCTACTGAAACACCTCCAGCAAAATGGCCACCTGAGCTTGTGAGGGCATCATACATATCTATTATAAATGCAAACCCAGTCTTAGTTAATGATGTCCTCACATGAATTTCTCTTCAGAGCAATTAATGCAGCTGTTTGTGCTGGAGGATGCCCCCATACATACAATGTCAAAGCCTCCACTCCCACACAAGCAAACAGGGAGAGCCCATGTAGGCGCACACACACAGAACATACAAATACAGCAACATGCACACATTGTTTTATCACAATCAGCATGTTTTAAGTAAGCTTTTCTTCTGCTCTAACTATGCAGTGGGTCGGGACCTGAAATGGCTAAGGAGTCTGTTTCTGAGTCCCTGTGTGCCAGGAATCTTAGTTCATACAGTGAGTACTAGTAGTCATTAGACCAGATCCCAATGTAAGACTGGATTTTCTAAATTTGGTTCCCGGGCTGAAGAAGTTTAACAACCCCTGCACCATTACGCGGGAGGAGAATGGCTAATGAGGACAAGGTTGAGAGATGGAGCGCAGGAAAAAAAAAACAAAATACTCAAAAGACGGGGCTATGTGAGCGCAGATATCTGGCGAATTGCATCCACACCCTCCACCCACCCAACACAACAAACACAAAAGATGCACAGCTCTCCATCTCTCTGAGGACAAACTCAGTGTTCTGCATATTGAATGAAACAAGAACAGTCAGAGCCAGCAGAGTGGCTGGCAGTACTGTAGTGGTAGCCTGTACCACAGGGTCAAGGTAAGAGTTGGTTGGAAGAAAAAGATGCTAAATGAAAGCACTGACAGTTGTATGCTGGTAAGCCCTTCACCTGTGTATGAGGTTTTATGAATCTAAAAAATGCATCAAATGTGTGATTAAGGTAAATACCAGAGGTGGTACACAGACTTTGGTATTCACAGTCAAACTGAGACAAAAAAAAATTATGAAAATAAATACATATAAAGTACATCTTCTTTGTGGGGGCAGGTCAAAACTGAAATTACCAACCATAGACTCTGTGTAGGCAACATTACTCTGTATGTTATGTAGTGAAGCTGGATTAAAGCAGGATTTAGTCATGCATCACCAAAATGTGATCCATAAAAGTGAGAAAGCTAGCCAAGCCATTCTATAACGCATAAGTGAAAATCATGAATCAACTTTCACTTCAGTTCAAACTGTCAATCTCAGCAACTCTGCTTTAAATTCACTTTTCTCCAGTTTCTGTTTGCACCGCAATGAAAATGCAGGTTTCTACAGCTGCAGATGAATGCATGGCCATTCAAGAACATTACATTACATACAGCACTAGGTGAATGTATCATTGTTTAAATGCACTTCAGCAGGTAAAAAAATAAGTCTTAATATGTTTTAAGTACTGCATGCACTGTGAAAGTCAGCTGAACTGACGATGACGTCCTTGGATTTGATATAGATTTGTTTGTTCGTGTATAGAACAGAAACTGGTGTGAATCTGTGCTAATGTTAGCACTCAAGGCTATTTAACATAGAGTCTCTGAGTGGAACACAAACTTAATAGCTGCATAAATCTCCCCAAATGTTGATTGTTGAAGGAGAGAGAAAGCAGCTGGCTGTCCCCCTTTGCCTCCAGATTACCAAGAACCTTTCACCTGGTTCACATTCAGCGGTGAAGGACGAATGATAACAGTTGATCATTGTGCTTCAAGTGGCCTATCATGGGCTTTATGCACTGAACAAAGTCAATCTTACCTAGTCTGGATCTTGACACCAGTTGAATGAATATCCTGTACCCCACCCACTCTACTTAAGCAATGCACTCCAGCAGCCAAACAGAGTCCGTGTATGGGTACTTCTGATCTGTGAGGGGTTTTCCTTCCATCCCTTCCACTAACACCCATTCATGGCCCATCACGTGGAAACTTAACATTAGCACGGTGTGACTGCACCCCCATGTTGTCCTCTATAAGCTTCTGGGTCCTCCCTCTTCTGGAGAAGGTACTGGGCCTTCAGTGTCTTCTTGTCTCAGTCAGTCAACTGATGCCATGGATAGTGCTTAAAATTTTGACACTGCTTCCACAACCTCCAGAAAATTTGACTTAGTTAATTCTACAATTCTACAATTTCATTTAGCAGACGCTTTTGTCCAAAGCGACGTACAACACAAGCAAGAATTCAGACATAAGGAAAAACCTGTAGTAAGTGCAAAAAGTGCAAAAAGTGCTTCAAGTGCGATAGGTCAAAGGTGTTGCCATCAAGTTACAGAAGAATTGCCAACACCCCCCCTTTTTTTTAAATCTTTGTCAGCGCGAAATAAATGCTGGGTTTTGGACCACCTGACTTATTCTACCCCTAAGGTGGAGTCAGATTAAGTGCCAAGGTGTTCTCTAAACAATTGTCTTCAATTGTCTTTTAAAAGTAGAAAAATAAAAGTTAAAATAAAACTCTTGCATTAAAGACAGAAGGTAAATACAAGCAAGTTTATCTGTCAGTACAGTCAATACATAGGCTCATACTGAAAAGAACAGTCCACCCAAACGTGTGTCCACACAACCATAGTGAGCATAGGAGGTCAAAGTTGAAGTTAGTCTAAACTGTGAAAACCTACAGTATCCTTTGAGCAGAGGTGCTCACTGCATCAGTATCAAAGAGACGTACTCTGTGGAATGGCCTCTATCAGTGCTATGCAATTAAATATTATTATTGCTGTCACTGATGTATCAAAGACATTTTATGTTTTAGCAGGCTGGAATGGAGCCAGTTTTAACTGGTTTATATAATACTGGGTAGTTTAATGTACTGTGCTGTTAATGACCTAATTGTAAAGATTCAGATCTGCTCACTATTTGGAAAGTGAACAGCTAACAACTTCTGCTGAGATGCCATGGAGCATAGTGTTGGACCTCAGTAGAGCTGTTCTGTGGCCAAAAGTGAGGACCTATCCTTGTACAGTAGTAAGCAGTTCCTATGACTTTATGTGGGTAATCGTATGAAGGGCTCAGTTGACTTTTCTTGGATAAATAAATGTCCAGAGCTAACTGCATTACTGATAGCCAAGTGCTCAATTTTTTTGACAAGACATCCTCTGATATGGATTTTAATGGTGTGGGAGTGTGAGATGGACAAGCTGCCCCCAAAATCATGAAAAGATCAATTTTATCATATTACCCACCATGGAGTCTGTTCCCAGTGAGTGTGGACGATTGGCCGTGAAGTGTCCTCTGGTTATGAAGTGGTCTCTGGGCAACTCAGACTTTGGCAGAGAGGCCCGGCACCACACAGCTCGGCACAGCTTGCCATACTTGACCAGCAGCCCAGGCAGATGGCCAGCAACCAAACAGCCCTATTAGCATTTGGTCTGGATTAAATCAAATGCCCGGTGGAGAGCTATCTCTGGAATGGCCCTGGAAGGAGCTGTGGGAGAAGAGCAGGAGGAGCCGGTGTTGTGGAGAAAGACTGGGTATGGAGCGAGTAGAGCGGTTGGTGCTGGGTTGGAACTGGTTCAGTGATCTGAAGTGTGATAGTCAGTGATGCTGGCTGGACTCCTCAACACAGACTGACAGGGATGTCCTGGGTTGAATCACTTTGTGATTATTATTTTTTTCTTCACATTCAAGGCGCTCACATTTTGATGAATTTGAAGTTACCGAGTTATCAGGTGCTCGCTCTCTGAGGTTACTGAAATGTGTGATTTATCTATCTGTCTCGTCTCTCTATTTATCAGGCTCTCTCTTGACTGATTGCATGTTGAGGTTAGATTTTTTTTATATAGATTTTAAACAACTTCATGTAAACAAAATATATGTATTAGAAGTCCATCCATTCTCTATACACCGCTTTATCCTCACTAGGGTCGAGGGGGTGCTGGAGCCTATCCCAGCTGACTCGGGCGAAGGCGGGGGACACCCTGGACAGGTCGCCAGTCTGTCACAGGGCTACATATACAGACGAACAATCACACTCACATTCAGATCTACGGGCAATTTAGAATAACCAATTAACCTCAGCATATTTTTGGACTGTGGGAAGAAGCCGGAGTACCCGGAGAAAACCCACGCATGCACAGGAAGAACATGCAAACTCCATGCAGAAAGATCCCAGGCCCACCCTGGGATTTAAACCGGGGATCTTCTGGCTGCAAGGCGAGAGTGCTAACCACTAAACCACTGTGCAGCCCCGTATTAGAAGTCAATAAATGTAATACTTTGTTGCAGAAAATTATTTCAACAAATTTGTGCAAGCTGTAATAATTTTGCTTTATGTTTTATTCAGCAAATATGGATCTGCAACAGCAGCAGAAACAATAAATTACACAAACTGATTATGACAACTGAACTTTTTTTTTTTTTTAACCTGAATCTACCTATTTGCAGTGTGACATGTTGAATTGCTACTAAAAAAAATGTGTAGCAGTACTCTTGACACTGATCTTTCACAGTGTGCTGGGTTTGGATCTCAAGACAACACACTGCAGAGTTAGTTTTTTTGGCCACTTTTATTACTGAACTCAGTAACACCAAATAACTGGACTCAGTTACATTAGGATACACAAGGATGAGAGTTAATTTTTCACACAACTTAGATCTACTGTAAGTGTAGGTAATCCAGTTTGTTTCCCCAGAATTACATTCCTTTACAACTAAGTTGTATTCTCATTCACATTTTGAAAGAAACATAATTTCTTATTGAAATAAATACATTCTCAACTGTGACACAGTAGGAATTGTTTCAAGTTGGAACAAGCCACAAGGGTCACAAAAGTAGGTAGGAGAGAATGGAGGCATAACTTGTGATGAGATTCTCACCGAGGCGATCATGTTCACATCCCGTATGACAACATTGAACTTAAGTTTATATTCATTTGTTGTGTACTGATGATTTTAGCACACCGTAGTGGCATCAAAAGTACTTGGCTAGGTTTAGGAAAATATAATGGATTGGATGAATATAACTAATCATCATGTTTTAAGCTTCTCCTCCACTTTGGAAGATATCATGGTAATGAGTCCTACACTTTCTAATATGTGACTGATTTGCTGAAAAGAACCAGCATTAAGGCAGTAAAATACGGCAAAAGCCAAAGATAGGTTGATGGATATCAGATCTGGGATATGCTTAACAAATCTAGGCTGGTGGAAATCACAGTCTCTGAATGTGATTGAGATGTTGTGTCGGAAGTTAAATTTTGGACGACAGGCTTGCTTTACCTTATTCTACTGTGAGGTCTCAAGGACTGTAATGATGATAGGAAGATGTGTCTACTAATTAAAGGCAGTCTATATAGTCTTTGTTGGAATGTAACAGAATCCCAAACTCACTGATGACTGTGTGTGATCATATTCAATCCGATCATATTCAAAATCTCAGTACTTTCTTGTATTTTAAATGTA
The DNA here is from genome assembly GCF_021347895.1 of Acanthochromis polyacanthus. Classification (NCBI taxonomy): domain Eukaryota; kingdom Metazoa; phylum Chordata; class Actinopteri; family Pomacentridae; genus Acanthochromis; species Acanthochromis polyacanthus. The sequence continues at coordinate 26,215,252 of NC_067127.1, forward strand.
TTGTATTTCCTATATTCTTTCCTAGCCTTTTTTACAACTTCCATATATTTGAGCAACTGCTACAAAATAAATAAATAAATCCCTGCAGGGGATTGTTAAAGTTGTTATGAATATGTTACTGTATGGTTTCTTCCTCTGTCTTTTTCTTTTGTGCCTTCTCCACTTGTTGCTGTCTCCCCTGTTGCATCCTGCATTCTGTCGATCTTCACTTGTAGAAGCCACAGAAGTCTGAATATGGTTTGAAGCTAGTTAAAACTTTTTAAATGCTATTTTAAACCAAAACCAATGAATTCAACAGTTAACATCATGCCCAAATAACAACATTGAGCTCCCATCAGTTGGACAGTTTGCTTATTTATTTTTTTAAAGATGCCAAATGTCTTCATGAACGTGGCCCCTGCAGTGTTTCCAATTACCTGCTCACTTTGGCTCGCAGGGGGCATTTGTAATGCATAGCATGGGTGTTACTCTGGTAGTCAGAAAGTGATTGTGCTAATATGGAGATTCAAGGTTCCAGCAGAAAAGAAAGAAAAAAAAACAAAAGGTAGCAATTTTTACAGCTGTTATTTATTCATTATGTATGGAGGTCTGTGATAGACTGGCCTTCTGCTCTGGAGGTATCCTGATTCTTGCTTAATGTCAGTTGGGATAGACTCCAATCTGTGAAACCATCTTTTGGATTTTGTTTGGTGTCATCTCAGTGTCATTGAAAACAAGGGTCACTTTAGTGTTTGCAATAATCTTGATACAGTATATATATATATATATTCTTTTACCAAAACTGGACAATTTGAAAGCAAACGCTGATTATGCTGGTCAAAGATTATGCCCTAAGCTGTACCTAAACACAGAACATAAAACAACACAGCCAGCTGCAGGTTCTTTCTTTAACTTAAGAGGAAACCAGAGGCCGAGAGAGACAAAGTGGGAAAGAGCTACACAAAAAGAGAAAGTCGGTGACCTGTCATGTTTTAACGATCCCTTTGCTGCTCACACACACACACACACACACACACACACACACACACACACACACACACACACACACACACACACACACACACACATGCACACGCACACAGGGGCAGAGCGTGCACGTTAATCTGAACTGATTGCATGTCCACTTACATAAATTATGGACTGTGGTGGATGCATTATTTACTCAGTAGAATTAAAAAAGCATGCCAGGTTGCCATCACAACATCACGACACACACACACACGCACGCACGCACACACGCACACGCACACGCACACACACACACACACACACACACACACACATACGTGCACACAAACAAGGAGACTTAGCAGGAATATAGTTTGAACAGAAAAAGGCACTAAAATAAGCAGTTAGCCTGTATACACCCCGTCCTTCTTTGGCTTTGTTGTGTTTTATTTTTTATTCACTCCCCCTCTCCCATTTCCCTTCTTTCCTCTATCATTCTGTCCTGCTTTCCTTTCGCTCCTTCTTCTCTTCTTCCTTTGTCTCCCTCTGCACATACTTGCATCCATCCACTCACTTTCTATCCATCATCCTTTCTGTTCCTTTTCTGTGCTTCATTCTGTAATTTTTCATTAATTATTTCAGCCCTTTTTTCTTTCTATTATTTTCTCTCTACACTCTACAGTTTGTTCTTTCTTTTCCTCGTTTCTCTTCCTGTAGTACATCATTCATTCATTTTCCTCATACTGTCTTTTTTCTCCTTTCCTTTCTTTCCCTCCACTCCTAGCCTCCCTGCCATTTTTACCTTCCCTGTGTCACACCCTCTGTCCATTCTTCCCTTTTTCCCTCTCACTGCTTTACATTTCTGTTATCCATTTATTAAACAATTCAGCCTGCATTAGTTTCTCTCCTCCATCCTTTCGTTCTTACCTACAATCATTTACTCTTCCTCTCCCTGCTTCTTTGCTTAATCTCCTTCCCTAAGGTTACTCCATCAGTTTCACCCCCACTTCTTTGTTTTCTTTCCTTCACTTCTTCTTCCCAGTATCCTCTCTTTCCACACTGTCCTAATCAGGCTTAATCCCATTCCGCTATTCATTCTACTCTCCACTCTGCTCTGTGGCCCACACTATCTCCACTATTTCCATCATCTATCCTTTCTTTCCTTCCTCCACTGATCACAGAATTCTCCTCATTCACAGTTAGAAAGCTCCCCTCTCTCCCTCTCTGTCTTTCCCTTTGCTCTGTTTATGTCCCTCTCTGCATTTTACATCAGATGAGATGTGACCTGAAGGGAGGCCAGAAAACAGTGAGACTAGACTGCAACAATATTTTGACAGGACACATTCGTAGAATACCTGGAGGGATGGTAAAATCCAGAGGAAAGGAAAGAGATACTGACCTGCTGATGAAGGAGATATACATGTAGAATATATTCAGCATGAAACACTGCAAACAGGTGGACACTCATAGTGTATTATAAAGCATATAGTGTGGTCACAAAATAGAATTGAGAAGCCAATATTAGACCATTTTGTTGTAGTATTTCATACTATTGTAGGTATTTTTTATTTAGTTGTATTTTGATATACAGGTTTATCTTGGTAAGCTAGCCAAGCCATATATAGAATAAATGAAGGTACTTGCAAACTGAGGAAAATATAGTTGGAATTGTCATTATTTTCTGACATATTTTCATCATTTCATGTCTTGCTTTGGTTGATTAAAGAAATAGAATAGTGTCTCCACAGTTGGTATTTCGAGTCACATGATGCTTACCAGCCCAGGTTGGGTCAAAACATCGACTGTGTTCCAAATCACATGCTTCGTCTTTTTATTTTAATTAAAAACTAAAGCTGCTCTCACAAAGTGTGCATTGTTTGATGCAACATGTATACAACTGGGTAATACTACTTGGTCATAATAGCATATCTTAAACTGTGATGGTGCACTATGTGGTGAGGGTAGCTAGAGAATTTAAATGTGATGTCAAGGGGTCCTGACAAAGCTGCAAGTTGAAATGAGATGAGAGTGAGACTGGGCTCCATTGACTACTTTATGAAATATGATATACTATTATCACTTCAAATCAAACTGTACCAAAAACGTGTAATAAATATGTTAATTCATATGTGAGAAGGGAAAGCAAAAAGTTGGAGAAGGGCTACAGTATGCATCTTCTATGGGCCCCAAAATACAAAGTCTCATAAGGCCTAACAACGACTTTTAGCTAATGTATCAGCTGAGCCACTACTATTGCAATGAATGATCCACCATCTTGGTACCCAGTTCTATTAATATGCCCTGTTTGACATTAATTCATTGGGTTTATAGCTTTATTTTGGTGATCCTGTTTGTCTTTACATTTCTGTGAAGCTGCACTTTAGAAAGCAATGTTACAGAACTTTCTTGCACTACAGTCACAAATAGTCAACTTAACAGCAAGCATTACCAAACTCCTTCTTTGATGTTTTCTAAGCAATTTAATGGAGTCAAAAAAGTAATAGCAATAGAATAATACTGTAGTCCCAGCATGCATACACCATCTTGGAGTTTGTTTGATGTAAATTGCATCAATCAAAAGATTATCAGACTGTGGCCTATTTCTCATTAATGTGACAATAATGGCTGTTAAGCAAAATTTAACCTTTGTGATGAAAAGTCACACACAAGTAAATATGTATGGAGAGAATTTTGTTTCTTAAGTCATATTGACTTAACTTCAATCAAAACTAATATTTTTTGCTTGCAAGTTCAAAAGTTTTGCTTGTAAATTCAAAAGTTTTGCTTGTGAATTCTCAAGTTTTGCTTGCAAGCTCAAAAGTTTTGGTTGCAAATTCTAAAGTTTTGCTTGCGAATCATACTGAACCAAATGGGCGGGGCCAACGCTGGTGGAAGAGACAAGAGTTCCTATTGGTCGGTTTGACCTTGCTCCACAGCCAGTCATCGTGGCTCCACTCTGTGCTGTTGCATTTTGTTAAGCGGCCCAGCAAAATCTGACTCCCCCTACAACTTCTCTCCTGTAATAACTGCATACTTGATACTTCACACAGCAGCAGCAGAGGTGCAGATGTTGTAGCTGAGAAAGTTTGGAGGTTGTCACCTCTTGCATTCCCAAATAGTAGGGGAGTCCGATTTTGTTAAGTCACCCAATAAAAATCTGACTCCAGATTTTAATTCATATCATACAATCTGCACAGTTAACTCAGCCTGCATATTTCTGTTAAAGTCCTAGTTTTGAAATAGTCTCTCTGTTCTTAATCTGCAATACTGTGATCATTTAGCCCCTTATTTTATTATTCTGTTCTTACAGACTGTAATTTACTAGGTTTTTTTCTTTTTATAAAAACTTGTGATTTGGTGTTTTAGCTGTTGTACCAAATAATTTCCCAGGTATGGGAAAAATAAAGAATTTCAATTCTATTATATTGTTAACTGGCCCAATAAAAATAACAATAATAACAAATGACTTTATACTTAAAAACTATACTTATATTAAAGACTTTATACATAAATAACTGACATATTTTGATGCCATATCTTGCATTCTTAGGAGAGTCCGATTTTAAATAAGGAGATATAAAGTTTTCTCAGTGAACAATTATTTTATTGACACGTGCAGAACACTGATGGAATATGAACAATATTTGGCGATTACACCCTGTCCTGTCCTGATGTCCTCATAGGAGTGAAGCTGAGAGTAGCGTAGGATCTCCCCCGATGCCATTTAGGGTGCGCACATACGGATGAGAAGAGGAGGAGAAACATGTCACCTAATCATATTTAACAGGAAAACATGTCTGCAGTTCGGTACTTAATCACATTTAACTCGAAAACCTGTAGAAAACAACAGCAAAAACAGTAAACGTACAACAGAAAACCCATCAAGTGGCCACAGAGTGAAACGTAAGTCGCGTGCGTTCACGCGAAGGGGGAATCAGATTTTTCCGGAGAGTGTAAAAATTCTTACCCCAGTAGGTCAACTCGTTCCGAAATCGCGCGATAGCTCGCGCCAAAACACCGGTTTTTGCGATTTCGCAAGCTATCACGTGATTTCGGAAGGAGATTTGCTTTCTAGCGTCCTGAAATTTGGATACAGACCACAACAAACAGCGATTGCCAGGTAATGTGGAGGTTTTCGTTTACTTCTCATCTCTAGTATGTTGTGGGACACTCATTGAGACTATCTGAGCCGGTCAGTGTGGGGAAAAAAGCACGTTAGGGCGGACTTTGACGCAGGGGGCAAGTTGCCCCATGCTTTTCGCTAGCTGAGGTGCTAAGCTGCCTGCCTGGCTAAATACTGGAGCTATGTCGAAAATTCATTTCTCCATCACTCACATGTATGAAATGACAAATGAAAACAGACCCCAGGTTGAAAAAAACCGAAGTTCCCCTTTAAGGGAAAAGTATTTCTGAAAGAACTTGAGGAAAGTTTCACAATGCATGGGATCTCTGCACGCCGCATCGAATTCGCATCAACGCACTGATTAATTAATGCCGACAATTATTTGATTTGATTTAATGCAATTTTTTTTATTATTTATTATTATTGTAAAGGACTGATATTGTTGTTTATTTTGAGGTTTCACTGTTTATTGTTCAGTTTGAGATTTACCTAATGTCAGTGAACATGCTATGTTTAGTTTGTGCACCTCTGACTAGCTCAGAGTCAGCAGTAGTGTGCCTGTACAGTGAGAGAGCTGGGAACAGTGGCAACTTCTATAGGGTTTGTGTAATTATTTTGGTGTTGGCTATGGTCTACAGTAGCCTGTGTGAAGGTTCAGTAAATGACCAGAGAATGATATGAAGTCTCACTCATTCATCACAGAAGGTTCACTACATTGTTACTGTTGAAGTCAGTTACTTTCCGGCTCTGAATACACATACAGACAAATCATGGATCACAGGAGGTCTGAATGTTGATTAGTACTTGGGATGGGCATTATCACAAACTAAAGGTGGAGGGAGGCTTTGGCAGACTGGTTGGATGGGAGAGGTAGAGATAAACTTAAACAAGACAAGCGAATAAATGCCACAGCGAAATAGTTAGCTATAGACTGCGGGTCAGTTAGTCTCATGGAAGATGTTGATCTGAGGAACGTTCTTTGAACTGCAGGATTGACGGAACATATGAGCCTCAATCTGCATCACTGGAAGGTTTTTTTGTGTGACGACATAAACCGGGACGCAGCGGTCATGGGTTTGAGTCCAACCCATGGCCATTTGCTCTTCTCTCTACATTTCCTGTCACTCTCCACTGTCCTATTAAAGCCTAAAAAGGCCACAAAAGAAATACAAACATGGACCTCACAGACTAAAAAGTCTTCTGCACAGTCAGTCCCAGCTGTGCACTGTTTTACTTCATTCTAACAGGAACAGCTGCTACTGTACACAGAGTGTTTGTGCTGCTCCCTGATAAAAGAAAATGTCTTTGCTGGTATCTGTTCAGAGAAAAAACAAGAATACAGATGAATAAATGTTAGCTTGCTGTTGCTGGAAAGGTTCCCGTTATAATGTTATGATGGTGGCTCTGGACTCTGAGGGTAACTTGTGTATCTATAACAAACCAGATAAAACGTTAATGCCCTAGAAGTGACAAATAACTTTGGTTTGATTTGATTTGAGTGCATTAATGTTTAAGTTGAGATCTACAAGAAATATGTTAACTGCTGGGCTGCACAGTGGTATAGTGGTTAGCACTTTAGCCTCGCAGCAAGAAGATCCCTGGTTCACGTCCTGGCTTTCCTGGGATCTTTGTGCATGAAGTTTGCATGTTCTCCCTGTGCATACTTGTGTTTTCTCTGGGTACTTTGGCTTCCTCCCACAGTCCAAAAATATGCTGAGGTTAACTAACAATCCAAAATTGTCCATAGGTCTGACAGCGAGTGGGATTGTTTGTCTGTATACGTAGCCCTGCGACGGACTAGCAACCTGTCCAGGGTGTCCCCTGCCTTCGCCCGAGTCAGCTGGGATAGACTTCAGCCCCCCTGTGACCCTATTGAGGATTAAGCGTTGTATAGAGAATGGATGGATGGATGTTTACTGCTACTGTGTAAAGGGAACACTGCTGTTGAAGTTTCAAGTTTGTTTAAAGTGTTTTCAAACCAATTGTGATAGCATTTTTTTCATAAAACAGTATTTTTAAAATAAAAGTGTAGAATACACTACTTTTCAATTCATTATTGTATTTTTTGCAAAAAAACCCCAAGAAAATCTTGTAATTGTGATCAAAAATTTTACTGCACTAATATATATATATATATATATATATATATATACACACACACACAAAGAAGCAATTGACTCCCTGCCTTTAGGCTTATATTATCTCCACTGTGGCTTTTACATTTTGAACACACTGAGCCAAGCATATTAGAGCCAATTCACAGCATTCATGTCTTTCCTCTTTTTTTCTCCCTTGAAGTCAGCAGTAAAGCTCAAATTAGTATGCAAAGTGTCATAGTGGGGTGGCTCCTTACAGCAAAACATCCCAAGCTTTGCTGAAACTTTTGGACACCAAGTGCTGCCTCCAGAGCCAAGTGAGAGGGCGTCTGAAACAGACAGAGACAGAACTAAACAGAGCATATTACTAGAAAGGAAAAAGTATGGTTTTCCCCACTCACTCCCATCCAGCACCTGCAATCTTGGCTACAACGACTTAGCACCTAAATATAGAGCATGCTGGCTATTCATGTAGTGTTATTGCAACACTAATGCGCACAATCGCGGATTTTGGAGGGCTAGCCGGCCTTATAGCACGGCCGCCGGCTCCTGAATATGCATGGTGCCGAGCAGGGAGAAGAGAGCGCCAGGCGAGACACAGAGGATTTGATGTTCAATAAAAGAGAAAGCCTTTGACATGGAATACGAGCGGGGCCCAGCCTCAATATAAAAGAACCAGGAGGGGAATTAGATGGATGGAGAATTCCTTCAGAAGTACAGACAGAGGAGAGACAGAAAAGAGTGTTATGAGAAAAGGAAAGGGGATATTTGAGTGTTTCTGAGTGTGTATGTGTGTGTGTCTGCTCAAGTACATGAGCCAGTGACAGAAAAGCAAGCAGCCACACACACACACACACACACACACACACATTTTTTTTTATTTAAAGTGGAGATATTCCTCTCTGCGCCCTCTTTGACAGAGTTTGGATAATACAAACCTATGATACATCATAAGCAAGTCATTGAAAAGTCTCACTGCAGCTGCTCTTCTCCAACTCTTTAAAAGCACCACAGCTCCAACTCCCAGCTCTCACACGCCTCCCACCAACTTTCTCCAAGCTTTATGTGGCTTTTAAAGATTACCTTTAAAATCATTGAGTCACTTAACAGGCTTTTCAAATTAGACAGGGCCTACGGGTCAGGCTCATTACACATGCCATTAGCAACCATGCACTAATGCTGTACAAGGAAATAGTTGTTCAAGGGCCACTAAGTGATCATGGGTAATCCTCATGAAGATGAATGCTAACTAAATGGCCCAAATGAGACATTTCCTCATCCTAGTGATGTTAAAAGTAAAGACTTTTGTTTTGGAGGAGGCGATACATGTTGCAAGTTAACACTGACAAATTAAATTAAAACATACATGTGCACGTATATGACAGAGGGACTTTCAGGGAAAACCTCTCTATGTGTCTTCATGCACTCCAGTTTTATTTGAGGGAGCTAGAAAAATATTATAATATAATTCTTAAACTGAAAAACACATTGGGTGGATGAAGACCTAAAAAATCAATGAACAGATCAGTAACACAGTTGATATTGAATCTTCCCAACTTTACCTATATCACTTTTCATAAATATGTCATTAAAGAAACTGGGAAAATAATTTTTGACCCTGTGTGCTAACTTTATGTTTTTAAGATTAAAATGTGCTTGTAATGATGTGGCTGCATGTATGTCTCACAGTAACCTACCTTAGTGTTAGCTTATGTCAAACTAGATGCTTGCAAGAAAGATACTTTGATAACAGCCAGAGAAATTCTGGATTTCACTTGTCCCATAGTCAGTGTACATTGTAATCTTCATGGATTAACACAAGGTATACAGGACTATTTGTGAACAATGCTGTTTGTATCAGATGCTTGCTGATACGGATTTATATCACAAACCTTTGTAGCTCAGGTACTGATTTCTTCAAATCACAGACCAACTCTTCGTTACAGTTTCTCATAAAGAAAGATGGTGGATAGAGGAAAACACAGCAAACCAGAGGGAAAAAGACAGAAAGCACTGGAAATTCTGTGGACTATGAAAACGAGTGTGTTTACACAGCCCGATCTCACGAGGATTCGTGAAACTGTTACGTAAATTTTTGTTTCGGTTTCGTGCGCACCAACACGATTTCGTCATGTTTTTCGTGCCGCTCACCACGAAATGCGCACCAATGTATTTTAAACAGCGGACTTTTCGTGCCACCCAGAACGTATTTCAAACGAATGTGTGTATTATATTTTTAATGTAAAACCATGGCGAATCCAACGCTATATTTTGCATGACATCGTCCCTAACCATAACCCTAACCATAACCCGGTGGTACACTTACCAATTTGCATAGGAATTTAAAGAATGTCCGGCGGCCGGCGGCCGCAAACGCGATCACACAAGCAGTATACGCCGATGGACAGCTTAGATCGTCATGAATCCGCTGGTATAAACCACTTTCAGCTGTGATTACCACAGCGGGTTTCGTTGTGAGCAACACGAAAAACATTTCGTGGTGAGCGGCACGAAAAACATGACGAAATCGTGTTGGTGCGCACGAAAAAGAAACAAAAAATTTACGTAACAGTTTCACGAATCCCCGTGAGACCGTGTTGGTTTACATGGACATGGCTACCCAAAGTTGGTAGCTGGAATACTTAAAGAAAATTGAATATAGTTGTAAGTGAATGTCTTATCTAACTGAAACAATGCAGCAGGTAAGGTATTCTGATGCATCAAAGACACTCAATTTCAGATTGGATAAAAACAAAGCTAAAAATACTACATTGAAATGGGAGCGAAGACAAATTAATTGTGTAGTAGCCTGTTTTAACTATGCACAGCTAGCATGGTGCAATCAGTAACTGGGATATGAGTATTTGCTATACATACAAGATTTTGTGGTGTTGAGCGTAGACTTCATGGACCCAATATAGTCAGTATAGTACTTACAAGACATAGAGGATACATCATCTCATTGAGTGAGTAGAGCAAAGTACCATAATATACCACATCAACCACACTAGGGCCTACAACAAATTTGTATCATTAAGGGCAAAATGAGTTTTGCTTGAAATGGTTTGTTTTAGTTGACATTATGTATTTTTGTGGAAGACAATGGTCGCAGAATCTGAAATATGAACTCCTCCACACGTAGTAAACTGAAAGAGGAACAATGTAGTTGATACTGGGCAGTGCAATCTGTATTGAGTTCCTGTTTCTTGATCATCTATGTACATCAGACAGTTTGTTATAGATGACAAGGTCCAAATTGTTATGGTGAGAATAACGACTACAGCATCATTATACACAGGTACACTGATGGGTAAAATCATATCCAAAAACACAAAGATAGAAAAAAAACCCTGCAGCAGCACATTGAAATGGGGGATAAAGGTTCCTGTTAGGATGAGATTGTCACTGAATACACAAAATGCATGAGTTGATGCAGGAACAGCATTGACATTCACGCTCAGATTTACATACATACTGTATAATGCCCAGTCACGGATGCAGAAAGCGGGACTTCTACACAGGCCTGTTGGGGATGCCACGCATGTGCTTTGGTTGGAGCAAGTTCCATATTATGTGTGTTTTCCATTGCAATTAAGGCTTTGGCCTGATCCCTTCTGACACGGTAATTGTTATTTCAAACGCAGATTAATAAATCATGGACATCTAGTTAAGAATTAAAATAGGTCTTCACCACTGCTGCAGCCTGGGCTAACCTCCACAGCCCTGCACAAGCACGCACGCACGCACGCACGCACGCACGCACGCACGCACGCACGCACACACACACGCACACACAAACTGCTTCCCTGCATGTTCTCATACGCACACATATACAAACATATTATATACTGTACATGCTACACACAATCTGACTTCATACACATTTACAGTACACATATAGGGACATAACATATATGCACACATATACAAACGTTCATTTTCATTCATGAAATGTAAATTTGTGAGTAGGAGTATCAGTGTTTTTGAACTAAAATGATGCACCATGTTGAACAGCATGTTTTCATTCCAATTCTTTTGTGCTTGTTGATCATTTCTGATCATTTCAAAATGAGAAACATGTTTACCTCACTTAAATTACAAAAAAAAAAAAAAAAAAATCTACATGATGGCATCATCTTTGAATGACATGTCAGACAACAGAATACATAAACTCTGGGCAAAATTACATTGACCATGCGGACGAATAACAACTTTGGTGATGCTGAAATGAAAAAGGTGCAGCAAAACATATGGAAGGAGGAGGTCATGGAATAGGTGAATATTATTCAGTCCATACAGAAAAGCATTTAAGAAGTAAAAAAATAAAAAAGGAAACTGGTTTGATTTGAAACAGTGCAGCAAAAAATTGCGCAGCTGTCAACCAAAGTGGCATTAAGGCCTCATGGGGAGACCAGTAAACAGCTGAAGTGCACATCAGTGCCATGTCACTGAAGAAGTGGAGGCACTGGATTTGTTCTAAATGGACATAGCAACATCATGGCTGAAAATGTTGACCAGCTGATGGGCACGGAGGCAGAAGGAAAAGACCTCATAGGGTGTCCAGGAGGTAAATGCAAAAGGCTTATAAAAAAGCATTTTAGTCTCTCACGTTATCTCTTCATTCAGCAGAGCAAAATAATGTCTATTAGTCAATACTCACAACAGCATCTGAAGAGTACAGAGCTCTAAAGATACACATAATGGTCTGAAATCTGAATTTTACAGATGAGTGTTTTGCTGGGAATCAGATGAAGAAGGCAGAAGCACAAGTAATGTCTACAGCAGGAATAATGCAGTATGCAGTTCAGACAGCACACTAGAAAAAAATGAATGATTTATTTCAGAATGATATTCATTTAAGTTTGTTGGCGAATCTGCTCAAGTGATGCTCTTGAACAATCAGAGAAAGCATGACACACTCCATCCCTGAGGTCATGAGGCCTCTGTAACAGATTTATGACACTTTTAAATAACCACAGTATAAACAATGAACACAAGGAAGCCAAATATAAAGAGGCCATATTATACAAAGTACAATTTTTCATCGCTTTGCTACGGAGCCCCCGAGGGGACATCCTTCCTGTTTGTGTTATATCCCTTCCTGTTGTACTTTTTCTCCTCCGCGTTTGTATTTTATTCCTTCGCGTTTGTGTTTTTTTCCTTCGCGTTGTACTTTCTCTCCTCCGCGTTTGTGTTTTATCCCTCCGCGTTTATTTTTTAAGGAACACTTTTGTCATTTTTGCCCTCCGCCTTTATTTTTTAAGGAACACTTTTGTCATTTTTGCTGTTGACAAGTTGCTTTTCAAAGACGGAGTTCGCGTTCAAAGTCGAACTCCGCGTTCAAAGTCGAACTCCGCGTTTAAAAACGAACTCCGCGTTCAAAGTCGAACTCCATCTTGGGCCCGAGCAGTGTCACTCAGTCAGTCTGTTGAGCGTGCAGCAGGGGAGTCAGAGGACGGATTCCTAGGGTACTACTTCCTGTCCAAACTTAGTTTGGAGGTTTGCTTTGCCTGGCACACCGGCTGATCATCACCTTGGGACATTACACGCCAAACGGTAAATAATTATTTTAATGAATACCACTGTGCTTCGTCTATTGTTCTGAACTCTGCTGATCTCAAGTCACATTAGCCCTTTCTGTATTTATCGCAGTTGGACTGCTTCGGTTTGCACGCTGGCATGAAGCTAAAAGGAGCGCTCGTTTTTGTTCAGTGGGACTGCGCGCGGGACGGTGCGCTTTTTATACATTCAGAGAAACAGTCGCGGTTTGGTCAGTAGAAACGTTGACAAAAACAAGCGCTCCTTTTAGCTTCATGCCAGCGTGCAAACCGAAGCAGTCCAACTGTGATAAATACAGAAAGGGCTAATGTGACTTGAGATCAGCAGAGTTCAGAACAATAGACGAAGCACAGTGGTATTCATTAAAATAATTATTTACCGTTTGGCGTGTAATGTCCCAAGGTGATGATCAGCCGGTGTGCCAGGCAAAGCAAACTTCCAAACTAAGTTTGGACAGGAAGTAGTACCCTAGGAATCCGTCCTCTGACTCCCCTGCTGCACGCTCAACAGACTGACTGAGTGACAGTGCTCGGGCCCAAGACGGAGTTCGACTTTGAACGCGGAGTTCGTTTTTAAACGCGGAGTTCGACTTTGAACGCGGAGTTCGACTTTGAACGCGAACTCCGTCTTTGAAAAACAACTTGTCAACAGCAAAAATGGCAAAAGTGTTCCTTAAAAAATAAAGGCGGAGGGCAAAAATGACAAAAGTGTTCCTTAAAAAATAAACGCGGAGGGCAAAAATGACAAAAGTGTTCCTTAAAAAATAAACACGGAGGGATAAAACACAAACGTGGAGGAGAGAAAGTACAACGCGAAGGAAAAAAACACAAACGCGAAGGAATAAAATACAAACGCGGAGGAGAAAAAGTACAACAGGAAGGATGTCCCCTAGGGGGCTCCGTACTTTGCAACATAAATGTGTCCCTATGAGTTTACAGTCCCACAAGATATGAAAAAAAGCCTACCACCTTGTTTCTCAAGTTCCTCCATCAATTTGAGTTGTTCAGGTTTGCAACCTGTTGTCTTTTGTCACAACAAGATAGTTACTCCCCCAGCTGAATCCTCCCTCTCTTCCTCTGGACTCCTCTCTGCAACTCACTGAACAGAATAGACTGAAGAGACTGGAATGAAAAGGGGCTTGTGACCAGGATTGAATCTGAGTGCCCCTACACTGTGGAGGAGAGATCTGGTTCCATTTTATCCACTTTCTGCATACATTTGCATATTTAAAAGACTGCTGTTTTTGTTTATTTATTTATTTATTTTCCCTCAGAAATCGCTGCAACTTCTTAACACTTTGACCTTACAGTCACAAACAGATATGAGATGTGTTGCATGCCAAGGCAAACATGTTGCTGTGAAACATGTTTGTTATTTAATACATTAATTGGACTAATGAGGAGGAAACTCAGCCTCTTTGTGAACATGATATTTCACCATAGAAACTTCCTACTTACACCACAGGTATCCCATTGGCTGTGATTGAATATGTGCATATTAATCAAGTAAAAGTGGTGTTTTGTAAACTTTGCATAAGCCTTGATGACAAACCTTTAGCACAGTGAATGTAGATTTTCCTTTTATCTCTGAGATTATGGAAGAACAAAAGAAAATAAAGAAATATTAGAGTTTTAAGCTCAACTTTTGAGCTACCCACTGGTCAATGTTTGATAAATTATTAATTTAGAATTTTTATCTGTCTCACACAATTCAAATTTCCTATGCTCCATAACTCATGTTTTATTCAATTCTGTCACTTTTGTTCATGGAATTGTATGTTTGATGTGCTGCATGGCAAATACAAGTCTAAATATTTGCGATGCACAGAATTTGTTGTATTGTGTTTTCCCCACTTATTGAAATAGGAATGTCTTTAAATAGCTAAAACTTTGCAAGATGCACAGAAATCTGGACTTACAGAGGAGTGCGGATAAGGGAGAGAACTGACGGCCCTACAAGTGTGTTTCCTACAATAATACAAACAGACAGTGTAGACACACAGTTTCTGTATATAAACATGCAAATGCATATACGGTCTACACACAAACACTGTGTGCACTACACAAACACAAAATGTAAACATCCTATAGTCATAAGCAAATATATCATCAGTACATACATACATCATCTGCGCAAGTATGCACTTTCATGCACACACACCTTCAGATTGCATTGTGGTACTGTTGACAATAGAACACACAATGCATCAAAATAAATAAGAGCTGAAGGGAGAGAAAGGAGAGAAACAAGCATGAGAATCTGCATAATAAATGCAAGAAACATGTAAAGACTCAGCTACATCTCTGACCCTCCATCTCTGTTTCCACCATCTTCCTCCTTTCTTATCCCACAACCTCCCTATCACAGCCTCTAACTTGTGCTTCTTTTCCTCCTCCACCTCATTTTATCTCTTCCTCCTAAATGTCCCCTGCCTCTCTTGTCCATCTCTCCCTCCTTCATTCAGTCCTCCCATGAACTTTCATTCTCTTCCTCTAAGCCTTTATCTCTCTCTCTCCGTTCTTTGTACATGTGAAGATCGGGAGACTTCTGGCCCAATACAAAATTTATGCTGAATAATGTGTGTGGTGGCCACATCTTATGCTGTCTTCTCAGTGCTGTCCCTCCAAAAACAGAATCTCACAAACACAGAGTCTTCTGTGGTCGTCACAGAGCACTTTAACTATCACTGTGGATTAGCCTGAGACCTGTAATGCACCTTTAAGTACACCAGGGCCTTTTTAAACCACAACACTATATGCACGCACACATCACACATGGACAAGCTTAAAATACACATTACACACAGAGACAGTGGGTTTGATGCCAAACTATGTCTAGCATTATATACACAGAGAGCTGTACAATGAAGGCAAGTATATACATTTCGATACACATATTGGCAATGATTCATACTCTTGAACTATTTGTATCTATCACAAAGCTACAACACACATAAATATGAACATTCACAAGAGCATAAATAAATACACAACTTCATACTACCACAGATTTTTTTTTTAAATAGCTCTCTTTTTCTCTCGACTTGGACTCAGGTTTCCAAGGCAGCAACTTGGGGGATTAGAGGTAGGAGGAGGTGATGTAGATGGATGGACAGGGGAAAGCAGCAAAGACTCTCAAGTGCACTTCACACGTGCTGTACTCACTTTTAGATTGGACTCAGTACAGAAAAGTGTAGATGATGTAACACAGTTCTTTCCTTCCCAATCTGAACCATATAAAAATGCGGTCACTGGATACAATGAAATTCAGAGTAGTTCTTGAAGCCATGTTTCTCAGAAACACATAATACAACAGTCCAAGGCTGTAAGTCTATTGGTTATACAGTCCAGTAATTTCACATCGTCAGTGATGGTGGAAGAGAGATCCAGCTCATGTCTCCCTTTTTCCTGTCTGGACCAGATTCGTTTCCTTCATCGCTTCATTATTTCTCTGCATCTGCATCATCTGCATGGCCTCAGATTTCTCTCTTTGAGGTAGAGGTTCACCCCTTTCAAAGTTTTTTGACAGTTAAGTTCCAGAAAAAGAGCTTTGGCTAATGATTCTCTAGTTTTAAGTGATCAAGAAAAATACTGACTGCACAATGTTATCCGAAAAACTCAGGACCTTGGTCATTTGTGAGTTACAGTCGAGATGTTTATGACAAGTTAGAGAATAGTATTTATACATTTACATATTGTGATTATGCTGTACGAGAAGAGATGAAGAGGTAAAATGCTTCATGAATGTATCAGAAAAAGTTGGAGATTTGGGTTTTACTTAATATCAGTTAATTTTTCAAGATTCAAGTTTTGAATCCAGGATAATAATTTGGATTGCTATAGTTTATAGATTTCACAGTTCATAGTTAAGAAACACTGAAACATCTCAAAGATGGCATTACTTGATCTCATAAGAAAAATTTTGAAAGTTTCCAGGAGAACACAACAGTTAGATTGTGTGACGATGTCCTGGGATGTCTTCAAGAACTCCAGTTGACCCCATTAAAAAGTTTGCTTGAATGTGCTTGTACATGCATATGTGGTGTGCATGAATGTGTTGCCTGCGGAGAGTGTTGGGGTGGATCAAAAGGGCTTTGAAATGTGTTTTGGCTGGCCATGACAGATCAGTGGGCGACAATCCGCAAAGTGGCCCCTGAGAACCCCCTGTGGATGACCCCACATCTAGACTGAATGCAACCCCCTAATCCAGTGTGTCACCTCACACACCCGAGCCCTTCACCTCCCGATGGAGAGATGAATCAAAGAGAAAAGGCCTCTCGCTGCCCTCACTCCCTGAGAAAATACAGCAGTGGAGAGATGACCTTATAAGAGGGAGCAGATGAGATCAGATGGTGAGATGACAGGTCAGAGAAGTGGAGGAGGTAAAAGTAAAAAAAAAAATGGGCGGAGAGAGAAAGAGACAGATTAAGAGAAGGAAAGAAGTGGGGCAGAGAAGAGGCAGTGATGGCAAACAGTGAGTGCAGAGTGTTGTAGTGTGGAGAGCGGGCACTGAGAAGGATTAAGTGGTCATGCCGGGCTCCGTGTGTGCGTGTGCGTGTGTGTGTGTGTGTGTGTGTGTGTGTGTTAAGAGATAGAGTGGCTATATCAGGGTTATTCTGATGTCATCAAACAGTTCATGCGCTCTGCAGGAGCTGACCGTAGACAACTAAAGGCACTCAAATACAGATTTGTATTTGCATATTTCAACTAAGTTCATGCAATCAATTCCAAACTGAGAACTGTCAAACACTGACTTTTAACTGCACTTAGCAAAATGCTACCCTTACCCAATTTTACTACATAAAATCAGGCTAATCACAAAGTAAATCTCTGAATAATAACCTACACTTTAGCCCCTGGTCAAAGACTCTTCTTTGAACTGAAGTGGATTTATTTGTATGCGCAATCTACTCTACTGCAAAAACACACAAGCAACTCCCTTTTCCTTGACATTTCCCCCAGCTCTATTTGGAGATTGCCAAGGCATTAACAGGTAAAAAATCTTCTCGG
The DNA here is from genome assembly GCF_021347895.1 of Acanthochromis polyacanthus. NCBI lineage: Eukaryota > Metazoa > Chordata > Actinopteri > Pomacentridae > Acanthochromis > Acanthochromis polyacanthus. The sequence continues at coordinate 26,232,987 of NC_067127.1, forward strand.
CATTCCCTTAAATTTTTTAAAACTTTTTAAAACTGCCAGAACAAGGTGTCCAGAAGGCCTCCTGATCAGATGTTCACACTGCCTCAACCAATTCAATTCAATGTCAAGGGGAAACCCTTTGACTGAACTCTTTCCTGATATCTGCACTCCTTGCCCTGTCCCTATTGGTTAGTCAAACTACCAGGGTAACAAACTACATGGGTAACAATTGCTCCAAATTAAATCCCCATATAGATCATTTAATAGTTTTTGTTACATTCCATAGTCAAAGTAAAATGTTGCAAATCACTGCTGAAAAATAAACAAGGACATTTCATGAAACAACAATACTGTGTTCAAGATTGCGTTTCGTCAGAAAGAGAACCAGAGAAAGATCAGAACTGGGGTTAAGATAAGTATGGAATGATTATAGTTTAAAGACATAAAATTTAATTTAAATTTGAAAATAAGTGTAAGTCTTTGTTGACACAATATTCACTTAGGAAGGTCATTGTGGGGGGCACAGTGACCTGCCTAAGTGAACATTGTGGCTCTATATTATCACCTGACTTCCTTTATTGCTCCCAAAACCATTTCACTCAAAGCTCATAATCACAGATAACAGCTGAATGGTAGACTCACTGGAAAATGAAGAGCTCTGACTTCATATACAAGTGTCTCTTCACCATGACAGTTACAGCCAGCACTGTTCCTTCTCCTTCCTCCCATACAGATGACATAACAACCTATACAAAAAAACAAAAAAACAAAAAACAAACTCTCTGTACTCTTTGCTCTGTCCATAGCAATAATCTGATTTGTCTTTGAAAAACACATACAATACAGGTTTGTGACTATACCCTCCAATATGACCCATAGGATTCAGGAGTAACAGCATGCCAGAGGGTAGCAACAGTTAAATTGATACATTGCTGTTTAAAGATAAATAACACATCCTTTAATGGTAAAAGATGTCATTCTGCGCCATTCTAACACTTAACAGAATTCACCGTTTTATAAGAAATTAAGAATATATTGGCATTTAATCGGCAAAACTCCGGCCAATGATGATTATTTTAAAAAGGGCTATAATCTGCTGATTTAATCGGCCGACTGATAAATTAGTTGGGCGCTACTGTCTACTATCTTCCATGTGGAGTTGATTGGTTTTGCCACTACCAGATCCACTGCCCATGACAGCATGTGTGACAGCAAGTCTACTTGGAAAAAGTGCCTGAAATGCGTTGCCAGAGACGTTTCTGGGATTTTGAGTCATTCGGCACTGCAGATGCGTTAATTGCGTTAAGATTTTTTAATCAGATTAATCATGATGATGGATTCATCTGTGTTAACGCATTCATTTTGACAGCCCTAGTTACTATACAAACCTGAGCATAGCTACAAAGCATAGCGTTGACTATTGGTCTATCCCAGCCTCCTCACCATCTTGACTTTATGGTTCCACAAAAATGTCACCTGTCTTCCCCCTTCAATGTCACATTTTTGGGGTATTTTTTTCCTAATAGAAGGGCAGCCTCCTGAATATAGGTAACAGTTGATTGCAATCCATTTAATGAAGCGCTTTGTCCACGTTTGCATTCCTCTGCCACTATGACAGTTACAAAAATATCTGCACTGTACTGCACTATACTTTGAACAGGATCCCAGGCCACTTAACCCTCCACAGCGTACCCCACAATAAATCATTGAGGGGCGATTGGAGTAGGTTTGTGTAATGGTGGCTACAACCTCCCAATCCTCCCAATTTTTATTAATTGTTATTTTTTTATTTTCTGAGGACGAAAAGTGAGTATCAATCTTCTCTTCATCAGCAGTGACATCTTACTGGCCCAAACAATCACATATGGATAAAAAGTGTTTCTCTGATGTGCTTTGACACCTTGTTGAGAACAGTTGAGAGTTTTTGTGACACGTTCAGCTTGAAAGCTGCCACAGAACTGAACTGAGCTCACTGAGTAATCAGCTTAGAGAATTAAATTAAATAATGTTTGTATATATATATACTGCTCAAAATAATTAAAGGAACACTTTGAAAATACATCATATTTCAATACGGGGAAAAACAAACTGGATCTTAGCATTGATATGGACTGTATAATGTGTTAGCAATGAAAAGTGCCACATTGTTTGATGGGAATGAAAATTATCAACCCCCCCAGGAGGGCTAAATTCAAGACACTCCAAAATCAAAGTGAAAAACTGATGTGGCAGGCTAGTCCATCTTGCTGAAATTCCTTGGCAGCAACTCAGAATGTTATTCAGCAGTTTGTATGGTCTCCATGTGCTTGTATGCATGACTGACGGTGCCGGGACAAGCTCTGAATGAGACGACAGATGGTGTCCTGGGGTATCTCCTCCCAGAACTGGACCAGGGCATCACTGAGCTCCTGGACAGTCTGAGGAGCAACCTGATGGTGTCGGATGGAGCAAAACAATGTTCCAAAGGTGTTCTATTGGATTCAGGTCAGGTGAGCTTGGGGGCCAGCTAATGGTATCAGCTCCTTCATCCTCCAGGAACTGCATGAGTTCTCTTACCACATAAGACTGGGCATTGTCGTGCACCAGAAGGAATCCAGGACCACTGCACCAATGTAGGGTCTGACAATGGGTCAAAGGATTTCATCCTGATACCTAATGGCAGTCAGAATGTCATTGTCCAGCCTGTAGAGGTCTGTGCGTCCCTCCATGGATATGCCTCCCCACACCCTCACTGACCCACCACCAAACCGGTCATGCTGAACAATGTTACAGGCAGCATAACGTTCTCCATGGCTTCTCCAGACCCTTTCATGCCTGTCACATGCGCTCAGGGTGAACCTTCTCTCATCTGTGAAAAGCACAGGGCACCAGTGGTGGACTTGCAAATTCCTGTGTTGCCAGCCGAGCTCCACGGTGCCAGTCAGCGAGCACAGCAGGCACTAGAGGATGCTGGGCCCTCAGACCACTCTCATTAAATCTCTTTCTGTTTGATCAGAGACATTCACACCAATGGTCTGCTGGAGGTCATTTTGTAGAGCTATTGCAGTGCTCATCCTGTTCCTCCTTGCACAAAGGAGCAGATACCTGTCCTGCTGATCGGTTGAGGACCTTCGACAGCCCTGTCAAGCTCTCCCAGACTGACTGCCTGTCTCCTGGAATCTCCTCCTTGCACTTGAGAATGTGCTGGGAGACACAGCAAACCTTCTGGCAATGGCACGCATTATGTGCCATCCTGGAGGAGTTGGACTGTCTGTGGAACCTCTGTAGGGTCCAGGTATCACCTCATGCTAGCAGAAGTGACACTGACCCTAGCCAAATGCAAAACTAGTGAAAAACAGCCAGAAAACATTAGGAAGGAAAAAAAATGTCAGTGGCCTTCACCTGTAAACTCATTCTTGTTTTGTGGGTTGTCTCATTGTTACCCCTCTAGTGTATCTGTTGTTAATTTTATGAACACCAAAGCAGCTGAAACTGACTAAAAAGCCCCTCAGTTACTTACTTGACCAGATCAGTATCCCACACGTTTCACTGATTTGATGCAATACTTAGATTAAAAAGTGTTTCTTTAATTTTTTTTGAGCAGTGTATACACTGACAGTCAATAGAAACTTTGAGACCATATTTTTCAACATAATTTTGATTTTGAAGCCCGAAATTGGATTTTCTTCATATGAATCATTTGTTTAGCATATTGACATACAGAAACAAAAATCTAAAGTTTCAAGAATGATTTCAAAATAAAAAATTTCACAAAAGAAAACGGCACCTGCCAAACACAAAGTCACAACAGTCAATACCGAGTATGGCCTCCATTTGCTTGGATGCAGGCAGCAATCCGTCGGCGCATGCTTTGTACCAGGCTTCTGATTGTGGGTTGGGAACAGCCCATACGCCTGGCTACATCACTATAGCTCAAACCGGCCTCCACCATACCCAGTGCCCGGAGACGTTGTTCATGTGATAGACGCGGCATGATGCTGTTCACTGGACTAACAATGGTGGCCTTTTTTGGGCCTTTATATAGGCCTTCAAAATCCATTCTCAAATTGTGCAGATACTCACTGAGTATTGCTTGGTGTGTATTTGGTTCACTTTTGCAAAGTGACCAACCCATGTGCAATGAATCATGAAATAATGACAACTCATCATTATCTCAACTACCAGGGCACTAGATCATCAGTAAATCCACAATGAATAAATACAACCCCCCTACAAGTAGAATTCTGCGTACATTTCTACCTCAAAGTTTCTATTGACTGTCAGTGTATATATATATATATATATATATATATATATAAATACACACACACACACACACACACACACACACACACACACACACACACACACATATATATATATTTATATACACATATATGTATATAATTTATGTTTTTTAGTGAATGTGTTTGTTAACAGAACCCCTAGAGTACTATAATTTCACTTGGATGTGTAAGCTCCACAGATGCGACTATCTGTAGACTTTGTTTTCACATCAAGCTGTTGAATAAGGGAATATTCTCTACATAATAAAAACAGACTTCTAGGTAAAGTAAGACATATTTTATGCCCAAAACAGCTGTATGTTTGTGGAGTCAGGATTTTAAAATGGAGAAGAACTATGTAGAAAATACACATCCAAGATCATTTTCAACATGTACTGAACCTAAACCAGACTCTGTGTTGTCTTTACCTGATGCTAAATGTGAAATTTTGTGGTAGTTACAGCAAAATGTTTTTTTGTTTTTCTCTTATCAGAACATGGCAAAACATAGTGTTTCATCATATGTAGAATAGGTGGATGATTTCTTTATTTGTGCTCTTCTCAGTTGATAGACAATTGACAGCGCTGACCTCTTGCTCCTTCACTGACCAGAAGAGGTCAGGCTCACTTCGTCAACAGGTTCCTGCCTCTGATTTGGAAGGGATCACTTGTCTTTAACTTCTAAAAGCATTTGACTGTGTTATTAGGGTGTATCTATCTAAGTGAGTAGTCATTCTTAACAAGCATTCATTTATAAATGTCCTCTGATGGATAGTCGGTTGAAATAAAATCATGCTATTTCTTCTTTTGCCATGGACTACATCACATCCACTGAAGGACCTTCTCAAGGTCTGCAACACTGCACTTGGAGACAGTGTTTGTGTTTCAAATGTAGTGGACAAAGCAGCATTTTTACCCATCGTGGCCTTGGAAAGATTATTTTTGAACTGTTATTGTTCAAAGGTCGCGCTTTTTGGAGTAACTGATTGAACGGACCCTACAGTGATGAATTGTGTAAATAGACTGTGTTTGTTCTACTGTGACAGTTTAAATGAAGAAGTGAAGATAGTTCAAACCACTTTATAATGTACGGCTGTGTCCACTGTGGTGACATGTTGCTGCAGAACAGAGGCAGAAGGATTCAATGCGAGTCCAGGGTGAAAGAGTCAGACAGCTATTATTCCTGCTTTAAACAGGAAAACAGTGCTTCAGTGAGCATGAAGTCTGAACCACAGAACACAGGTGCATGTACACGACAATAGCGGCATAACTGAAAAAAAAAAAAACAATCAAGAACACAAATCTATACATCAAACTTTCACATTCTTTTGTGTTGGCATTTTTTTCAACACATATTTTTCACAAGCATTACTGATGTGGTTACTGGCATGCACCCTGTTTCTGTGAGCGTTATATTTTCCATTTTCCACTCCTATAGGGACAATCATAATGGCAAAATTCCATTACTGCAAGCTTTCAGCTTATTTCAGCTTTAGGACTCTTTTCAGGCAGCTTTTATGGTGAAAGGTACAGTTTCTGAGCATCCAGTGAAGGCACATGAACCTTGATTTTCTCTTGTTTTGAAAATTTTACTGAGTTCATTGACTTGAGGAGAAGCACCTCTACTTTACACATTAAAACCAGTTTACTTATTTATGTTATGGGCTGTACTACTAAGGCCGGATCCCCACCGGGCAAAGCAGGCCAGGTTTTATAGAATCATGCCTAGCTCCAGCTGACATGATGAGAAACTTGCTTTTTTAACCTAATCTTCAAGTCCTGTATTGAAAAGGGACTCTGTATAAGACTCTCGTAGCAAAATTGCCATTGTAGCAGATATTACATTTCCATTGTGTATATTCCCACATAGTTTTGTGCTTTATCAAACGAGCACTGCACATAACCCAGGGAGGAATGAGAGATTTTTCTCCCCTAGATATTACTTATATATTCGAATAATGTTTACTACTTCCTGTGGTTTTGGAGGGGCATCAGCAAATTTTAGAAATAATGACATGATCAGTGTTTGTTCTGCTTTAGTCTGAAAACTCCCACCTTTGACAGACTATTACATGCTTGTGGTGGGCTTGCAAAAGTGTTTTCATTACACCACAATCCATACAAAGTCTCATTAATGACTAAAACTAATTCATTTTATATATATATATATCTTGTCTTCATAATTCATGAAAATGCAGCAGTAAATATCTGGAATACCCCTTTAAAGCAGTAACAGTAAGTTGGGAGGCAATCTGGCTTGTGGTTATGTTAACAGAAATTTGTTTGCAATTAAAAAAAAACATTGAACAAGGAAACTGCAACATGTTAAAATATTTTTTAAGTTGATATAATTACTATATAGAACTATGAAATTCATTTGCACAAAGCTTCTGTGATCACAAAGTAGAGCCAGATGTCTGAAATTGCTATGAATGTGCTCAGGGGCAAACATAATCAATAGAGACACTATTTTCATCGTCTATTAACACAGCACATCTGCATCAGTTGATGAGAAAAATGCGAAGACAGTGAAATCAACAAAACTTCCACGAGTGACCTTGTCATTAAGGGATGTTCTTGTCAAGTGATCTGAAGAAGTGAAAATAAAACAAAGGGAATCAACACAAGGCCTTGGCAAGGCTTGTTGTCTTTCATATGAACAGTGGCTCTGGCTGTCATATAATACTGATAAAGAAACACAAGATTGATTCAAGAAGCCACATCCATGCATCAACGAAGTCTCTGAGTTTTGTAATCTTGGTCACAACTAGTTGCAAGAGTGCAGCCTAGTGGTGTTTGCAGCTGACTGAAGGACATATTTATTCACACGGGTACTGAAATCAATACATTTGATGGGACTTATAGGTATCTGTTGTCTGCAGGGATCTTTCAATGGGTTACCATGGTTACCCACTATGTGCAACCTCTTATGTGCACAAATACTTAAAATTAAATCTACTTAAAAAAGAACATTTGCTGAGTGCAGGCAGAATATACACTCATATGGACATATGCTCTCAGCACACCTACACAAGCATCCGCAGTTATTTGCACACTCTTGTGCACAATACGTCCTTCTCGGACACTAAAATAACTGTCTGCACAAACACACACTGGCGTTCACACACGATTGTGACCCCAGAGAGCAGGCCAGCTGTGTGTGTGCTGGAGCAGTAACCCCTGCGTTAATTATAAATCAATGGGCCAACTGTAAACGCACACAGAGTGCATCTCTGGCACACATGACTTCTCCCATGCATGTCAACATCCATAGGGTATATAAGCCGTTTAAAGTGCCGGGGCCCCTGCAATATTCATGGCTGATTATAACAGATGGTAGACACACACAGCGCAACACACTGCACTGATACAGGACAATGATACAGAGACAGACTGAGAGAAGAGTGGAATGCTAGGGCTGGGGATCATAAACTGACAACCACCGCTACCAGACTGCCTCACAGATCAATTTCAGGACATTAAAAGTTCAAACGCTGTGATATTATCAATTTTAACAAGCTGTTTAAAGGTAAATCTGCTTTCAAGCTGTTAGATAGGCATAGAGTGGGAAGAGAACGTCTCTGATCTATGATGTTTTGCTGACTTTTTCCTCTTCCTGCTGCATGTACTTCTACCTCTGTATCTTAAAGTTCCCTTAGACATTTCTCTGGAATGGTCTTGCATCCACCCATCAGTTCTTTACAGACATTTAATTTGTGCTGTGTTACACTTTTTCAGGTTTGACTACTGTCTGCACACATTCCTTTCAACCTTCTCCAACAATGTATAGCCAGTATAGCCTAAGAAGCAAACATGAGTGCAAACCAATTCCACAAAACACTCCCTGCTGCTATACTTCCATCATACTTTGTACATTCTTCTGCACATTTTGAGGTTTGACTGTTCTTTCACTGACGTCATCTTGTACTTGTTTGTCTAAAGGTGGTTGAATTGAAACCAGCAAAAAATTTGCATATTCATTGGTCATTTTCCTTTAAACTCTGTGTTTGCATCACTTTTAATTTATTGTTATTATTTTTTAATGGAAGCACAGTTGATAAGTCATTTTCTCAGACTGGGTGAGGATGGAGCCATCATAGAATATCTGTAGCATCATCAAAATACAGGTATTAATAATGTGACCAGTGTGTAAACCAAAGAAGGTGTGTGGGGCTTATTAGTTCTGCAAACGACCCTTCTCAAAACCCAAACTCTCCAGACATAATCAGCATTTAAAATAACAGACATAGTCTATAGAAATGACACAAAATGTGATAATCAAATCAGTTTAAGTGTAAGTCATATAAGAAACCAAGTCCTGATGATTTTTTGTCAAAAACATTTCAGTAGTTTATTTGTATTTAATTGTGAGAGTCAGTGTTTTTTTTTTCAATACCAACAATTATGTTTGTTTGTTTTGGGGTTTTTGTGATTTAAGAGACAAAGAATAGCTTTTTAATAAGATTTTCAGGATATAGCTTATACTTGGCAAATAAAGGGATACAATAAAGAAACACAAGGCTTATTATATTACAGATACACATACTATTCTGAAGCACTGTAGGAAGAATGCATATACACAGAGACACCAAGAGATCAGCAATAAATTATATGCAACTCTTCATCTATTTCCAGCAATAAAGTGTATTCATTTTTCTAAGCTGAAACTGAATTAAAGCCCATGAGAGAGCAGTGCAAGATAATCGTATATGAATACAAATGTGTGTTTGTACTGCAATAACTCACATGTATGGTACCTTTATTACTTGGTGAAAGAGACAATTCTGTCAAAAACAAATGTATTAATGGAGTAAGACAGTCTGATCAGCATGAGAGTATGATACACTCAGTGGTCACTTTATAGGGAACATTGTACAACCAAACACACAATAGCTGTCTCTGCTAAGCTGACAATGGTCAGGCGTTTTTTCTGTCAGGTAATTTAAATTAAATAAGTTTATTACTGGGTTGCACAGTGAGGTAGTGGTTAGCACTTTCGCATTGCAGCAAGAAGATCCCTGATTCAAATCCTGGGGTGGGCCTGGGATCTTTCTGAATGGAAGTTTATTACTTAATTTTAAAATTATATACTCTTATATATAATGGCATAGATAAAGGTGGGCATTTGAAACAAATGCACAAACAAACAGATAATAGTTTATGTTTTTTAAAGTATGAATTGAGTCAGCTGTAATCACAGAGCAGTCTCAATGTTTTGAGTAAACGTCTAAAATAGCTAAAAGGAACATTTAACTAAAATAAATGAATGAAAAGTCTGTCTATGAGTAATAAATAGTGAGCTAAAAGTTACAGATAAATAGTTTGCTAACAGTAATAATACCTAAAGGTAGTATACGAAACAATTAAAAGGAAGGCAATTTAAAAAATGCTTCAAAAAATATCACAGAATAACGGTTAAACATTTTAATAACTCTAGTGAAAGTATTACAAAGTTGAAATAGTTACCTAAATAATGAATAAATGAGAGATGCACCTATAGGTGATGGAAACAATAAAGTTACCTAAATGGAGGGTACACAAAATTTAGGTTCAGGCAGGACTTGTCACCCTGATAATCCAGACAATGTAGGAGAGTCATCATACAAGTTGTAAAAGTTGTAAAAGGTTTGAATCTTAATCCAAAACCTGATTTTTTCCCCTAAACCAATCCATGTAGTTACCTAAACTGAACTACAAATGAAAACCAAAAGTAAACAGTGAGTGAAATGTTAATTTAAGTTCAAGAGTAACGGACAGGACATGAACCCAAACCTTAAAGTCCTGTTGCTGACTTATGTATGTACCTAGATGCGATCACGATATGATACAATAGACGCTTGAATATGGACATTTAAAAGGCCCCCTGACTCTCCTATACAAAGGGCTTAGATACTGAGAGTGAAAGAAACACAAATGTTGTTGTCCTGCATCTCATTTATTGTCTCTTTTGTTTGTTGTTCTGCATATTGTTTTTCTCTTTGGTCTCTTTGGAGTTGTTAAATTGACTTTCAAACATGAACTGTGCTCAGTTACTGGTCCTATTTGTCTAACCAGCTAAATACTTGTCAACTTTTGACTTTGAGGAACCTCAATAGTAAAACATATAGTTTCATTGAATTAATGGATAAGTAATCAAAGCAGTTTATAATAGTATAATGTAAATATTTTAACACTGCTTTGCTTAATATCAGGTTTTTATCTAACACCGGTGAAGTACGACTAAAGATGTTTTTCCCTATATAAGATGTGATTGTCATGGTTAAACATAAATACGGTCATTTTCTTTTCATGTCACTGCAGTATGGCGTCATGTGAATACTTCACAGGCATGCAAACACTGACACACATCAGTCATGCATACAGAAACATGCATGCAACTGCTGTAACCTCAGCATATGCAGAACGTCTTTATAGCAACATGAAGGAGGGAGAGATAAGAGAGTGATGGAGGTGAAGCAAGGGAGGGCGATCAAGTGGCTCTACAAATTATATATGACGACTTGTTCAATTATGGGTCTATATTACTGACTGCAGTCTGTCACAACAGTGAAGGCTCAGCATGAAGATGAGACTGCAAACACTGTGTGGATCACACAGTTGAGAGGACAACAAGTGCAAGTGGGTACATAGAAAATCCAAGTTGTACTGGTAGTAATAGTCTACCTTGTTTACACAAATTTAGCAGCTTAATGTCCTCTCTACCACAAGACTGTGTTGGGATTTGAATCCTGCAGGTCCTGTGGGACCCAACGCAAATCTTGCAAGAGTGGGTGGTTTCAACTTTGCTGCAGGCAGTCAAAAATAAACTTTGGGTCGCGGGATTTTCCAGAATCAGAAGGATGGAGTCGATGAATGAAGTTGTAAAATGGATTAAAAGAGGCTTTTACAATACAAAATTGTAGCCAAGTATGTCTGACATGTGGATAAATATCTCACTTGTTTTTGAAAAAGGAGTAAAAGAACTCAATGGGCACAAAGCTGTCATCTCTGAGCTGAGGGGACACCTGCTCTATTCTCCCAGGACAGAGTAAGATAAAGTACTTCTTCCTCTGGGTATTAAAATGATATTGTTGAGAACTATATGAAATGTGTACTAACTCAAACAGAATGATTTTCATGTGTTATTACTGAAAGACATGTGCCTCTTTAATTATGTTACACAGTGATAAAACTTTTATTACTTCTCTGCAGGACATGAGAAGATGCAAAATCAATGTATTTCTATCCATCCATTCTCTATACACCGCTTTATCCTCACTAGGGTCGCGGGGGGTGCGAGAGCCTATCCCAGCTGACTCGGGTGAAGGCAGGGGACACCCTGGACAGGTTGCCAGTCTGTCGCAGGGCTACATATACAGACGAACAATCACACTCACATTCACACCTACAGGCAATTTAGAATAACCAATTAACCTCAACATATTTTTGGACTGTGGGAGGAAGCCGGAGTACCCGGAGAAAAACCACGCATGCACAGGGAGAACATGCAAACTCCATGCAGAAAGATCCCAGGCCCACCCCTGGATTCGATTCGACCTTCTTGCTGCAAGGCGAATGTGCTAACCACTACCCCACTGTGCAGCCCCAATGCATTTCTATTTTGTGTGAAATTCATATATATATATATATATATATATATATATATATACATAACTTACAAATGCCATTATTTTTGAAAGAAAAACTTTTTTTATTGAATGCAACATTAAATAATCAGAAATACAGTCCAGACATTGTTAATGTGTTTCTACTAATACAGACTAATGTGGAATGATTTTTAATGGAAGATCTATATAGGGGTACAAAGACCCATTTCCAGCAACAATCACTCTTGTGTTGTAATGATACATTGTGCAAGCTAATCGTGTTGAAAGGCTAATTGATGATTAGAAACCCTTGTACAATTATGTTAGTACATGAATAAAAGTGTGAGTTTTCATGGAAAACATGAAATTGCCTGCGTGACCCCAAATTTTTGAATGACAGTATACATTACTGATGGAACAGATGTATCTGGTTCACTCCTTCATCATGTCCCGTATAGATTACTGTAATTCCTTGTTCCTCGGTCTCCCAGCATCATCCCTACAGAAACTTCAGTACATCCAGAACTCAGCAGCTCGTGTCCTCACTCACACCAACCGCTCCTCTCACATCACTCCCATCCTTCGTCAACTTCACTGGCTCCCCGTTCAGTCCCGCATCATATTCAAAACTCTCCTCCTCACTTTCAAAGCTCTCCACAATCTGGACCCTCCGTACCTCAATGAACTTCTGACCCCCTACTCACCCTCTCGCTCTCTCCGGTCTTCCAGCTCCAACCTCCTCTCCATCCCTCAAACCAAACTCTCCACCGTGGGGGGGCGGTCTTTCAGTGCTGTTGCCCCGAAGCTCTGGAACTCACTCCCCCAATCCCTCCGTGATTGTCACTCCTTCTCTACTTTCAAATCTCTGCTCAAAACTCATCTTTTCAATAATCATTTTGCCTCCTCCTCCTTGTCGCTTTGTTTTTGTTTTGTTGTTGTTCTCTCTGTTCATGTAAAGCGACCTTGGGTTTTGTGAAAGGCGCTATATAAATTGAACATATTATTATTATTATTTCATTTTTTAGAATAGAATAGAATCACTTTATTCTAAAAAATAGAAACACACACACACATATATATATATACACACACACATATATATATATATATATATATATATATATATATATATATGCAATTAACATATGTGCTACATCCACTACAATTGGGCAGTCGCTCCAGTAGTAGCAGAACCAAGCAATTCCACATGAAAGACCGTAAATTTTTAATTTCTCATAAAGCAGTAAATGCTGTTAAATTTCGGAGTCGGGCAGAATGATATCCTTGCATCGTTTAAGCTGCAGCCAGTCAACATTACAGGAGTGGGCAGAGCCGACAGGTACTTATAACCAGGTTGTGAAATTAACAGCGACTCAACATGTCTCCCGTTTTAAGTGAAAAAGCTAAAATGATGAACATTACTGTCTGTCTGCAGCAACCGCCATGATGTCACACATATATATGTGTGTGTGTGTGTGTGTGTGTATATATATAAATATATATATATATATATATATATATATATATATATATATACACACACACACATATATATTAGGGATGTAATGAAATGGTCAACTCACGAATATGAAATACTCACGTTATGAAATAAAGATTAAAGAAAATCCCCAACAGTAGGACGTTATGCAAAAATATCATTTTCTTTATTTTCTTCCTTATGCAGACACACACAAAATAATGCTGCATCATTACAAAATAAATGCTCTTTGAAAAAAAAACTAAATTCTATTTTTTTCCCCCTTATTTAGACTACAGTGCAAATACAAACATAAATCTCAATAAAAGAAGTGCTTTGTTGTTGTAACAATCAGGATAACTACATTCTTGAAAGAAAAGGAAAACAAATAGCAGTCCTAGGAGCTGCAGTTTAGACCTAGAAATGTCTGAAATAGGTCCACACAACTGATTTATTTGACGAAAGAGCATCAGCTAATTCCTCAACCTCATCTTCCTCCGCTTTGAAGCAAGTGTTTTGCTACGGTTAGTGAGGAGGGTCAAAAATCATCAGTCTCAGTGGTGCGCGGCGCCCCTTCGCGTTTTTTATTTCGTGTTTTTATTTGGTGCGTCTTTGAATTTTTGTGGCACAAAATTTTGTTACACCCCTACTATATGTATATATATATATATATATTAGGGGTGTACACACACATATACCCTCTCCTGTCATTAGTCATTACCTTTGCTGACTCAGCTGAAATCTCACTAATAATTTTTTGTGCAACAACTCTTAGCTGTCGGGTAGGGTGTATACTCAGACAGAGAGATAAGTTCATTAAATGCAGTTAAATTCAAGCACATTTGTTCTGTCAGACACACATCAGATGAATGAGTGAACCATTATTTCATTCTTCTATTAGATCACTGCTGGATGTGAGTAGCTGTACTAATAAAAAATGAAATACATCTGTTCCATCAGATGCACGTGAGATGGACAAATGTTCAACTAATCTTTAAAGAGTCTTCATTTGTGTTTTGTGTACTTTGCATGCATATGAGAAACTTTAACATCATCAAAAAGGAAGTCTGCAGGGTGTAAGTGTGCATGCATGGTGATTTTTGAAAGTGGGTTTTAGAGCACACATCCGCTCCCAAAGATGGTCGCCGTAAATCTCCTAAAAGGAGGGAGCATTAAAGAAAGATGATAGGTAAGGTCACTGAAGTGTCACACACAATCACACACACATAAAGTTGACAAACTGGGCAGAGGAAACCGCGGGAAGAACAGCAGCTCACCTCCACCACTTCTGCACCTGACCACACTTCCTACATGGCTGCACACACTTCCTGGTCCCCTCCACACATAGACACACTGAAGGAAGTGACCGCAGTGTCAACAGGCAACTGATAGAGAGAGAGAGAGAGAGAGAGAGAGAGAGAGAGAGAGAGAGAGAGAGAGAGAGAGAGAGAGAGAGAGAGAGATAGATAAAGAAAGGGAAACACACCCTATATAAATCACTCCATCTGACAGGGTTGGGGCGGGTGTGAGAGAAGAGGGGAGAGAAAGAGAGGGAGAGCAGTAGATGAAGTGATAAAGAGTATCTCTTTCCCACATTATTCAGAGTTATGTAACATACTGTAGCATGCCGGTAGGAGTCATTGTAAACAAATGCAGCCACACATACATTTATGCATTTATGCATCCATAACACAGACGAGCCACAGTGGGCGTCCACAGTGAAAATGTATTCTCTGTCTGTATTTTCTGGATGCACACACACAGACACACATATCTACTGTGGAAACACACAAACATGCACACAGGTTCCAGGCCTGGAGACATTTCTGGATGATGAGTTGTATGGAAACAATATAAGAGCGCCCCATGAAGAGCAAACAGGAAGAGGAGAGCGAGTTCCGAGGTGGTGTGTGAACAAAAGGAAAGAACTGAAAGACACAAAATGTGAAGAGACTGCACAACACCAGAAAGAAATTAACTGGAGAAATAATGTGGGGAAAAAATGTTTTGCTTTGTTTGTTCAAAAAAGGAGAGAAGAAAGGTGAGAAGAAAGCGAGAGAAACTAAAAACTCAGCAAAGGGACATTTTGAAGAAAAGCAAGTAAAAGTTGCAGGTAAAGAAAAGAAAAGAGAAGAAGAAGAGAAGACCAATAGAAAGCTGTCCTCATACTGATTTTTGCAAGCTAATTGACAGGTAGCAAGCTCACTGTATGGAAGAGCTGATTGCCTTTCGTTAGTTACTCACTAAAGTTAAAGCTGCAGCTGGCAGCAGTCTCGAGAAAAAAACACAAAAAAACTTTCCCTCTGTTCTAAACCCTGAAAAAAAAAAACAGGACAAGGTGAAGAAGTGGACGTGTAGTTTCCTCTCTGACCAGTTGAACTACAATATGCTGAATGCCTAGCGTGGAATTTTTCCTCAATAATGCCAGAATAATGTTGTCTTAACCAATTTTACAATTCTACAGTTTCATTTAGCACTTTTGCCCACAGCACCGTACATCTGAGAGTAGATACAACACAAGCAAAGATCTAGTCAGGGGAAAACAACCTGGATTAGAGCCATAAAACAAGCTCAAGTTCAAATTAATACCAAAGTGGTGGAAATGTCCCCTTACCAAGAAGTAGACTGTATATAAAGCAGGACAACATAACAATTGCGTTACTGGTGCCTGGTTCCAGTATACTTTATAAACTCTCTCTATGTTACAAACAGCAGAGATTAACAGCTACTCTGTTCAGAAATATTACCTATTAAATTATTGCTTCTGTAGAAAACAATTGCTATTCTGAGGGGACCTTTGAAGTTTTTTTGGTAAGCTTTGACATCTAATCTAGTACTAAGATTAAAAGCTAAGAGCACAACAAAATAATTAAGGTCTGACTGTAAGCCTACAAAAGAAGGATGTAGCCTCCATTACATTTCCCATTAGTTTGTGAACTTTTACTTTGAAACCTTGAGTTTGGAAGTTGGCATCTTTATATACAAATTGCCTCCAAGCTTTACGGAGTAAACGGCTGCTGCAATCATGTCTAAAGTCTGTGTTTCGAGTCATAAAAGGTTAAAATGTGTTTGTAAATTTGCTTGGCTCCATAATCATTTCTTTTTTACTTAAAGAACTTTGAATGACAGTCATGTTGGCACTTTAAATATCAAACCTCACAATACATATATTGAGCCAAAATATTTAATGTTAACAACATAAACTCTGTCTAGAGTGACATCTGTAATCTGCTCTGCTCACACAACACAATGTACAGATCTTGTTCAAAGAAATACAAATGTCACATATGGTTTTGTCACTAAAAAAGTCAGATTTTCCTGATTGAGTATTATAGACATCGTTCCTCTTTAAAAAATTGAAAATCTACAAATATGCAAATATTTTTCTTTGAAAATGTTTCACTTCCAGATACAAGATGTGTCCTGAGTCTCCTGAATCATGTTCAGTGTTCAAGTTGCCACATCATGCTGGTGTAAATCACCTATTGGACAAGTTTGGCTTGAAGACTAATAGGGATATCACAAACATTGCTTGCGAACCCAATTTAAATATGCATCCATCCATTATCTATACACTGCTTAATCCTCATTAGGGCCTGGAGTGTATCCCAGCTTACTGAGGGTGAAGGCAGGGGACGCCTTGGACAGGTCACCAGTCTATCACAGGACTACACAGAGAGACAAACAATCATACTCACATTCGCACCTACAATTTAGAGTTACCATCACCTTAAATCTGTTTTTTAAAAAATCTTTTAATCAGAGAAATGTTACAGTTTCTGTAGAAGACCAAAAACACTTTTCTGAGTGGAAGAGTTACAACTCAAGTTTTTTAGGGTCATTATATTCATGAATTCAAGTTCATTGACTCGAGTCCTCACCTCTGTTACTAATGCATCTTCTAGTAATAATAATCTGACATCATCACATCTGTAGCGATCAGGATTTTTCTGCAGCCACAGCTAGTGGATGTACATGAAGTCCACAGAAAGTGTTTGAGATGCCTGTGTGGGCTTTCAGAGGGCACTCTGGACTTCATGGATATGTGCCTCTAAATCTGTTACATCTGCAACTCTGCAAATGTAAGGAAACGTAAACCCTTGGATTCAGCCTGAAAGGAAGAAAATAAGAGCAAGAAGTCAAAAGAGAAGAAAAGGGAACCAAAAAAGGTGAGAAGGGGAAGAAAAGTGATTTCATTTAGTCAAAAAGGAAAAAAGTCTGCATTCTAAAATCGGAAAGCAGAAGACTGAACTAAGAAAAGAGAAAAAGAAAACAAGTAAGAAGGTGCAAAGAAAGAACAAGATAGCAAGAGGAGCTGAGTTAAAGTGCCAAGGAAAGTGGAAGAGAGAAAAAGAACATGAAATAAAGGAAGGAGGGGAGAGGAGGGATAGAGAAAGAGAAGAGAGATAGTAACAAAGAGGAGAGAGGAGGCTGCCAGCTCTTTCGCTCTCTGTGAAGCGTCTTAAAGGCCTCAGACTCTCATGTATATTAATGGTGCTGCGATATGACAATGGTGACACAAAGCCTGTTTACAGGGAGCTGGCTGACTGCAGCCAGGTTGAAGCTGTTTAGCATGCGACTCTGCAGGGATTTATCACACTGCACCCATGTCGAAGGCTGCTCAACGTAATACAGGAACACAGCTTTTTGTACAGTGCATTTACATTTTACTTTTTCTTCTCAGGCATTTAGCCGACACATTTATGTGGAGTAACTTGCAATGAGAGCAACGTTAGAAAACATTCCAGGATCGTGCCAAGAGATTACAAGGAGACTGGATTAAGGAGGTCAAAGGTCAGGGGCATGAAATACTGTAATTCTAATTCACCTAGTGTAGCATAAAACTACAACTTGACAAAAATGTTGGCCTTAAAAACTTAATTAATCACAATTCAAAGTAAATATTGTCGTTGTGCCAACAAACTAAGACAGCCAAGTGCAGGAAAACAAAAACAAAAAACTGTCTTCACACAGAGTTTACTTTGTCCTTTGTATTGTTGTATTGTGAAATCTTATTTTTCACATGGAAACAGTACAACCCTGTGTAGAAGTAGAGACAACTCAATAATGCATTTTGTGTCATGGAACAAAATGCCATAAATGATTAAATATGAAAAAAAGCTTTAAACAGTTGAGTTTCTTTGATTATTTACTTCACAAAACTGAATAAACACAAATATAGAAATCAGTCATTTTTCCAAAGGTGTTGACAATACTGAGGAACTCTACATGCTATACATATTTTACTGTTTACATTTTGAAAACCTTTACAAATGCTGGATTTTCACATTGTTCTGCACATCAGCTCTGGAAAGATATTTCTCTATGCTGAATGTATCTTTCAATAACTGGCTCCACTGGACACTGTTTTTGAGTATTGTATTTGTTGATCAGGTACATTTTATTTATCTCCAAACATCTTTTGTCATATCCTCCCTGAACCTACAGTTTAGCCAAAAAGTGTCTGAATTTACATGACTGCTGGTCTCAGCTGAGTTGGTCATGACTCCTCAGTTTGCTGAGTGAACAGGTTTTGGTTTCTTTTTAAATTTCTTACAGGATCTGGTGCAAACAGTATTTGATGAACTTTTGAGTGAACACATGGAATGATGTAGAATAAGGTGATTTAAATAAAATATAACAATTTTAAGTTTGGTTTTCCTGTTGGAACTGCACATCACACATGATAAGCAAGGGCCACGAAGAAGTTGAACAGTCAATGATTGTCTCAAATTTTTATCACATCTCGCTCTGATAAATGGTGTCATTTTGGAAATTTTTTGAAAAGAAATAGGAAAAAAAGGTATAATTCTGAATTTAGTTGACAAAATGTCCAAGAGATCATTTCTTGAAGTCATCAAATTATATCATTTTTTAAAAATTGTGAAATCATTTGCATATAGCCTCTAGCATGCATTGGATTAAAGTTAAATGCTTCTTTTTTTTCTTGGATTAAAAGGTTGGCAAGCTGGGGGCGTTGTGTCTGTTTATAAATGCATCTTCAAAGACTTTAAAAAGAGTTAAAAAGTAAAACATTTGGATTTAAATGTAAAAAATAATGTGTTCCTATCCTCACAAAGCTGAGCTGAAGGAGAAACGAATATCTCCATTTGGACCTACTGTACACCAAACAGTTTTTTTTTTGTTTTTTTGTTTCTACCGGCTGCCTCTTTGACTGAACAGTTAAACTTCGCTTGCCTTTCTTATTGTTTGAAGAAGGGCCAACCTGTCCAAGATGTGTCTGAGACTCTGTTTTCATTCAGTCCTGACTGAGCTACTTTTTATTAGTGTGGATTTCAGTGGAGAGTTTAAGTGTCCCATTGTGGTTAAAATCCGGCCAAGAATGTGTTTTCAGGTCTTTTTTTTTGTGTTTTCCTACTAGACAATGGTAACTTTTCAAAATACCTTTAGGCTGTATTTGTTCTAGGTGCTGAGCTTCAAAAACTAGTAAAAACTCACCCTATGAAGAGACACATGCTATCTATAGGCCAAACATACAACAGAGACCCACAATTTAATTAACGAGTCTGTCAATTCCAGAGAATGAATGATTTGGCAGTGATTTTTTTGTTCTCTCTCATGAGGACGTTGAACCAAATCTATTATCTTTCATGGACCAAAAAATTTTAGTGGTCTGTTTTAATATTTTCAGTCTTTTGTGGTAAATCTGCTTTTAAAACCATCAGCCATCTTGAGAGCACTTTGTTAGGAACTCCACACAAGTACTGCTCACAAAACACTCCTGGCATGGATTTTACATAATGCTGGAAACCCTCCTCTGGTTTTCTGCTCCATGTTGACATGATAACATCACATTATTTCTGCAGATTTGTCAGCTGTACAGTCATGCTGCTGATGTCCCACTCTACCACAACTCACAGGTGTTCTACTGGATTCAAATTTGATTTGACTGGGGAAGGCCATCCACTGGAACTCCAGCCATTTTATGACACTAACTTGAGACAACTTTTACTTTGTGAAAGGGTACATTATGCTGCAGGAAGCAGAATAAGAGAAGATGGTAAACTTAATGTGATACACATGCTCAGCAACAACTGGCTGTGACAGCAGCTTGGACTGTTCATACAAGGCAGGTGGATTCATGGCATTGCAGAAATGTTGATCCATCATCTGTGCAGTTTTGGTGAGTCTCTGTTCACTGCAGGTTTAGATTTCTGTTCTTGGCCGACAGGAGAGGAACCTGGTGTGGTCTTCTGCTGTTGTAAACTTCATGGTTGATCACAGCCTTTCTGTCGGCTTCTACCAGCTTAGCCATTCTCCTCTGACTCATGTCATCAGCAAGACACTTCTGTCTGCACCACTGTTGCTAACTGGATTGTTTTCTTTGTTGATTTTTTACGACCTGAGTAAACTTTTAAAACTGTGTTTTAATAACCAACTTCAGAAAAACTTAAAACAGTCAACAGTCATGTCCTGTTTTTTCCCCATTCTGTGAACCGAA
The DNA here is from genome assembly GCF_021347895.1 of Acanthochromis polyacanthus. Classification (NCBI taxonomy): domain Eukaryota; kingdom Metazoa; phylum Chordata; class Actinopteri; family Pomacentridae; genus Acanthochromis; species Acanthochromis polyacanthus. The sequence continues at coordinate 26,253,755 of NC_067127.1, forward strand.
GCTCCTGACTTCTTTCTGCATTGCAGTACTGCCACATGATTGGCTAATTATTATTATTATTATTATTATTAATTTTTTTGTCTGCATTTGTTCTCATTGTTCAACTCCAGAGAAGAGTGTCAACATCTTATGAGATTAATGCATATTTTAGTCTTGCAGCCAAATATTTTAAGATTTAGTGCATGCGTGTGACCATCACCAGCCCTTCCTGAGAGCTAAGCTGATATTCTTTATTAGAATTCCCTATGAAGAGCCAGGGAGGGCAGTGCTACACCTCAGTGACGTGCAGGGAAACAAAGAGTGGACAGGACGAAACAGGACAAACAGTGATAGGAAATAGCAAGCATCGCTATAACAACTGAAGAGTGTCAGGTGCTGTGCTGTGTTATCCATCAACAAAACAAAAAAAACAAACAAAACAAAAAAACTCAAAAAATAAATAAATAAGCACACAGTATTGAACACCATAAATGTGTATGTCTTGACAGTATAGAATAGAATAGGCCAGAAGAAGATACTAGAGAAAGAGAGAATGAGTTTAGTGTAGAGACTCTGGAGAGAGTCTCAGCACATTCTGGTGATGTCCACTCATTGCTCAACAGTGGGACTAACAGGAGCTGGTGAGACCTGATCAAACATTCTAGCGTGAAGGACCCTGAAGCCCAGAACAGCCATCATGGCAAGGCAGGGCCAAGATAACAGGGTACCCCCCACCCCAACCCCCACTGAGTCACAGGAGCTACACGGCGGCACACCCAGAGAGCCACCAGGGCCACCGTGTACAACACAGACTCTGAGAACAAGAGGGAGCAGCTACCGACATCCCCAGCACGCCAAGACCGACCCAGGCAGCCTGGGGCACGAGGACCCACCCGCCACCCAAGCCCAACCCCGCCTGCCCAGCCCCCACCAGAACCTTCTTCTTCCTTCAAAATCATGAACAAATTTAGCTGCTGCCTTGTTTAATTATTTTGAATAACAAAGTGAAACACCAATCTGCGATTTGATTAACATAGACATTTTCCAATATCCGATGGCAAGTGAAAACAGTAACAAAATGTTCCTTAGTTTAGCTGAATCTAAGGCCTGGGGTATATAACAAGCTGCCTTTAGACATCCTACTTTAGCTTGACTATTAGTTGTCTTTCTATTTCACAGTGCAGCACAGGCTATTACACATTTCTACAACTTAATCTTTAGAATAGTAAAACATAATCAAATAAAGTAAAATTTAAAAACAAGAAAGAGAGAAAATCAGGTAGTGATTCTAACTGAATTTTGACCAAATGTATTTTTCTTTGTTTCAGGTCCTGCCCTTTATCTCGCTCTATTTTTAGTTATTTTTCTACAATGCTAATAAAGGCATTACATGGCCCAGCAATACAGAAAAAAACATATTTACAGAGCTGACAGTTGTATATATGTAAAAAATGTGCACTTTTCCAGGCTTTCATATCCATCTCTCAGTCTTGTTCATCTTCGTCCTGACACTATATAACCTGCTGTAACACAGAGTGTGCCTAATCTTACAAATTCTGGAATGCAATAAACATGCAGGACCACTTTTATTACTGTATGTTTGGGTCTTTGCATATGTAAACATCCACACGAATGAAAGTCTGATTTGGTCCACACCTGCAGTTTGCCTCCAGCTCCTCCTCCACCTGCACGGTGAGAACGAGACGGAGCTCTCACTCTCACGTTCTGCTCTCGCTCGTCCATGGCGATGCCCCAGTAGGGAGGAGGGGGAGGAGTGATTGGGAGGTCTGGGCGAGACAGATTCAAGTCTTTATTGAAAGATCATATGGGATGACTGAGGAATCCCATTACTTGTTGATTAAGTATTGATCCTGAGCCGTCCAAGTATTAACAAGTAAGCTAATATGGGCTGACCCATGGGACCAGTGGCTCGGGGTGTGTGTGTGTTTGCCTGTGTGTATCTGTCCTTGTGTGTATGTGTGTGTGTGTGTGCGTGTGTGTGTGACTGAATGAGAAAAAAGAGAAAGACGAAGAGATATGGAAAAAGAAGGGAGTGTACCTGATAGTGTGACAGGCTGAGAGAACAGGAGAGAAAGAAATTATCACAGTAAAGGTAGAAGGAGAACGACAGCGATTAAAGTTTGAAATGACACAGAGGCAAAGTGTGGAAGAAGTTGACTGTGCGGCGGAAAAGTGGAGCAAACCTACGTGTTAACGGGTCAAAGGAGAAAAGAAAAAGCGAGGAGAGAGGTATTTAAGCAGGGGGGATGGCGGGGGTTGTATGGGGAGGTGAGGTGCTCAAGGCTTTGGTTGAAATGTCAAGCGCTTACTGCAGAGTGGAGATCAATTCCTTCATTACTCTCTGCTCCTACCATTACCATCATCGCATGGCATTTCTGCAGTGAATTGATGTCCCCTCCCATTACATCCATGCATCCATGCACATATACACGCACTGGCTGTATAAAGCACTTTTAACTACATCCTTTCACCACAGAGTACAGTAGAAGACTTATAATACATTGTGAAAAGGAGAAAACCTGTCGATAGGTTTCATTATCAATGTAAAAGTAAATCTGTATTATTCCTTATACTTGTTGATGGAACACTGAATGGAGTTACTGTATCTGGTAAAGGTCCAGGTGGCCACGAGGTTCAGACAGTGTCTGGTCATAAAGTGCAAAACATCCCAGTGTGATCATATTGAAATACAGGATGATCACAAAATGTCTACAAAAAAAAACTGAACAAAAATAAAGAGACAAAAAGTAAACATGAGACAAAAAACAGCCACAAAGAGATGCAGACACTCTAGAAAGAGCGGCTACAAAGAGACCAAAAAAAAAAAAAACAAACACAAAGAGATGCAAAATGGAGTACAATATGAGGCAAAAAGAATTCAAATGGACACAGTGTGACTGCAGAGAGTTAAACAAATTGAGAGAGATGCAAAATAACTACAAAAATGCAAAACAACTAAAGTAGATGCAAAATAAGTAAACAGAAATACAAAGTAACTACACGGATGAAAAACAACTACCAAAGATGCAAAACAAACAAGCAGAGATGCAAAAAAAAAAAACAAGAGAGATGTAAAACAGATACAGAGATATGCCAAACAGCTACAAAAAGACACAAAAACAACTATAAAGAGATGTAAAGTGGATCCCAAATGGATGCAAAATAAACATTAAGAGATGCAAAAAGAGATGCAAGAAGGTTCACCAAAAAGGACAAACAGAAAATGACAAAAGGATCCAAAACATGGGTTCTATTTGTAATACCTGTGACCACAACAACTCCAAGTGTATGCTGTATGTGTACATAAACAATATGTATTCCCTTTGACCTACTAGACTAAGAATCCTATAATTTTGAATAAAAAATATTCTATATCTGTTTCAAATACTATGAAAACACCAATACTACATTAGTATCTCTGTGGCTATAAGCAACTAACCCATTATTTTTATTAAAGAGCTATATCTTAAATGCATCTATAGCTGATATTATATCACAAAACTGTATCAAAATATGTCAAATTGTCAATTATTGCAGGTTTAAAACTGCATTAACTGATAATTTATTCACTTGGAGGAACCACCAAAAGCAAGACACAAGTAACAGTTACTTCTTAACATTTGTATGGATCTGAGATTTTGCCCAACCTGTTTAGTGCTGAGTAGACGGTGTATGTAATGTTCAATAGTGCAGCTTTAAACAAGCACAAATATGTAATTGAATTTGTTCAGAATATTTTTTTATCAGATGATTAATTGGCATTTGGTGTTCTCGTGAGTATCTCTAGCAGAAAATAAAGTGTGTATGTTTGTTTTACCAAGCGTAATAGTACAGCTCACTGATGTGTCTTAAATATTCTTCTCTTTAGATAACAGTGGCGCTCGGTGGCACAAAGACTAAAATAAGTAAGGCTTTTGCTAGGGGACATAGTCAGATTGGTTAATTGTTGGTTTTAGACTTTTCATGGGACTCGTTGACTCTAAGAGAAATATAGAATCTTGCCAGTTTAATGCTTTTGTGTGCTTCAGATAAAGCTGTGAAAGACTTGAAAACGTACAACAGTATTCCTAAGAAAATACATAAAAACATACAGAATACAGAATGTACATATACAGAAATATTGTTTATACAACTGTGCAATTTATTCTAAAATACCACAGCATGTGTTGTGTAATCAATCTTAAAAATATAGCCCTATATACATACTTCAGTGCCTGGAAATAGTTCATGTAAACTGAAGGAAACCTGTTTGTGTGTACATCAGGGAACAAATATGTATATCTAAAATAATTTGCATTAAAGAAGGGAGTTACAAAGTTTGTGTGAACAAACTCTGTCCTTCAAACAAGATGAACTGGATTAATTTGTGAATTACGTAAGTAGTTCATTTATCAAGCTGACCAGATCTGATGAAGTCCAGGCCAGATTAGTGAAGGACCTTTCCAGAGCAGAGCCATTGAAGATTGGGGTTCTCTGGATTGTATAAAAAATAGAGTGGCATGATCATGCTATTGAACTCTGCAAATCTCCAAAAGTTCATCCACCCCCCCTCCTCATTCAACCTTCAGGACCACACACTGTGAGTTCCCACTACACCTCCATCCTTCATCTTCCTTCGTAGCTCTCCCTTTTGCACTCATAGGATGATGAACTAAAGCCGTGAACTTGAATACAGATCAAGGTTGAGTCCTGACACGGCAGGCTGCAGGTTATAGCAAAGCTGAGTCAATGGAGCACTGAGGGCACAAGTTTAGGTATTGAAAATCAAAGGCCAAACACAAGGAAACTCTTAAAAATGTGTTCTTCACTCTCATAATAAAAGCACTATTATCAGTAGTCTTATTTAAGCGCTTCGGAGAAGAAGAAAGCTTTAGGATGCATAAATTATGCCATTACAAAGATGTTTTTTTCACAGCTGACAGCACAAGTCAACAGTTTTCATTGTCATAGTAAGGCTGTATTCAAACTAGCATTAGCACTGTGGTAAGACTCAATTATGTCACTGCAGTAGTAACTGTTGTGGAACAGCACAGCACTGTTTCCTCTCAAAGGGTTTGTAAGGGAGCACTGAGTTCTAATTCACTGAAAATGACCAATGCTCATTAATCTTTGGCACGAATTAACGATATCTGTAGCAAAATGGGTATCCAACACAATTCAACATCAACTCATTATCAGGAGATTATAAAGTAATACTCTGCTGCCAGTGGTGACCAGAACTATGCAACAATACTAGTAATTACAATACAAAATAGAAGGAAAAGTGCCGCAACACCTGCAAGTACGGTTCATTTGGGCTGGTGTGAAAGCAGACCAGATTTTTTTGGTTCGGACTAAAGAACCGGACCGAGACCACCTTCGGGAGGTGGTCTCGGTCCGCTTCTATGTGAACTCCAGTTCGGTTCGGTTCGCTCCTGGTGAGAACACAAACCTGTCTCCATTTGGACCGACTTGATGGTGCAGCAGACTTTTTGGTCTACGGGAGGTTCCGTAGCAACCTGCACAGGTTGTGGAGCATCACCCGCTTTCTCCGATAACGTCTTGCAATGCATCTTCTCCATGCCAAAAACGACTGTGTAATGTTCTCGTACCGAATGCGAGCTTCATGCTGGAACAACAGCAGTATTTGTGCTTGCTGCATAAAGCAATGATACGAATATATGGCAACAAGAACGAACAGGAGAGCATAGTTCATTGTTTACAAATAAACCTCGATCCATGGAATAAACACAGCCTGTTGTTTTCTTCCAGGATTTTTCCCTCTTCACATGCTGCGCCAATCAGCGTTCACCTACGTCATCTAAAACACCTTATTTTGTGAACAGCGCCGCCAAACGACTGGGGGGAGATATAACATTCATCGTAGTTGGTTCAACTGTGAAAACACTGGTGTGAATGCGAAATGAACCAGTTGAAAATAGCAACATTGTAACAACTTTTGGGTCCAAACGAACCACTCTAACGGACTAACAGGTGTGAAAGCACCCTTACAAGCAACGGTGCTTTCAAAAAATTTTGGGGAAACCAGAGTGGATCGACAGCTGAGCGGCGTAGGGAAACGGAGCTCCACACATTTGTGTGTTTGGCGGTGACAATCCCCGTGTCCACTGCTTCAGTCGAGCGGACATTTTCAGCCCTAAAGTGAATTAAAACTTATGCCAGAAACACAACAGGGCAGGCTCGACTTTCAGCTTTAGTGTTGATGGCGATAGAAAGGACTTCTTGATGAAACTGAAGCGCACGGATAATCTGTAAGACAGAGTAATTGAACTCTTTTTGAGGAAAGAAAGGAGAATGGATTTCATATACAAATAATCAGAATGTCTGGTGAGTAAAATGTTGCTATTTTCCTAAATAATATTGCGATTTTATGAAGTTATTATTGATGCTTTTTTATGTGTGTGGCAGCTGTCGCTGCAGTAGGAGACTTGCGCACCCCGGGTTTGTTTCTTCAGTAAAAGCGTTTATCATGGCTACATGAGTTATCTGTCTGTGATTCAACGCCTCTTTATACTGCATTTCTGCATAAGAAGAGGTTTTTATAGCCATAAAATAGTTATTGTGGGGTGGATTGATGCAGACAGAGCACCACTGAAGGCCTAGGTGTGAAATGCACAGCCCGCCACTGGCTTTAACATACACAGGACATGCTAAAAAGTGTTTTGTGGATTGGTCAGAGCCATTTTCATTGTTTCGCACTTACAGAATAAGAGGTTGTGTGGAAACACCAGGTTTTGTTCCAACATATATACAGAAAGGGCACCTAGTAGACCGCGGAGAGATACTTGATGAATTTCACAAAATGAGTGCTATATTTGAAATGTTGTTTCTTGTTGCTATTAATTGTAATTCATATATCTCAAGATCTCGGAGGAAGGAGAAGTCTGTATTTTCAGATATATAGATTGAGGTATTCATGCACAAATGTGATTAAGATTCTTGATAAGGGCTGGTTTCCACCTTAAGTGCAACCTGCAGTGAAAAATGTGATGCTCTATGAGTTAAGAAATGGTTTACCCTTCAAGCTGATGAAGTTTTTTTCTCCTGATGCTTGATGCACTGACATTTTATATTCTGACCATGTGAAATTATGCTTTTATCTCATCAGCTTAAGTCAAAATATATATTTTCATAAAAAACATAGCCATTTCAATGCCTATTTATTGGAGTAAAAGTGGGCATAGGTAGTATTTCTTGGTTTTGCTGGGCAAAAAACTTTAATACAAATCTTTCAGCTTATTGTAATTCAAGTTGTTCAAGAGGAAGGTAGACTTCTGCACCTTCTCCTGGGTCCTTTATCAGGTTTTAGAAAACGTAACCCATGTTGTGAGATTTTAGCCTGTCCCATGGCTTTTCAACAATCACATGAGATGTATACAAATATGAACAAAGTCCACATAAAGCGGGAGGCGATGGTGCAATGGTTCAGACAGAGGGCTGTCACTTGGAGGCTGGGGTTTTAAATCATGTGTGAAGCCACAAATAACTGTAGACTTGGAGCTTGGAATGTATGGTGGGGGGTGCATAGAGGGGAGAGGGACAAATTGCAGGTGGAGGGCTGTACATTTTTGGTTTGGTGTATTTTTTTCAGGACTTTAATTTACAACATGTACAGAAAACAACAACAAAGAAACACTTGTTTGCTCTTCAGCCCAAAACTGCAAAATTAGATGTAGACTTTGCTAAAATACCTTAGTCAGATGAGACCAGGATAGACTTCTTCCCCTCAGATTGTGTCCTGTGTAACATGTGTAAACCTGGCCAGGACTACCACAGTGAATGCACAGTACCAACAGTGAAGTACGAAGGTGGGAATATGATGATATGGAGCTGAATGAGTGCAAAAGGTGCTGAGGAGAAGACATTTATAGATGACGCTATGAATGCCTGTGGATATACCAAAATACTGTCTGACAAGATGACTCCCAGTCTGCAGAGCCATGGTGGAATAGAAATAATCCAGCATAACGATCTAAAGCACACTGCCAAAATTACACAAGGGTTTTGAAAGTAGAAAAAAGTGAAAACTATGACCTGACCAGGTACTCTGTATGACCTAAATCCAATAGAACAACTTTGGGGTACTTTAAAGAGAAAGGTAGAGGAACAGAACCCCTCCAGCAAAGCACAACTGTAAAAACATGTCTCTGAAGAATGGTAGAACATCTTCCAGGAAATTTGGTAAAAACGCTGTTATTTTCTGTGCTGAAGAGGATTGAGTCTGTCATTGAAAATAAAAGTGGACATGGGGAGCATTGAAATAAAAGATTCAGATTCCTGTAGTAACTTTTGTTGCACTGGATTTCTACTGTGCTTGTTTTTAGTATAATAAATCTGAAATCCTATTTTTCAAAGTTTACATCAGGACAAATAGCATATTGTTCAATTTATTATTATAATTTTTATTTTGGCCTTTTTTAGGCAAAGATGCCAGTGCAGTCGGCTTTTTTATTTCAGCTGACTGCATCTTTAATGGCATAACTGTAAAATATTCTAATTAAATGCTAAACATGCAACAACAACAACTAAAAAAGCAACAATTTATTTATTTATTTATTTTTTCAAACTGCCAGGCAACATAAAGGTGTTCAGTCTTCACCACTTCAGAAAGACAAGCATTTAACCGCCTAGCACTTCATATCACACTGACACCTGTGATGTCTCTTGAGGAAGGCTGTACACTACATTCTGAAACTGTCAAAGGCAATCAATCTTCTCCTCGTGACTTGTGAACCTGCTCGGCAGTTAACTTCACTGAAGATGAGATGAACCAGAGCCTACCAAATCAATCAAAATGTGTGTGTTTTTGTCTATCAAAAACATCCAGCGTAATCTACTTATAATCTATGCAGTCATCAGCGTATCAAAAGTAAACTTTAATGAACTTTACTATAACATTATTTTCACAGCTTTGATATCACCTGCTCTTCTCTCTTTTTATCTTCTGTCCTCCAGCCACTGTAAATAATTCATTTTTCATTAAAAACTCATTACCACTAAAAACCCTGCATTTATATTATCACAGAGCACGAGAGAAAAGAGTGAGAGTAGAGTGTGTGTGTGTGTGTATGTGTGTGTGTGTGCGTGTATCTGTGTGTGTGTGTGTGTGTGTGTGTGTGTGTGTGTGTGTGTGTGTGTGTGTGTGTGTGTGTGTGTGTGTGTGTGTGTGTGTGTGTGTGCACGCATTTAAGTGTGAGAGAGAGAGACAGAAAGAATGGAGTTGAAATATGAGGCAAAGCCATAAATAGATTGTGTGCTCTAATGTGATTGTCATCCTGCGGTTGCTCTTTGTCTGCAGAGAATGCAGAGTGATGAGTCCAATGAGAGAGAGATCAATGGAAGACAGGGAGAGGAGAGGAGGGTGGTGAAAGATGAGTGAAGACAGAGGGAGTGATGACCAGCTTTTCTGGATGTGTGGATAAGAAAGAGGGAGACGGAGAGACAGAGTTTGTGTGTGTGTGTGTGTGTGTGTGTGTGTGTGTGTGTGTGTGTGTGTGTGTGTGTGTGTGTGTGTGTGTGTGTGTGTGTGTGTGTGCGCACGCGCATGTGTGTGTGTGTGTGCGTGTTGCATGGTGAGAAAGTGAGAGCTTATGCATCACACTGTTTTCATATGCAGATCAGTTGGTGTTATTATTCACTGTTCACAAGCTTTGGTGTATGTTTATTTATGTGAATATACAGTGCTGGATTAAAGCTTTCATGTCACATAACACCCTTTTTGGCAGCCATGTTGGAGTTTGCTCCTGAACAGTGTTTATGAAGGTTGTCTTCAGAGCTGGTTATGTCCACACTTTCTTAATTTTAGTGGGGTCATAAACATGTTTGTTTATTATCCTATCGATTTAGTCTCTGAAGAGCTGTCACCTGCTCACTACCTCATATATCAGCATGATTAGCAGTTTAAAAAAAAACCAAAAAAACATGCAAAGGACTGGAGAGAGCTAGCTAATTACCCAACAAAGCAAAATACTCATCAGAGAATAGGGTTGGGAATTTTCTGTTTCATTTATACTCAAGAAATGTCATAAAATGATCCAAAACAGCCCTGCCCTTTTGAGGAATGGACGAGACCGCTGAAGGTGTGCTGTGGTATCTGGCACCAAGATGTTAGCAGCAGACCCTTTAACTCCTGGAAGTTTCGAGATGGGGCCTCCATGGATCAGACTTGTTCGTCCAGCACATCCCACAGATGCTCAATTGGATTGAGATTTGGGGAATTTGGAGGCTCAAACTCAACACTTCAAACTTGTTGTTGTGCTCCTCAAACCATTTCTGAACAATTCTTGCATTGTGGCATGGCACATTATCATGCTAAAAGAGGTCACAACCATCAAGGAATACTGTTTCCATGAAAGGGTGTATAAGGTCTGTAACAATGCTTAGGTGGGTGGTACATGTCAAAGTAACATCCACATGGATGGCAGGACCCAAGGTTTTCCAGCAGAACATTGTCCAAAGCATCACACTGCCTCTCCCAGCTTGCTTTCCTCCTATTGTACACCCTGGTGCCATGTGTTCCCCAGGTAAGCGATGCACATGGTCATCCATGTGATGTACAAGAAAATATGACTCATTAGACTAGGCCACCTTCTTCTATTGCTTCGTGGTCCAGTTCTGATGTTCTCACGTCTATTGTTGGTGCTTCTGGAGGTGCACAGGGGTCAGCATTGACACCCTGACTGGTCCGTGGCTATGCATCCCCATACAGAACAAACTGTGAGGCTCTGTGTATTCTGACACCTTTCTATCAGAACCAGCATTAACTTCTTAAACAATTTGAGCAACAGTAGCTCATCTGTTGGATGGGACCACACGGGCTAGCCTTCACTTCTTATGTGCTTCAGGGAGCCTTGGCCACCCATGACCCTGTTCCCGATTCGCCACTGTTTCTTCCTTGAATCACTTTTGATAGATACTGACCACTGCAGACTGGGAACACCACACAAGAACTACAGTTTTGGAGATGCTCTGACCCAATCATCTAGCTATCACAATTTGGCCCTTGTCAGACTTGCTCAAATCCTTATGCTTGCCCATTTTCCCCGCTTCTAACACATTAATTTTGAGGACAAAATGTTCACTTGCTGCCTAATATATCCAGCCTACTAACAGCCATATTCCTCTGGTCACAAAGCTCCAGTCATCCTCAAAGTTTTGTCAGACTTCTTATGACAGATGAGATCAAGTGAAGGACATTGTATGATAACCACCCGTATAAATATTGTCCAAGAAACAGTGCTTGCTTGGTCTTCAGTACAACATCTGTTTTGTGCAAACCTGGCCATAGCTACCACAGTAAATGCACACTCCTGACAGTAAAGCGTCAACATGGGAGTATGATAATTGTGGATTACATGAGTGCAAACTGTGTTCGGGAGATGTTGCTCCTGATACAATTCAAACCCTGTGCCTCTGCTGAATACTGATTGGCTGAAATAACAACTTCAAGTAAACTAATGTGATACTTCGAATTGACAGATTTTTATTTTTTGAGAGGGGGGTGTTAATGGAAATGAATGTTCCACAACAAATAAAAGAGGTACAACTGCAGCAGCAGTTCACAAAGAAAGAGGTCATTTTACTTTTTAAAAAATCCTCCTGCTATTTTATTGTTGTGTTTTCCTTCATGAAGGCTTATTTGTAGTACTTAAAATGAGGAAGTGAGAGATTTTTCAGGTGTTATTTCTAAGGTCAAGAATGAAATGTGAAGCTCAACCTTTCAGACAAAATGAATGAGAATTCCTGAAAAATGCTAAAACAAACAAATAAATAAAAATAACCGAAAAGTCCATCCCCTTCAGTCTCTTGACAACTAAGAAAACCCCTCTGCTGATGAAGACATGGCAATGTGGTCAAACAAATCAGCAAGTAGGTGGACCTTGACTTGGGATTGTTTTGCCAGTGGCTTTTTCAAGTTTGAAATTGACAGTGTAGTTTCAAAGTTGGACTTTGATTGATGTCTATCTTTCACCCGATCAAAATACTTCACATACAGTGCCTACACAAGAGGCGAGATCCCACCAAGATTTCACTGTGACTAGAGTAATATAGTCCAGATGTTACTCGTTCATACTTTCCTAATTATATCTACAGCCACACACTAGATCAAGTGCAGGTTTTGCATTTGATTGTGTAACTTAGCTTCATTCGTGTGTGTCTGTTTATTGAGATGTAGTCTCTAATCTTTGCCTGCGTGTCGGTGTTTGTGTGTGTGATTGACCATGCCGGTGTTTGGCATTCGCCTCGTCTTGCGGCCAGTCAATAAGGCAGCGTGATTATTCAGATGGGCCTCAGGTTTAACTCTCCCCTCCTCATTGACTTGATGAAGGTTTTAGTCCTGTTAAGAAGCTGACACACTTCATTACAGAGAACATTCCTCTATTGATTAAACCATTCCAAGGTCTGGCCTTTCTTTCTCAGGAAGGATCTCCTCAAAAATAACTATACCTTACTCCAACACAAACACTGAGCTTTTGCACATGCCCAAGGGTGTATGCATACAATACATTAAAAGAAACAGGCTGTGTGTAAAAACAAATTGTTTTCAGTAAGTTAATTGTAAGTAAGTTTGAAAATGCAATATGTTGTCAGGAAAAGCTGTTTCAAAATATCTGTCATATGACTGGTGGACTGTCGATTTTATGATTATTTCATGAGCTAGTTTTTTGTAAGTAGATTCTGGCTAATTAGTGAAACAGACTAAATGTGTGTGACGACTGAAAATAGAATGCCAAAATGAATTGAAGCTTCAGGGTTCTGTTTTATGTTAGAAAATTTCTACTTCCAGTCAATCCCATTGACATTTGTAGTACTACTAATTCCACATGTTTAAAAGAGGTTGATAGTACAAAAAAGAGAGAGAAAAAATTAAACTGCCTTTCCCTTCAGTCAGACACCAGCAGCATGAGTTAAAGACTACGGCTCGGTTACAACAGATGTGTCTACATGTAACTGTGAAAGGTTACGTATTTGCATGTATGTACACTGCTCAAAAAAATTAAAGGAATTTTTTTTTAATCTAAGTATAGCATCAAATCAGTGAAACATGTGGGATACTGATCTGGTCAAGTAAGTAACTGAGGGGCTTTTAAGTCAGTTTCAGCTGCTTTGGTGTTCATAAAATTAACAACAGATGCACCAGAGGGGTAACAAAGAGACAACCCACAAAACAGGAATGAGTTTACAGGTGAAGGCCACTGACATTTTTTTCCCTTCCTAATGTTTTCTGACTGTTTTTCACTAGTTTTGAATTTGGCTAGGGTAAGTGTCACTTCTGCTAGCATGAGGCAATACCTGGACCCTACAGAGGTTCCACAGACAGTCCAACTCCTCCAGGATGGCACGTCAATGCGTGCCGTTGCCAGAAGGTTTGCTGTGTCTCCCAGCACATTCTCAAGCGCATGGAGGAGATTCCAGGAGACAGGCAGTCAGTCTGGGAGAGCTTGACAGGGCTGTCGAAGGTCCTCAACTGATCAGCAGGACAGCTATCTGCTCCTTTATGCAAGGAGGAACAGGATGAGCACTGCAATAGCTCTACAAAATGACCTCCAGCAGACGACTGGTGTGAATGTCTCTGATCAAACAATCAGAAAGAGATTTAATGAGAGAGGTCTGAGGGCCCAGCGTCCTCTAGTGCCTGCTGTGCTCGCTGACTGGCACCGTGGAGCTCGGCTGGCATTTGCCATAGAACACAGGAATTTGCAAGTCCACCACTGGTGCCCTGTGCTTTTCACAGATGAGAGCAGGTTCACCCTGAGCGCATGTGACAGGCATGAAAGGGTCTGGAGAAGCCGTGGAGAACGTTATGCTGCCTGTAACATTGTTCAGCATGACCGGTTTGGTTGCGGGTCAGTGATGGTGTGGGGAGGCATATCCATGGAGGAACGCACAGACCTCTACAGGCTGGACAATGGCATTCTGACTGCCATTAGGTATCAGGATGAAATCCTTTGACCCATTGTCAGACCCTACATTGGTGCAGTGGTCCTGGATTCCTTCTGGTGCACAACAATGCCCAGTCTTATGTGGTAAGAGAACTCATGCAGTTCCTGGAGGATGAAGGAACTGATACCATTAGCTGGCCCCCACGCTCACCTGACCTGAATCCAATAGAACACCTTTGGAACATTATGTTTTGTTCCATCTGACACCATCAGGTTGCTCCTCAGACTGTCCAGGAGCTCAGCGATGCCCTGGTCCAGTTCTGGGAGGAGATACCCCAGGACACCATCTGTCGTCTCATTCAGAGCTTGTCCCGGCATCGTCAGTCATGCATACAAGCACATGGAGACCATACAAACTGCTGAATACCATTTTGAGTTGCTGCCAAGGAATTTCAGCAAGATGGACTAGTCTGCCACATCAGTTTTTTACTATGATTTTGGGGTGTCTTGAATTTAGCCCTCCTGGTTTTCATTCCCATCAAACAATGTGGCATTTTTCATGCCTAACACATTATCCAGTCCATATCAATGCTAAGATCCAGTTTGTTTTTTCCCCGTATTGAAATATGATGTATTTTCAAAGTGTTCCTTTAATTTTTCTGAGCAGTGTATGTTTGAACAATACTTTCAGAAGAGAGTAATGATGTAAGCACTTGAACTCATGGAGCTTTCAGTTTTAGTATGCTCACAACATTTGTAAAATCATGCTAAACAGTTGTTTAACTTGGTTAGATTAAGAAGGTTATAGCTTCCAATGGCAACTGCTAGTTATAGTCATTGGCCCGGTTTCACAGACAAGGCTTAAGCCTAATCCCAGACTAAAATGCTGTTTGAGCTTGCTTAACTTTAAGTCACTTGCACAAACCTATCTTAAAATAGTCATAGATTTAGTCTGTTCTGGATTAAACAAAGCCAATTGCAAGAGGGTAGATTAGAGCTACTCTTGGACTAAATTGTAGTTTATATTAATCCTGCAAAGAGGCAGGTTTAACTTCAGCTTAGTACTGTTTGTGAAAGGGAGCACAGATGGTTTGGGAGCATGGAGTATTTGGAATATCTAAATGAAGACCAGTATTCACTACAGAGGCCAGCCAGACAAATACTTGTGGACAGGAGCAATCCATTGAATCAGTACGATGAAATAACTTTCCGAGACCGCTTCCGTATGTACAAAGAAGATGCATTGGAGATCATTACATTGCTTGAGCCTAGACTTTCCTCCATGTCTCAGAGAGGAAGGCCTGTACCAAGTTCTCTTCAAGTTCTGATCACTTTGAGATTCTTGGCATCTGGAACCTTTCATCGTGAGACTGGTGATTTGTGTGGTGTCAGTGAAGCAACAGTCTGTAGAATAGTTCACAATGTCTGCAGTGCCATTTGTGAACTGAGAAATCTGTACATTAAGTTCCCTGATGCTGCTGAGCAAGCCAACTATAAAGTAAGTTTCTATGAATATGGAAACTTCCCGGGAGTGATTGGCTGTATAGATGGATGTCATATTGAAATCAAGTGTCCATCAACTCCTGATGCTGAGGAGTACAGGAACCGTAAGAACTGGTTTTCCATCAATGTCCAGGCTGTATGTACTCCCAATTTAGAGTTTTCTAACATTGTTGCCTGTTGGAAAGGAGCAACACATGATTCAAGGATTTTTCACAACTCTTCATTGTGTGCTCAGTTTGAGAGAGGGCAACATAGTGGACTACTACTTGGTGACAGTGGATATGCTCAGAGTTCCTATTTATTCACACCATGGCCACATCCCACAACAACTGAGCAGCAAAGATACAACAGAGCTCATATTCGCACTAGAGGGTTGGTCGAGCACATGTTTGGAGTGTGGAAGAATCGATTCCAGTCTTTGCGCAATACACTTCACTTTGAGCCAAGAAGATGCTGCAAGGTGATCATTGCTACAGCTGTGCTGCACAACTACCTGAAGCAGCATAACTGTCCTGACCCTCCAATGGAAGACCAGAATGATCCAGATGTGCCCATGCCCATGGCAGGAAATAACCAAGGAGGACTTGCGCTCAGAGCTGCTTTCACATTGCAGCACTTTAGTTAGAAAAAAAAAATACATTTCACCATTGAAGGCATTGATTATGGCTTGTTTTTGCCTTAATAGTGTTTTTTGTGTACAACATATATAAATAGTGTGCAGAAAAATTAAATGGGAAACTTAACCAAGGCTGTTCTAAAATGTAGGTAGTGGTGTTTACATTACTCACTCTCTCACAATTTCACAATCACTCACAATTTATTTTCACAAGATATTTCATTACACTACATAGCTGTCTCATGCATCTTTCTTTGAATAGCTCTCTCTTCTAATTTCATATCTAATTCAACCTGTAGAATTCTCATTTTCATCTCATGCTCTTCTTTCAGCTATTTCATTTTCAGCTCATGAAATTCTAAGGCTAACTTTTCATGCATGGACATCTTTTTTGGTCTCTGCGGGAAGGTGGTGGCAGTATCTTTTCTCTGGGATGCCGTACCAGATGTGGAGGGTGCACAGTCACTGTGCACTGGCTCTTCCACCAGGGTTAAAATGATTTCCTCTGGGAAAAGAACACTGTTAGATACAAAAACTCACATGGTCCTTAGAATAAAATAAAAATAAACACGGACAGTTGAATAATCTGTATGTACAGAATGACATAACCTGCTTTCTATCGTATATTTACCATTTGTGCTCAGTTCTTCATGTCCACTGTCCAAATGGTCATCATCTAGTATACCATCCAGAGGTTGCTGGTCCTCTATTATCCCAGTCAACAAGTCAGCCAATTCATCACTTGTCTTTAGTAGGTGGGGGTCCACCACCAGTAGTAAATCTCTCTCTTCGGGCCACTGCAGTTTTTTTTTTCAAATCTAATTTGATGTTCTTCCACAGAGTCTATGAAGGCAGATATCATTCAATATAAACAATGTCACAAAACTATATGAGATCTGTGATATACAGGTCATAATCAACATGTCTCACCTGCAGTTGCTGTACCGCTCTTGTGGTTACATTTGCATTTGCATTGAATTCACTACAAATGGCAGCCCAAGCCCTCCTCTTCCTTTGTTCAATAGCAGCACTATGGCCTTTACTTTCAATAACAGCATGAGTTCCCACAATCTGTTTAAGTAGAGTTTTTTCATATTCAGTATAGTTCTTTGAGAGTTTTCTTTTACCTTCAGCCATGTTTGGTGCCAGAATTCCCTCCAGCAAAGCTGTCCTCAATTCCATTCCAGGTTTTTATGATCATCAATAGGCTAACAGGCTGTGCTCCCACTTAGGCTAATGAGGCTTGACGCAGGTGTTCTCGCTTAAGCTTACTCCAGGACTCCACAGTCTGGGACAAACTAAGACAAATGTAAGCCACGTTCATGCAAGCCACTTAAATGACCTAGCTTTACTAGTCTGACTTAGGCCTACTCCTGACTTGATATAAGCCTTGTCTGTGAAACCGGGCCATTGTGTTTTAGAATATACTATGTTGTTTTCAGAAAGACAGATGACAGATTTCAGGGTTTTGATTTGATTGGTTTGGGGCAGATCAGCCTATCAGATCAGACATGTTTAATTTCAGGGAAATGTTAAGATTTTGCTTTAATATTTGGTTTCATTAATATAGCTTGTTGCTCATATACCTAACAATATTCTGACAGTGATGGGCTACAAAGTTTAAGACTTTTATAAAGATAGCTAGAATAACAGGCACTTTCTGTTGTTTCTTTTTTAATGATTGATTGATTGATTGATTGATTGATTGATTGATTGATTGATTGATTGATTGATTGACTGAACACATCTAAATATCCAGTGAGTCCAAAAAAAGCTTGCACTTCATAACATTGGTAAAAGTCATGCAAAAAGGTTTTGTTTCTGTATGCTTTATGTCTAAATGGGTAGATTTAAGTTCACAGACAGCATATATTGTGTGCACTCACCTACAATTATAGACGCACATAAATACACCTGTACAGTTATATGTGCCACACCGATGCTCTGCATAAACCGAAGAAAACCCAGTCATCAAAGTTTAAAAGATGTTGCCTTGTGAAACTAATCGTCTGTTTAACAGTCTATGAGGCAAGTTAAACCAGGATGCTACTTTATAGAAGCATGCAGGACACACACACACACACACACACACACTGAAAGATACAGGATGTTGTGCAGCACAAATGTACTTGCCGAGGGCTATATCAAATCATTCCAGAAAATTTGACAGCATGTCTCATCATAACAAATATAAATAGGGAAAGTAGGGGAAAGCATAGAAAATACATGAATAGCATATCATTCTTGCTGTATCGAAAACTTTATCTCAGTATGTAAATGCTATCTATCTGTTGGAAGCATGTTTTCCTAAGCAAGATTTATAGGAATGAAGAAAAATATATTTTTAATATTTCATCATTGGCATACATGGATTTTTGCCATTCTGCCTTGTTCAACATACAGATGACCATTTAGCCCTTTGTACTGAGGTTTTTCTGTGTCAGCAGCTTCAAAGACTAAATGAAAACTTTATTGGCATTGTCACCGTTAACTGAAAGGTATTTTGTTGCTGATACAGCTTCTGTGAAATCAATAACCATTTAGTGAATTATGTGTTCATGCCAAATTTGATGAGTCTCTTACAGACTTCAATTAGAAACATCTACTACCACCCACACTGAGGAGCTTGTCTTCTCTGGCGAGATGCCAATTAATAATTGCTCAGTAATAATGTATATTACAGTATGCAAATATGCTTTCTATTCAGATACTGTCATTAAATTGTATGCACTTAACTATCTGTTTAAGGCAGATACTGAGTCTGTATTTGACAGATTCATATTTTAGTCAACGTAATTAAGCACTATTTGTAGTTGATTAGATGGACAAGCTGTATGCTGAATAAAAATAATTTACAATTTATACGAGTTCTTTTTTTGTTTCTTTAAAAGGTTGAACAAAAAATGTTTTTGTGCTGCCAAAATTAGGCACAGTTATCAATATTTTTCAATAATCACACTTCTAGCCACTGCACACAAATTCTCAAATAAAAGCTTTTATTTGAAAAACATTAAATTCGGCAAAACCTAATAACTAAAACATAAGTATTAATACTCACCATTTTGTTGTTCAGAAAAATACAGTTTCTTCCACTAATTCATTCCAGTAGATTCTACGTTGTCATTTTCTTGATCATTATTAAACTGCTCTCAGTAAAGTATTCTATTCTGCAGAACTTTCTTCTGAAAAGCCTCAGAAAAATGGTTTAGCCCTTTGAGTCACTGGGAGGCTTTTTTTGACAACAGCAAGTGTACATGGAGAGAGAGTTTGCTGTAGGAGCAAACAGCATCAATGGTAAACTGAAACTGATTTTTTATTAAAATAAGATCAAATATTAGTAAATAATATATACTACTAGGGATTTTATGTCTAATACTGGCATGTTCAAAAAAAAGACAGTTGAGGCATTTAAAGGGCCTGGGTACCATCACAAAACACCAACTACAACAATACAGTACAGGTACAAGTAATGGCAATTTATACACTGGCTTTTCTAACTGCATTACAGGCCAAACAAGTTGTACCTGAAATATTATATGAAGTGTTTTGTTAAGTGTTAGAAGAAGTATTGAAATACAATTGGCGGAGCTGCCATTACTATGTCTAAGCTACCTGGGTTTTCAGGAAGATTTTTTCCTTACGGAAATATGGCTGTTGATGCAATTACAATTGTAGCCACAAGTGGCAGTGGGTAGTCACCGTAGACACACACAGTGTTTGCAATTTTACATGTGCAACACTGAGTAACTACATATTCAGCAGATAAAGAGCAAAAGTATCCTTCAGTTGGAGTCATTTTGGGATATACCTAATGAATGCAAGTTTGAGATTCTATGTCCTTTTTGTTTTAGTCTTCCCTAACATTTAGCTTTACTTCTATGTTAATTAGCTAGCCGCAAAATGTGTTTACAGTAGTGTTTGTTGCTATTTTTGTTGAAAAAGACTGTTGTGACGAGATACACAGTTGCACAAAGTTACTGGCCACACAGCTAAAACAGATGCTAAAATGCTTCACAGGGCTGTGGAGAAATAAACAGCTGGATAATTTTCTATGGAGTAGTCTGATCAACTGGGAAAAACAATACAAACATCTACTCATGCCCTGCGACAGACTGGTGACCTGTCCAGGGTGTCCCCTGCCTTCGCCCGAGTCAGCTGAGATAGACTTCAGCCCCCCTGTGACCCGATTGAGGATTAAGCGGTGTATAGAGAATGGATGGATGGATGGATGGATGGACATCTACTCATGCAGGTTAAAGTACTATGTTTTGTATTAAAAACTGCATCAGAAGTTACCCACATGTTCTGTATCTTAACATGACTTTAACCTTAACACCAACAGTTTGTTTTTCAAACTATAGTAACATATTTTGGTTGCCTGGTTCCTTTTGTCTGGTTTGCTATGGGTGTTTGGTCATTACATTCCATCAAAATGTCAGAAAACTTTCACATTGCATAGCAATTTAAATTGATGTCTCTCCAACTCCTGTTGTTTATTTATTTATTTATTTATTTTTAGTTCAGTAACCTATTTGGTCATGAGTCAAGTTTAAGATTGAAATAATTCCCTTCAAAGTCACAAAAGCAAACTGATTTACAGTAGTTATCAAAGAAATGAAAATAACACAAAAACCTACTGAGAACACAGAAAAACTAAATCCATTTTCTGCTTGGAAGAAATTGTAGGAATGGCTCACTCTTCTTCCACCACCCCTGACTCAGGACTGTCTCCTCTCACTTTGCATCAGACATGTGATTTCCAATTTGATATACAACCTTTTAATGACCGATTCTAACCTTACATGTGACCTGGGGTTACAGAATTAGCCCGATGGGACTGTTGTTCACCTAGGTTGTGACTTGGTTCTTCATTTTCTGAGGCTTTTGGCCAGCAGTTCTATGGAAGCTCCCCAAAATACACATGCAGGCTTGATTGTGTGGGCGCCACCTCGGTGATTGCCTATTTAGTGAGTAATTATCCCTGTCTTTCTCACTCTCAGCCAACACAAGCACTGATTGAGTTCCTCTCATTGTGGGTAAAGTCTTATTTATCATAAGAGCCCAGTGTGAGTTTTGCAGAAAACACAACAACAACGAAAATAGATAGAGCAACCAGGCAGTACAGTCATCTGCAGCTATGGAAGATAAGGGCTGCATAACAAACCAAAAACAGCAGGTTAGTATAAGCTTGGAATGGCTTGGCATTAGGGAGCAGAACTTAGAGCTTTATGATAAGTTCCAAAACAGTTTGATTTTTGTCATGTTGTTGATATTGTGCTGTCAACCAACCTTAAAACACAGAAGAGCAAATACGAACTCAGATGAATTTCCATTAGATGTGAAGACCAGTTTATCCCTATTCAAGGCACACTAAAGCATGTCTTTGTCAGTGTTATTTTTAGTGTCAAGATGCTTTAAATTACAATACTTTCATCTAAAATCAGACAGGTTTCAGGGAGTGTTGAGGCCTCGGCTGGTATTTCCTATTCCAGACACAGTTAAGCATGTCTGATGCCGCCTCAGCTCTGGAGTTAATCTGTTTCTTTGTGTTTATTAGTAAATCAAAGGTCTAATCAGCTCTGAAGCTGCAGAGAAGAGGAGGAGAAGAGGAGTGGAGAGGAGCAGGAAAGAAGGTATAGGCTATTTTTCAATCTAATGGCCAATTAAGATCAGGCTAAACGAGGAGGCAGGAGAGCATTGTCTTGTGCAGACCTCATTGAGTCTCTAATAAAATGTCAAAATACCACCTATCTTTTTCTCTCTCTCACTCACTCACACACACACACACACACACACACACACACACACACACACACACACACACACACACACACACACACACACACACACACACACACACACACACACACACACACAGTCTCTGGATCACTTTGTCAATCTCATTCATTCAATTTGTTTTTTTACATTTCACGCCCCCTTTCTAATTTCTGACCTCTTTTTCTTTGTCATTCTTGACAAAAACATACAAACATTCACAGTCCTGCAAAGAAAGAGAAAAAAATCCCCTCACTCTTCTTCTTCGTTTTTTTTTTTTTTAACTTCTTTTGCTGCTGTCCTTGCACTCCCACACACGCTGGCTTCCCTCTCATCTCTTTTTTTATTTAGAAAGGCAAAGACAGAGAGAGAAGGAGAAGAAAAAAAAATGGAGCTATAGATTTGAGCTGCATACTGTATCAATTTTGCCCAGTCTAAATGACCTAAATAAGGAATTCAATACTGCGGGGTCTGAATAGGAGAGCTTAGTCCACATATTTATTGAATCCAGCCTTTTTGTCCAGTGCCAGCGCACTCTGTGGTTTTAGACTCCACTCCAGTGATCCAGTGTGGAATGGAAATCCGATCTCTCTCCCTCTTTTTCTCACTCTCTCTTTTTCTGTTTTTCTTCCACCATGCTCAGCCCTGGCAGCACAGAGATGGATTGAGGATGGTGATGCGAGATAAAAAGAGAAAGAAAAAGAAGCAAGAAGAAGAAAGATGTGGAACCAGAGAAGTTGATAAGGTTATCTACACAGGTGAAACTACAAGTACAAGTGTATAAAGGGTTACTATGCTCACTACTGTAACATGTAATAATTTGACAGTGGTTCATATTGATTTTTATGAAATGTTCTCACTTACTTGTTTGTGTCGACTCCATCTGTGGTATTCATCTTCCATTCTTTCCGCTGCTCAGTGTGAGGATGTCAGAGCAGGAAAATATATGCTTCAGCACTGCAAAAAATATGTGAAAATAAGCATTAATACTGCAGATGCTGTTTCAGTAATAATCTAAAACATGTTTCACACTGAAAATGGAGCTTTTCACTATGACTGCTACTTCTGTACTGTATGCTGGTTTGGGAAGAATGTAGATGTAAGCTGCAATTTTATTGTATGTGATTGTTAGGAGCTTCACCAGAACGGCATAACATGGAAACCGCATATGGCAGAAATCCAGACCAACCCCTATATGGTTCCTGTAGTAAAACACAGCAGCAGTAAGAGAATGAACCTTGGCTGACAAGAGTGATGGTTGAGCATTTTTGCTTTGTTCAACACTGGTCATTTGTGGAAAAAATGAAGACAACCTGTGTTTAGGTTTTTCTGATGAGGATATTTTGTGGTCATGTGAATAGTGAGTAACATAGATGATACATACTAGTAAAAGCTAACACTGAAAGTCTTTCATAAGATTACTGTTATGGTGTATGGCTCTGGCATTAAATATACTACATAAGTAGCTGGTAGTAAGATGCAAACACTTTGTAGATGAGCATTATCAAGGTAAGGTCGATGCAGAGTAGATTGGTGGAAATGGGCAGCTGGAAGCAGTGGGCTAGTCTGTTTCAGTGACTTCTGTCCCTTCATGTATTCTCAGATGATGTTGAGATCTGGGCTCTGTGGGATCAGACCACAACATCTGTTGCAGGACTCCTTATTCCTATATTTTACTGCAGTTAGCTTATTGTAACTTTGGTTGTATGTTTTATCCCATTGTGCTGCTATATAATCATTTGAAGAGCAAACCAGGTTCCTTTTCCATGACATGGTGCAATAGATAAGAAAATGATGTCCCTATCAACTTTTTTGTGCTACTCCAATCCAAGTCATATAATACTTAGTATCTGCCTTTTCCTGGATAATACACACCTTGACTGTTGTAACTAGGTGGTACTAGCTGTACAACACTTTGTCACCACCAGGTACATCCTTTAATATGACCAGAGAAGGTGGGCACTTCCATGTTTCAAGGAGAGAGCATTGTGGGAGTTTGGCTTGTAAGAGAGCACTACACCAGTCTTTTCTGAGGTTTAATGAGCTTGGCCAATGCTTAATCTTAAAATGCAATAATTAAGATCAGCAAGCTAATATCCCTGTGACACGCCAAACACCGATGTTTCTACATGTCTGCATGACAATACAGTTAAACAAGGAATTGGGCTTAATTTTTCCAAGCAGTTAAACATTGGAGCAACTGGCCCCAGTCTGTATGTGAGGATCAGGCTTGAGACATCCCGAGCTAAGAATCGTTAAAGGCTTGGCAAAGTACTTTATGTGAGTTCATTATCATAGTTTTTATTGATAGGGTGAGCAGATCAAGATATGCCCATTTGGTTATTTTGAATGTTATACAGTTAAAGCTATGTTTATTTAGTTTGATGGCATGTTAATATCTCATAGTTAGCAATAAAAACAAAGAACAACCAACCAACATCACTAGTTGATTTTATGCCATAAATCAAAGTTTTGTTCAAATTTGGGAAATCTTTGTCTATGGTGGCATTAATTGAAAAGCCCAGGGATTACCAAACCAACAACATGTTATCCTGAGAAAGATGACCGATAGTATTTGAGACGTATCACTGACAACTAGATATGTCAACCTAAAGGTAGTGCTTGAGCGAAGTTAAAGCTCGTGTCCGGAGTTTCCGTTTGTTTTCAATTTATGTATCATTGTTTAACAAAGCTTAAATGTGTTAGTCTAGTTCGATACTATAATATAATTTTAGTATGACGCGATATGAAAATTTATTCATGAGCTCCGCCTTCCTCTCATAGACCCCCATGTTATTCCAAAAAGCGCCGGTCGCTGCCAACCAATCAAGTTCGACCTTGGGCTTTGTCATGCTGTCAATCAACGGTTACGCGCACAGCAAGCAAGCCCATGCAGAGGTGGGCGAGCTACGCACTAAGCAACCACGCACACATTTGTTTTGCTTGTGGAGGAGAGAACATCAGGGATCAGCAACTTCCAGAAAAGTTACCAATCCCACGGCTTGTCAGGCCAAGAGACTGCAGGACGTTTTTTGGCTCGGGGTGCTTGCGTCGCTCCCTGACCACGGCCTCCATAGCCCGCCTGACGGCTTCGTTTAGATGCCCGACCTCTGGAGGAAGATGTTGGGGCGTCTGGGACATACTCTTCGTCAGAGGAGTCATGCAATTCTGAACTCTAGATAGAAATAAATAAACAATGTAACACATATACATGCGTAAATGCACTAAATTTGATAAACAACGTCATCGAGAGGGATACACGAGTGTAATCACATATTGAAATTTTACTCGTTCGTCCTAGCAAATTCATGTTATTTTGGTATTAGGACAAGTTAGACTCAATACAGAATTCCAACGTAATTCCTTTATTATTTACTAAATGTACTAAATGTAGAAGAGTGGAAAACAGCAAAACAGGCAAGATGCTGCAGCACTTCTCTCAGGTACTGAGCGCGTGCACAAATAAAGGGGCGAAATCAGAGGGAGGGAGGGTGGGACCAACAGTGTTTTGGGAGACGCTGCGATTCAAACTCCGGACACGAGCTTTAAGGGTAGCTCAGATTCATCCTCTTAGAAACTTGAATGTCGACAAAATTTTCATGACCATCAATCCATTGGACCAAAACATTGATCCACCAACCAACAAACTGACTGAGATTGGCTTCGTCACAGCCACACTGCTTGGTGACATTACTAACATTTTTGTTCATGAAATTTCATGAACAAAAAAATATGTCCTGAAGTACAGTAGCAGTCAAAACATACCTTCTCATTCAGTGGTTTTTATTCATCTTAATTACTTTCTACTTTCTACTTTCTATATTGTAGATTAATACTGAAGACATCAAAACTATGAAAGAACACATGTGGAACTGCATAGTAAACCAAACCATAAAACCATTTTTTACATTTTAGATTATTTAAAGTAGCCTCCTTCTGCTTTAGTGATAGCTTTTCACACTCTTGGCATTCTCTCAATCAGCTTCATGATGTAGTCTCTTGAAATGGTTTTGAATTGACAGGTGTGCCTTGTCAGGAGTCAATTTGTGGAATTTCTTGCCTTCTTAATGTGCTTGAGACCATCAGATATGTTGTGCAGAGGTAGGGTTAGTACACAGTGGATAGCCCTATTTGACTAAACCAGGTCCTTGGTTTAGTGAAATGGCGCCACAACCTATGACGTTTCATTGTCACATCGCCATCTCCCATAAATTTACTAAGAAAGTCTTGCGCCAGCACTTCAATGTCCATTGTTTGCGATGTTAAAACAAATTTCGCGCAGGAACTCGTTGCGAGTGGAACAGATGAATACCTTGCCAAATGGGGTTACATTAAAGAATTTAAAATATTGAACATATTTTGATTTAACACTTTTTTGTTTACACGATAATTCCATATATATTCTTTCATAGTTGTGATGTCTTCAGTATTAATCTACAATGTAGAAAATAATTAAGATGAATAAAAAACATCAAATGATAAAGGGTGTCCAAACTTTTGACCGGTACTGTATATCCAAATCATTTTGGAGAGTGACTCACACAAGAGCAAAAAGGTTGACATCTTATCCATACTGTTTGTACTGGTAATAGAAACCAAATCGCAGGTATTTTGGCAACTAATATAATTTCTCTGGTATCGAACGTCATATTAAATATGCAACCTCAGTAAGTTTTTACCTATGTTTTACCTTTTGACATTTTGGAAGAAGAGATTGAAAAAGAAATTGTATGCTTGTCACATCATGTTAGTTTTAAAAGACATCAACACAGGGTCAGAGATTTTCTCAGCAGTCATGAGATCCTTCATCTGTACTCAAATTCACAAAATTTCTGAAATTTTGTATTTTTTTTTCCCATCAACAAAAGAGGTCATCTTTGTCTCTCTCTCTCTCTCTCTTTCTCTCTCTCTCTCTCTGTGTGTGTGTGTGTGTGTGTGTGTGTGTGTGTGTGTGTGTGTGTGTGTGTGTGTGTGTGTGTGTGTGTGTGTGACCTTTTTAAGATCCAGCCAAACTGCTAAACACACTCCCTCTGTGCCTGTCATTTACAGGTTGGCTATCGACATCTTACAGTCTCAGCTTGGGGGATCGGCGTGCACATGCCAACATCATACACATGTGGGATCTGCATTCTGCATCAATACACACTCACACATACACAAAACACACTCATGTAGAAGCTATCTGCTCAAAGCCTATAGACAAAGGAAGAAGGCATCAGAATCTGTTGATGTAAACACTGCTTTAGTGTCACGATTCGCATGTTGAAACGATTTTTGCCAAAAATGCTGTCAAATTGGAAACTAGAATATCCTACCACGGTATTCAATGGATATAGGATCACTTCTCTGCATCCACACATCTGCTTTTGATATTTTTTCGAGAGGCATGCCCCCAATTCAAATCAATAACTGCATTCACTTCTTCTAAGCCTGCTTATTATTATTTGCTGGGAAACACATGCAATTAAAAAGGAAGTGGACAGCTGATTCCTGCTGTGGCTGCGGCTACTACATGTCCCCATGTGTCAGAAAAAAACAATGGAACTCACTGCTGTCATGTCCTCAGGCTTTGGCCTCTCCCAGCTTTGTCTTTCAGCCTAGGTTAACACGTAAACATCCCTCCCCTCTCCCAGTCAACATCTCTGCTTGCCAGCATCACCTTTGCATGAAAGTGATCATGAAATGTACGCCCACGTACAGCAGACTGATAGAATAGCTTGAGGGGGTAATTTTGTCAGGGAAACCTCACATAAGCTTTTTATCACAACACATTAGGAGGAGAAGGGGAGGGGAGCGCTAGTGTCAGCTGTCCAGCCCTGTTGGAGAAAGCGAGCTAGGCTAACTGTGACAGGTCAGTGAGCAACACTAGCCAAAGGCTTCGGAGAGCGGATGGAGACATATACTGCCATCACTGGCTCTTTCAACCTAAAAAAATAAAAAAAAAATAAAAAAAATCCAAATTGAGTATAAGGATGGAAAGTGTTGGATGCTATATATATTTTGGCATTGTGATTTTGAGCTATATAAGACTGACTTGACGAAGCATGTCTTATTATAATTGAAGTGATCGTCTTTGCAAAGAATATCAAAATAGATCCTGTGATATAGAATAGACCACAGAAGAGTTGAACAAGCTTTATTTAAAGGGGCACACTCATTTACATTGAAACAGCCACAGATCTTTCATTTCTGTTTAAGTTCATAAAACACATAATCCTAAATTCCGTTGCTGCAGTGTGACAATGCGCCACGAAAGTACCATTTTTACCAGACTTGCACCTCTGACTTCTGTCAGTGTGGCATCTCAGCCGCTGGTTATTACACAAAACTTAGAGCTGCTTTACCTTTTTCATCATTTGAAAATTGACCTGCTCTTCTAAATTGTAACTATTTCCTAAGAGGCCTTTTCAAATTAGACATTTGGAGGAGTCACAGTAGTGAAAGCACAAGATGGATGAATTCCTTGTAGCTGATTGAATTTCATGGTGCTATTATTGTGCTATAGCTCAGAGTATCGTACTGCAGCATTGTTAGTGTTGACATTATTAGTAATATTAGGCTTTTTCTACTCTGATCTGATGTAAAAAAAAAAGGCTTCTAGAAACAGTGACAGCTAGAACTAAAGTAGATGTTTGTATTAAAAAATACCTATCATATTTTGGTTATTATTAATATTTATGAATTTGGATACAAACTGGGATAAAATGACTGAGCAAGCCAAGATTGCAGTTGAATTATAGATTTAAAAAAAATCTTAACAATCATAATAATCCAATCCAACTGTACTGACACTAGGCATGCTGCCATGAAACAGTGGATGGTATAAATGTGGTTCTATCATGGATGGTGGATCACTTTGCAAATTGCTACCATGCAAATTGTGTTTACTGCATAGAATGGACAAATGTAGGAAGCAACGAAATGCCTTCTCTAAGGATTTAAAGAATTCAACCACCTCTTATCATGGCCTTCACGTACATACTTGAGAGTCATTTTGGTTTGTCTGGGATTTTCCTGAGTGAAAAAGACCACAGCTCCAGTGTACAGCCATGCTAGTTGCTCTGTGAGGCAGTACTTTGGCACAACTGGGCTTTGACCCAAATGTTTATATCAACATTCTAACAATGGCAATGCTGACATGGTGAAATTTAGTGCATTCACTGCTTGCCATGTTCACCATCATAGTTAAATGTGATGCATTGCCAATTTCAACTAAACACAAATTATAGCAGATTAGAGCTGCTGATGAGAATGTCAATAGGGTTGCAGTTATTCCACCACACAACTGGATAATAATAATATTTACTGAAGATAGAATTATGTTCCAGTGAGGGAAAAAAGCCAAAGAGGAACAAACAACAAAACCACAACCAAGACGATTAAAAAAAAAGAAAAATCATCAATAATTTTTGTCTAATATGCATGACAGTTTGAGGAGTAAAAACGGTGAACTGAGTGTTGTTGCAGAAGATTTTCACTTTCCATTCCTACTTTTTTTTTTTTACATCAATATGCTTTTAGTTCAATATTCTGAGATTTTTTTTTTTTTTTACAGATTTGTGAAACTCAAACCGCATAAGCTTTATACATGTAAGTGTGAGACCAACCAGAGCTTTGCTGACATAAAACAGACATGAAGATTAAGTTCCCAGTGCGCTCTCTTCCTGTGCTTCCATCGGTCTGGTGAAAACACAATAAAGGCTTTTTCTCTCTTTTGTATCTTCACATCTGCTTTTGGTAGATTTTGGTTGAACAGATGTGTCAGCAGTGCAAATCACTATCTGATTACTTATTCTACCCAGGACAGCTGTTGTCCCCTTCCCTTTAAAAAGTAAAATACCTCTGAAAAACAATCTGAAAGTGTATAGAATATTAATTTCATTAATATGTATGAATATTATGAGTTTTTTTTCAACTGTTTCACTATTTTGCACATTTTTTATACTTACTGTAGTATTCAGTATTCTGTCTGTTCCTTGTTTGATTTTTTTTTCTTTTGTTAATTTCACCACGGCATTATTTCTTATGGAGGTGTTAATATAATACCATTGTGATAAAGTATGATTTTCTTTCTCAAATTTGCTAAAGGATTACTGCAGTTCTTTTGGGAAACTAGACAATCTGAAGCTCCCTCTTTGTCAATACTAAATGAAGATAATTAACTGGAGTGCAATGGTGGGAATTATAATAAGGTAGCAGGCTTTGGGGTTGTTAGGTCTTCTTGTGTTGAATGTGCACTGAGCAATCTGGAGTGTGACCTTTCTTTTGGATACAAAGCAATTTTAAAGATCAGACTTTAATAGACTTCCTTACTACATTTATATCAATGGATGTTTGTTATAAAATTTAAAACTTTTTCAGGATTCCTATAGACAACTTTTGTACATTTCTTAATAGCCAGCATTTTGGAGCGAAAGACCATGGTCATCTTAAAAATTAACCAGACTTGTCTTTTTTTGGTGTCAACCTTCCTCTTTAAGCTGAAATCATTTGTGTTGTGGCACTAATGATGGATCAAATGACTATGTTTAACCCTTTCCATCTTGGAGGCCAGTGTACCAGTACCAGACTACTGTATATCTTTTCGTGATAGTCTCATGTTGTGCCCCCTTTTTTTTTTAGCATATTAATGAAAGTGGCCAGAATGTGTCTTCCAAGTTTCAGCTCAAAGTATCATGAGATGATTTTAAAATCAGGAAAGCAGCAACTTGGAAATGGCTAGGAAGTGACTGCTGGTTAACGTAGTCTGAATAGACTACATTTGAAGTACTACTTCAGCTGAGTTAAAAGAAAGTAAATGTGAACACAGAGAGTAGAAGGGAAGCATAAAGATATAAAGATCTGGTACCGACTGGGTAACTCATGTGGTCACTGTTTCTGTAAGATTACCCTGTTTCACGTTACAATTTAGCATAGGTAACATTGTGGCAATGTCAGCTATATTTTTACACTTCATTATTCATGTCATTACATGACCAAAGCTACATGCTTAAATTTTCTGATTAGAACCATTTAATCTTCATGAAGAGTGCAAATTTCTACTACACAAACCTTTTGTAAGGTCTGTTTTGTAATAATAATAATAATAATAATAATAATAATAATAATAATAATAATAATAATAATAATAAACTTGGCCATTTGAAGTCCTTGAACATATGACCCTGGCTGTCTTTTTTTCTGGAAAACTGCCATGCTAGGAGTCAGAAGTCAGTATGGAAGCTTGATGGTCCAGTCAGGGGACTGGCTAGTTGTCTGATCACTTACTCAGCCTGTCCAGGCACACAGAACACCAAGAGAGTGTATATATATGTAGGATTATACTTCCATTTCACAGGTCCATATGGCCCCATATAGCAGATATGGTAATGTGAGATTAAGGAAAACTCTCTGGGCAAGGATCCAAGATTATGCTGACATGACGTGGGCAGCATTTTTAGCTGGGAGTGTGACTAAGTAAAGCTGCTGTCTCCTTGAACAACTACTGTCAAGGTGCCCTTGAGCATGATGTTGATCCCCTACTATTTCAGTGGAGCTTCATACTAGCATCTCAGAGAGTAGGCCTGTGTTGGGTCAATTGAAGGACAAAAAAATATACTTTTTCTTTCACTTCTAATGGTCATTGCATATGTCAGTGTTTTGAGATATCTGAGATGTCTCCTCCAGCAAACACAATGAAATGAATAGAATTAAATTTGTGGTCACAGAATTTTAATTTTACTTTTTTTTTTTAACTTAATCTTTTTATTAGTGACAGGCGTGTATAGGATCAGGGCTGAATTTAAGCTTGTACACACTCTTTCAAACACTACCGAGATTTCAGTGAGTAGACTTTCATCAAAGAATTAATTTTTCAGGTCATAAATTTTGGCACAATTTTACCTCCTTTCAAGGTGCAGAGAGATGAGAAGAGTTAAAATGAGTGAAAACAAACACCAACACTAGAGTTGTTCTTAATCTGCTTGACCTGTTTTCTGAGAAAAGTTAATGGATGAAGTAAGGAGCCCCAATCTATATCAAATGTGTAAGTGTTCTGGCTCCTGTTCTATTTAGAACAGTAACCAAATCAATTCCAAAGTTAGTCAGAAATACTGTGCAATATTTTTATTCATCCAATTCACCTTTTTTTTAAAAAACAAAAAAAAAACAAAAAAAAACAGAATGGTGCCATGAGAGCAGTTTAATCTCCTTTGAACATGTGCTTTACTCCCTTAAGACTAATAAGTAAGAGTGCTACCAAAATCTAAGAATATTAAGAGAAACCAAAAAACTAACTGCAGATTCAAGATAAAGATCAAGATGGTAAAGGGATTAGAAACGGGGCATCAAAACAGTAATTCACATTCATTTAAAAAGGAAACAGGCCTTATTTTTCAACTAATTCAGAGGTATCGGTGTAGTCAGCAGGTGACTCAATTAAGTATTACAATTTCAGACCCTTTTGTGGCTTATTCAGTCTGACACTCTGAGGCTTGTTTTCAGTTATGAAATTCTTTTAAAGTAAGCTTTATTTTAAATTAGGCAAAATCTTAAGGCAGCACAATCCTTGGATATAAAATATTAGTTAGCTCACTGCAGAAGAGATGCAAAGCATACAGACTGCTTTCCCTGAGACTTTTAACATAAATGAAGTGTTGGGGTGGTAAAGAACATATTGAAAAGATGTTTTTAACTTAACTTTATTAATATTTTATAACATGCACACTGTAGTGTACAATAGGATGTCATTGATGTTAAATGTGAAATATTAACAAAGTAAATAAGCTGATCATGAAAATAGCTCATCTGAATGTTCTATTAATTAAAACGCATGAACAGATTTGTTTCAAACACATATTAAAACTTAATTGAAACTTCACAACAATTCACATTGAATTTGCACTAACCAAACCGTGTGTGGCAATGGGTGTCGTCAATCACAAAAAGGTGTGTAACTCCCTAATGGTTTCCAAAGAACTTTGGGGCAAGGTTGGTCATAGGCTAATGAAGAACTGATTAAATGTACACACCAACTGGTCAAAGATGAGCAGTAGGCATGGCCATTCACAATAACACACCTAACTCCAAACAGCTTTATCAGACAATGACAATGAAGAGTCTTAATTGATGGTATCTAATGAGGCAATCTGATTCTTTTTGTTTCTCTCACCCTCTCCTGTCTCAATCACTGGGCTCTTATCTTCTGAGAAGTCTAGGTCTGAATCTCCTTCAGTGATTCTCTGGAGAATTATTTTGCCTCTGTCAAAGGCCTGTCAACTAAAAATCAAAGTGAAGTAAACATAAGTCCAAAATCCTGACGTACAGCAGGGACAGATCTACTGGGGTAGCATAGGGTGGCCACTGTCACCCCTAGAAGATGCCTTGCCACGCTGGCTGCCACCCCAGTTCTGAACGATCTTATTCAAAAATATGTATATGAAAGTTTGTGGTCGGCTGTAAAGAGCGAAGGTCCAGAAAGGATGAATAAGCGAAACTTGGAGTGCTTTTGAAAGTACCATGTGGACGTAACATACTGTACAGTCTATGCTGCTACAGATACGAGGCAACATGACCCCCCTGAGGGGACTGCTGTTCGACCTCACTTGTGGACGACAGTGGGACTTAAGCATGACAGTAACCCCGAAGTTCCACATAATGCGATCGCGCCGTGCCGCGCAACGGAACGAAGCGCCGCTGTCTTGCTCCGAAAGTCAAAGCACACAGCAAGCGCAGCGGTGTGCCATCCGGATGGGGAGGGCTGGTCCTCAGAGAGGCTCTCGTGTGAACAGCGATATCACGCGATAAAAACGCATGATATAAACAGAAAATAAATAAACCACACCTCATTTCACTTCTACAAGGTCGCTCTGCTTGACCCAGCCACATTGCTCTGTGATTTATAGTACTTCTAGCATGGTTGAGTACATGATTTATGTTTTGATCTCAAATGAGTGCTTTTCTTTATCCAATAGTTAATTTTGTATGGTTTATTCCATATAAAAACAGTAATTTCTCTTCGCCCATGGCGTCGTGTTGTATCTGGGACCCTGTTGACCTGATGTTCGT
Organism: Acanthochromis polyacanthus; assembly: GCF_021347895.1. Taxonomy (NCBI): domain Eukaryota; kingdom Metazoa; phylum Chordata; class Actinopteri; family Pomacentridae; genus Acanthochromis; species Acanthochromis polyacanthus. The sequence goes on from NC_067127.1 coordinate 26,287,577, forward strand.
GCCTCCAGAGGTGTAATAACAACATATAGGAAAAAATTTACGTCCGAGAAGTCGTGCATTGTGTTTTATTTTGAAAGTTCCGGTTTAACTTCCTGTCTGGAAAGAATATGCGGCGCTACTGTCTTCCTTCCACCTTCAGCCCCCATCGGCTCATGTTGGCTCATCCCGTCCTGTGAGCACATAAAAATATATACATATGTCTATGACATATCCACATGTGTCTATGTGATCACCCCTTCCTCCCCCCAGACGAAAATATTCGGAGCTCGTCTCTTCCCTTCGGCCCATTTCAGCTCATCCTGTCGTTTTCGGCTCATCTTGGCTCCTCCGTTCATGTTTGTAAACACCACCCGAATGGCCAGGTTGCTGCCGACTCTGACGTCATGCTGCTGAAGACCTCCGCTGTTTGGGAATTCTTCAGTTTAACTGAAGACGAAATGAAGGCAAAATTTGGACCCGAGACCAGACGAACGGATCCGAATATTCGGGCCATCTCTGCCACAAGCCGTCTCCGCCACAAGCAGCAGCTGCTGCCGCCGCCACCGCTGCGGCCCCCCCGGACCATCTCCGCCACAAGCCGTCTCCGCCAACAAGCAGCCGCCTCCGCCGCGGCCCCCCCGGGCCGTCTCCGCCACAAGCCCCGCTCCCGCTCACGGTCCCGCTCCCCCTAACCCCTCCTCTGTCGGACGTTATGGGGCGGAATGAATATGCAGATATTCGTCTTTAATAGGGCCCGAATATTCGGAGGCCAGAAACCACTATTCGGGCCAGCCCTAGCCCATACCATAACCCCACCACCACCATGGGCCACTCGATCCACAACATTGACATCAGAAAACCGCTCACCTACACGACGCCACACATGCTGTCTGACATCTACCCTGAACGGTGTAAACCGGGATTCATCCGTGAAGAGAACACCGTGCCGAATGTGAGCATTTGCCCACTCAAGTCGGTTACGACGACGAACTGGAGTCAGGTCGAGACCCCAATGAGGATGACAAGCATGCAGATGAGCTTCCCTGAGATGGTTTCTGACAATTTGTGCAGAAATTCTTTGGTTATGCAAACCCATTGTTTCAGCAGCTGTCCGAGTGGCTGGTCTCAGATCATCTTGGAGAAGAACATGCTGGATGTGGAGGTCCTGGGCTGGTGTGGTTACACGTGGTCTGCGGTTGTGAGGCTGGTTGGATGTACTGCCAAATTCTCTGAAACGCCTTTGGAGACGGCTTATGGTAGAGAAATGAACATTCAATACACCAGCAACAGCTCTGGTTGACATTCCTGCTGTCAGCATCCCAATTGCATGCTCCCTCAAATCTTACCACATCTGTGGCATTGTGCTGTGTGATAAAACTGCACATTTCAGAGTGGCCTTTTATTGTGGGCAGTCTAAGGCACACCTGTGCACTAATCATGGTGTCTAATCACCATCTTGATATGGCACACTTGTGAGGTGGGATGGATTATCTCAGCAAAGAAGAAGTGCTCACTATCACAGATTTAGACAGATTTGTGAACAATATTTGAGAGAAATGGTGATATTGTGTATGTGGAAAAAGTTTTAGATCTTTGAGTTCATCTCATAAAAAATGGGAGCAAAAACAAAAGTGTTGCATTCATATTTTTGTTGAGTGTACATCCTGCTTGTTTAATGCTGTTTTTCATAAATTTGGTATCAAGGTCATAATAACATCAACATTGTTGTTAGAAGATGGCGCCGCAGATGGCAGCCTCGGTACTGCGCTCTCTTGTACTTTATGTGTTTTGTGTTTTTTGCTTAGTTTTCTGCTCCCCTCCACTGGTCACATACACCAGGGAGAAACATTGGCGCATCTGCCTGTAAAACTTTTGTACCGGTTTTCTTTGAACCAGAAAGTTTTGCAGAGATTTTGGTCGGAGGAGCAGCAGTTCTCTACGTTAGCCGGAGACGCCGCCGTGGGAAATGCGCAGGAGCTCTCGTCAGACTGAGACAGCGGGGACTGCGGACCTCGCTCCCAGTGATTCACCTGGTGAATGTCCGCTCGCTGGCAAATAAGATGGATGAACTGCTGCTCCTTAACAGAAAAAACACAGACTTTTGCAGATCTGCCGCTCTGTGCTTCACGGAGACCTGGTTCAGCGAATACATCCCGGACACCTCACTCCACCTCCTGGGCTTCCACCTGATCCGGGCAGACCGCACGGAGCTGTCTGGGAAAACGAGGGACGGCGGAATCTGCTTTTATGTGAATGAAGGTTGGTGTATGGACGTCACAGTGCTAGAAAAGTCGTGCAGCCCTCATTTAGAAAGCCTTTTTTATAAACTTTAAACCTTTTTAGTCACGGGAGTTTTCCTCGTTCATTCTGGTGGGAGTATACACCCATCCTCTGGCCTGTGTCACTGAGGCCTTACAGCAGCTGGCTGACCAGATAAGGAACATGGAGCAACAACATCCAGACTCCCTGCTCATCATACTGGGGGACTTAAACAGAGCAAACCTCAGCCACGAACTGCCAAATTACAGACAGCACATCAAGTGTCCTACCAGGGACGCAAACATACTGGACCACTGTTACACAATTTTAAAGGACGCCTATCGCTCTGTTCCCCGGGCAGCAACCACTGACCTGCACGAACTGAGTGACACTGTGACATCCTACATCAGTTTCTGTGAGGAGATGTGTGTACCAACCAAAACCCTCCTCACTTACAATAACAACAAACCCTGGTTTTCACCAAAGCTCAGGCAGCTTCGTTGAGCAAAGGAGGAGACCTACAGAAGTGGGGACAGGATCTTGTACAACCAGGCCAGGAACACACTGACTAAGGAGATCAGAGTAGCTAAAAGGAGCTACTGTGAGAAGCTGAAAAACAACTTTTCAGCAAACAACTCAGCGTCAGTGTGGAGGAGCCTGGAGACCATCACAAACTACAGGAGACCCTCCCCCCACACTGCAGGGAGCCATCACCTAGCCGAGGAGCTCAATGGGTTTTATTGCAGGTTTGAAAGGCTTTCTCACCTCTCACCCACCCCAACAACACCACCTCACAACTGTTCACACCTCCTGCCACCCCTTCCCTTCACCCTGCTGACCCCTCACTCGAACTCAGGATCTGTGAGGAGGACGTGTGTCGGCTCTTTCAGAGACAGAAGATCAGGAAGGCACTAGGACCAGACGGTGTGTCTCCCTCCTGCCTGAAAGTCTGCACTGATTAGCTGACACCCATCTTCACGCAGATCTTCAACAGATCTCTGGAGCTGTGTGAAGTCCCCTCCTGCTTCAAATGCTCCACCATCATCCCAGTCCCCAAGAAATCCTCCATCACAGGACTAAATGACTACAGGCCCGTCGCCCTGACGTCTGTGGTCATGAAATCTTTTGAGAGACTGGTGTTGGCCCACCTGAAGGACATCACAGGCCCCCTGCTGGACCCGCTGCAGTTTGCCTACCGGGCAAACAGGTCAGTGGATGATGCAGTCAACATGGGACTACACTACTTCCTGCATCACCTTGACTCCCCAGGGACTTATGCAAGGATCCTGTTTGTGGACTTCAGTTCAGCGTTTAATACCATCATCCCGGACATCCTCCACTCCAAACTCCTCCAGCTCACTGTACCAGCCTCCACCTGTGAGTGGATCACAGACTTCCTGACAGACAGGAGGCAGCAGGTGAGATTGGGGAGCATCACATCCAGCACCCGGACAATCAGCACTGGTGCCCCCCAGGGGTGTGTGCTCTCCCTACTGCTCTTCTCCCTTTACAACAACGACTGCACCTCAGGTGACCCAAGCGTGAAGCTCTTAAAGTTTGCAGATGACACAACTGTCATCGGCCTCATCCGGGATGGTGATGAGACTGGGTACAGACGAGAAGTGGAACAGCTGGTCCTCTGGTGTGGTCGGAACAACCTGGAGCTGAACACGCTCAAGACTGTGGAGATGACAGTGGACTTCAGAAGGAGCCCCCCTGTGCTGCCCCCCCCCCCCCCCCCCCCCTCCATTCACAACAACACGGTGTCTGCTGTGGAAAGTTTCAGGTTCCTGGGTTCCACAATCTTCCAGGACCTGAAGTGGGAGTCCAACATCAACACCATCAGGAAAAAGGCCCAGCAGAGGATGTACTTCCTGCGCCAACTGAGGAAGTTAACCTGCCACAGGAGCTGCTGATACAGTTCTACACCGCCATCATCCAGTCTGTCCTCTGCACTTCCATCACTGTGTGGTTTGGATCAGCCACCAAGCAGGACAGGCACAGACTGCAACGGACAGTCAGGACTGCAGAAAAAATAATCGGTGCCAGCCTGCCCTCTGTTCAGGACTTGTACATGTCCAGAGTCAGGAAAAGGGCAGGGAACATCACTGCAGATCCGTCACATCCTGGACATAACCTGTTTCACCTCTTCCCCTCCGGCAGGCGCTACAGAGCTCTGTACGCCAAAACCACCAGACACATGAACAGTTTCTTTCCACAGGCTGTTGCTCTGATGAACATTTGAAACCAGTCACAGTCTGAATCATGAACATAAACATCCATAACCTCAACAAACAGTCCTATAAACAATAAAATTATAACTAGAAATGCACCATTTCCACTGATCACTTTAAACTAAGTTATTTTATGCTAAGTCATGTTATGTCATGTCATGTTATGTTATGTTACGCTATGCTATGTTAATTTTTCTAATTACGTAATGTTAAAGTTATGTTAGTATTTTTTATATATTTTTTGTTACATAATTTATGTTTATTATTTAATTTTCTATTTGTCTAGTACAAGAGGGTACTGTAAAATACCGGAGTCAAATTCCTTGTATGTGCTCACATACTTGGCAAATAAAAGTGATTCTGATTCTGATTCTGATTGTGTTTCATCATAATACAGTCATATCATTTAGTTTACAGCTCAAAAATGTTAAGTACTTATTTAAGGTTTAAGTTGTCCGCATAAGATTGTATCATAGTTAATAATGAGGACGATCAAAGGAAAAACATAGTTTAGTCAGTGTGAATCTTGTAGGATGCAATAAAGAATGAAAGGAAGGGTACCATCACTAGCTTTTCCCAGCCTAAAAGAAGAGAGGAAGAAGACCATCCCAGAGAGGAGATGGAGGAGGAAGAGATAAGAGAAAGAAATGAAGGCATGCAGTGCTCAGGCCGAGAAAGGTAGATCACAGACTATTTCTGGTCCAGCTGGTCCACATGGTACGAACATTGCTTTAGTACAATATGAGTAATAAGTACACCTGTCACAATAATGACCTATTTGTACAAATATTATCAGATGTAGTTATTTTTTTCATTTTAAGATGATAAGTAGATCCTTAGTATTCTTAAGAATATTCAAATATTGGAATTATAGAGTGTAAAAAATGTAAGATATGTCCCAAATAAAGAGCATCAAAAAATAAAAACACAAATCTAAGCCAATAAATAAAATTATCTGGACTCTGACTTTGTTCTAGATGAATTGGTAATGTAATCATTGTGGCAGGCCTAACATAAGCGTTGATCACGCAAATGCATATTTCCCAAAACAGTGCAAACAGTGTAATTTGTTGCTAAAATTAAGAAACATTTTTAATATATCTAGCATTTGGTTTCTTCCAAGTGTATAAGGTCAGCTTTATTTCAGTTTATATCTTTCCCCCTTTTTACTAGACATATCAAATCACATATTGTGATTGACAGCTAATAAGAACAACTCATGTTTAGGATTGGCTGACAAATACAAATATTTACTTTATACATACACACACACACACACACACACACACACACACACACACATATATATATATATATATATATATACATATATATATATATATACACATGTGTCACCCCCTAAAATGTATGTGGCACCCCTTTGCCACCCTATTTATTTTTATCTTGATCTGCCCCTGGTCATACCCTGTATAATAAAGATGGACGTAGTGCCTGGGTCAAAAAATGAAGTCTACCCGAAAGGGGAAAAAACTTGCAATATCATACCATCCACCAGGGGCTGGCTCCAAAATGTTCTGGCTCCATAGATCCCAATTCATCACGGGAAAAATTTTAATTTGATAGACTGCCTTTCTACGGCTCAGGATTTATATCAAAACGAGAGATCAGATGGCCAATCTTAAAATAAATAAATATTGAATTTTATATAGAGCGCTAAAGTTTTGCGGAGCCAAGGGGGCGTGGTTACTTGATTGACAGTCTGGTCTGGAATGACTTGACAGGTCCTATGGAGCAGGTAGGCCAGACGCTCATTCACCGTAAACTCTGTTCTCGTTTGGATTAACTCTGATATGCTCACTGTTGGTTTATTTATCGCTGAAGCCGCAGAACATTTTCCACAGATAATTTTTCTGCCTGTTAGCTTGTTTTAATCAGTTTTCTAACTTCGACTGATTCTGCCAGCAGACACTGAAAGGACTCTGATAGTTCGGTAAGGAAGTGTTTATTTTCTTATCGGTGCCGGTTTTACTGCACTTTATATGCAGCTTTAGTGTCAGATACAATATGTGCAATGCACTCCAGATGTTGGTGGAGTTTATTTCTGTGTGTATTGACCAGAGAAGACAGTTAGCATAGTAAATATTAGCTTTACTGTTAGTGATGCTAATGTAACTTGCATAGAAATGCATGGCCACTAAAGGGTTAACTCCCTCACTTCCGGTTGTTTGATCCTCAGCCCTTATGAGCAGACGTGTTGCAGCGCAGAGAGCGCGCAGAGAGACAGAGGAGAGGAGTAGCAGAAGTTAAGCCATGGAGAAATAATAGAAAAATGGAAATACACCAGCTAAATTAGCTGATGAATTGAATATGAGATGATGGAAATCTACCGGTTCAGTTTACTTTTTGATGGCGCATTGCTCTGGTGGTAAACGAATCAGGTGGTGTTTCCAACTATCGATGATCCGACTGTTTTTTGACTGGATTAGATACTTGGATGTAGTTCCTGCTGAACGTGATAGCAAGCCAGACCCAGCGAGAACTTCTGCAGATGAACGTTTAAGGCAATGTGGCCAGTTGTTTCAACCTTCATTGCAAGAATCAACTCTGTTGTTTTCAAAAGATTTCCGGATAAGGAACAATCACATTTAGACACGTCTATCCTACCTGGGTAGAGAGAGAAAAGGCTAATGAAAAAGTGACACAAGGAAGGACACAAACCAAAGAAGTCTCAAAGAGAGACATTAAGGACATTTTGTATTTTACTTTACTATTTTGTTTTCTTATGCAAAGTGACTCTTTTATTTTTGGGGGTTTTCAAAATATATATTGTGCTGTTTTGCAGTTGTTATTAGTGTGTCAAATTGCAATAAATTGCCAGCTGTTATAATCTGCAAATATATCGCTTTTTTAACTAACTCTTCCAGAACTTAGTTAATCACTGGCCCACATCTAAGCAAGTGCTACACAAATTTGGCAAGCCAGCCAGGAGGAATAGTTTTTTTGAAAACAAAATTATCAATTTGTACTGAAAACAGTTTGGCAGTTTTATCACAGTCGGACACACAGTTTGTTCTTATTACAGCATGACTGTCATTGAATCTCAGAGCATCAAGGTATCAAACTCCATTTTAATTTGTGGATTAAGTGGTACAGAAGTAGATGAGGAACTAGTTGAGGTTTTGCAGGAACATGGTTCAATTTCCAGAACAGCCCAAACTGATAGTTCTGATCCTGACTTTCAAAACACGACTATAGTTGAGTTTCAGTTAGGCACAGCTATTAAAGCACTCCAAGACAAATTGCCATGCCAAAGACCTACATCTAACCATAGTGTTCCTCACATTATTCAGCTTTTCTCACCACTCTACAGCACTAAGCTATCTTCTGGGATAACTCAGACCTACCTAGCTAACTTAAAAGGGGTTGCAAAATTGAGTGGCGCAGGCTATGAACAGATACCAGAAGAGTAAGGGAAATACAGAAATCAACTGACGGTGAAGAGGTAGTTCTTTTTGAGGACCCTTCTCCTGATGCAGATGAGCTAGCACCTGTGTCGCCAGATCAAACTCAGGCCCACCAAGTTAGTCCTGCCCTCCAACCTGTCACAAAATCAGACCTCAGTGCCTTGACTGGTACTAAGGGCACAGTTCCCCTCTTGTCACCTGAGCAGATTCAGACACCTGAAGTCCAAAGGGTGATAATTGAACACATTGTCAAAGCAGTGATTTGTCTCAAATTTACCCAAGTTCTTCCAAGCTCAAACTTTTCTCTGGAAAAAGACCCTGTACTAACATGGAACGTGACTATGAAACTTAATACACACGTGGACAAAATTGTTGGTACCCCTCAGTTAAAGAAGGAAAAACCCACAATTCTCACTGAAATCACTTGAAACTCACAAAAGTAACAATAAATAAAAATTTATTGAAAATTAAATAATCAAAAACAGCCATTACTTTTGAATTGTTGATTAACATAATTATTTTAAAAAACAAACTAATGAAACAGGCCTGGACAAAAATGATGGTACCTCTATAAAAGATTGAAAACTATTTGACCAGAGTGACATGATTAACTCAGGTGTGTCATTTAATTGACATCACAGGTGTTTCCAAACTCATAATCAGTCAGTCTGCCTATTTAAAGGGAGACAAGTAGTCACCCTGCTGTTTGGTGAAAAGGTGTGTACCACACTGAACATGGACAACAGAAAGCGAAGGAGAGAATTGTCCCAGGACATCCGAAAAAAAATGATAGACAAACATCTTAAAGGTAAAGGCTATAAGACCATCTCTAAACAGCTTGAAGTTCCTGTGACAACAGTGGCTCATATTATTCAGAAGTTCAAGACCCACGGGACAGTAGCCAACCTCCCTGGACGTGGCCGCAAGAGGAAAATTGATGACAAATTGAAGAGACGGATCGTTGGAATTGTATCCAAAGAGCCCAGAGCAACCTCCAAAGAAATTAAAGGTGAACTCCAAGGCCAAGGTACATCAGTGTCAGATCGCACCATTCGTCGTTGTTTGAGCCAAAGTGGACTTCATGGGAGACGACCAAGGAGGACACCACTGCTGAAAAAACTCATAAAAAAGCGAGACTGGAATTTGCAAAAATGCATGTTGACAAGCCACAAAGCTTCTGGGAGAATGACCTTTGGACAGATGAGACCAAACTGGAGCTTTTTGGTAAGGCACATCAACTCTATGTTCATAGACTCAAAAACCAAGCATACGAAGAAAAGAACACTGTCCCTACGGTGAAACATGGAGGAGGCTCAGTAATGTTTTGGGGCTGCTTTGCTGCATCTGGCACAGGGTGTCTTGAAAGTGTGCAAGGTATGATGAAATCTGAAGACTATCAAGGCATTCTGGAGAGAAATGTGCTGCCTGGTGTCAGAAAGCTTGGTCTCAGTCGCAGGTCATGGGTCTTCCAACAGGACAACGATCCAAAACACACAGCCAAAAACACCCAAGAATGGCTGAGAGAAAAGCGTTGGACTATTCTAAAGTGGCCTTCTATGAGCCCAGATCTGAATCCCATTGAACATATGTGGAAGGAGCTGAAACATGCCATTTGGAGAAGACACCCATCAAACCTGAGACAACTGGAGCTGTTTGCTCATGAGGAGTGGGCCAAAATACCTGTTGACAGCTGCAGAACGCTCATTGACAAATACAGAAATCGTTTAATTGCAGTGATTGCCTCAAAAGGTTGTGCAACAAAATATTAAGTTATGGGTACCATCATTTTTGTCCAGCCCTATTTCATTAGTTTGTTTTTTTAATAATTATGTTAATCAACAATTCAAAAGTGATGGCTGATTTTGATTATTTAATTTTCAATAAATTTTTATTTATTGTTACTTTTGTGAGTTTCGAGTGATTTCAGTGAGAATTGTGGGTTTTTCCTTCTTTAACTGAGGGGTACCAACAATTTTGTCCACGTGTGTAATAATGTGGAGTTTCATCTTGCTGACTCTTCGATCCCTGAAAGACCAATTGTCAGGAAAATGATAGAATGTGTCTTACCACCAGCTGCCAACATTGTCAAGCATCTGGGTCCCCTTTCCAGCCCCCATGATTTTCTGAGCCTGAACTGTTTGCAAAATTCCTCAACACAAAGCAAAACGCAGGTGAAAAGCCTTCAGCCTACTTGCATTGCCTACAGACCACACCGAGTACGGCTTTGAAGGGTGGTGATATTCGAGCTAGTGATTTTTACCGTCAACTGCTTAAACAGTTTTGAAGAGGATGTTGGAAAAACGGCTTAATTAGCAATCTTCAACTTGAGCAAAAGAAATGCAATCCACCCCATTTTCTGAACTATTGCTGTTACTGAGACCTGAGGAGGATAAGCAAGCTGCTGAGTCCAATCGCATGAAGCAGCATTTGGGCCTCACAAAATTAAAGGTACTGTCCAATCCCCTAAATGTGTACCCAGATCTAGATATGGCAGCTACTACAGATGACAGAACTCACACAGTGACAAAGAAATTGCAGAAGCAAATTGCACAACTCCAAGAACAGCTCACATCCCTGAGAGCTTCACTTAGTGAGTCTGTACCCATAAGATCTAACACATCACCACTGAAACCCAAGAAAGAAAAGCCCAATGAGACCAAAACAGAGAGTCGCCCACAGTGGAGTGAAAATGCAAGTAAAAATAACATCCAGACTTCACGGCCAATGCAATTAGTCTGTATGGACTTTCTGTCCTTGGAGCCGGACAGCAAGAACACAAAAGACATTTTGGTCATTACAAGCCATTTTACCAAGTATGCCGTTGCCTTACCTACTCATGACCAAAAGGCCACAACTGCTGCAAAATGTCTTTGGGAACACTTTCTGGTGCACTATGGGTTCCCTGAACTGCATAGTGACCAAGGCAGAGATTTTGAATCAAAAGTCATCTGGGAACTGTGTGCTATAAAAGGCACCTAGAAGGGGAGAACTAGCCCTTATCATCCCAGGGGCAACCCAGTTGAGCGGTTCAACCCCACCCTTCTCAAAATGCTAGGAATGTTGAAAGACGAGCAAAAACACTCAGGGTTACACTAACACGGTGCAGGGGTAATGTTTCCCGTCAGGGACTGGGAAACATATTAATAGGAGCGTAATGGGAGAGTTTCACAGTTATGGCCTCGCTGGTGGGATCCGGCCCCCTTACGGCTATGGGGGGCCGGGGTGGACCATCATCCGTGTCGCTGTGGCTGGGGGTGCCCTGGGCCAGGGGGTTGTGGCCTGTGGGGGTTCTCCTGCATGCCTGCAGGTCCTGGTTGGTACGGTGGCTCTTGGTGGGCTGCAGGGACTGGATTGGCTGTCCAGCTGTGGCTGTGGCGCGGGCTGGTGGTGTGTGGTGGCTCTGTCCTGGTGGCGGGGACCAAGTCGCGTTGCGGGATGTGGGGGCCTTGGGTGTACTGTGCTCGCCCAGGAGCTGGTGCGGAGCGGTATGCGGGGTGCCTCCCCGTTGGCATCGCCGGGCCCCACCGCTCTGTCCATTTTTGCCCTCTGGACTCGCATTGGGACCTGGCTGCGGTTCCCTCTGGCCGGCCTCCGGTGGCGGCCTGCCCAGCGGTAGCCTGGTTGCCCTTCCTTCGGTAGGGTATTCTGCCCTGTGTCTGGCTCCCTTTGGGGTGGGGGGGTGGGTAGGGGATTGGCGGGTAGTGGTGGTGGGGTGTGGGGTTCTGGTGGGGGCTAGGGTGGGAAGGGTTAGGGCTTGGGTGGTGGGTGGGTCCTCTTGCCCTGGGCTGTCTGGGTTGGTTCTGGCGTGCTGGGGGTGTCGGTAGCTGCTCCCTCTTGTCCTCGGGGTCCGTGGCCCCGGTTGCTCTATGGGGGTGCCACCCCGTGGCTCCTGCAGCTTGGGGGGGTGGGCACCCTGTCAGCTTGGCCCTGCCTTGCCGTGATAGCTGTTCTGGGCTTTGGGGTCCTTCACACTTGCATGTGCATGTTTGATCAGGTCTCACCAGCTCCTGTCAAGTTCCACTGTTTAGCAGCAATGGGACCCGCCAGAATGTGCTGAGACTCTCAGAATCTAAATTCACACTAAACCCACTCTCTTTTTCTCTAGTATCTTCTTCTGGCCTATTCCACTCTATACTTTCAAGACACCCACAACTATGGTGTTCAATACTGTTTGGTTATTTATTCATTTTTTTTTTTTTGTTTGGTTGGTTTTTCTGTTTTGTTTTGTTTTAATTTTTGTTTGTTTGTTTTATTGATGGGTAATTAATAGTCGGGAATAACACAGCACCTGATATTCTTCAGATGTAATAGCACTGCTTGCTAGTCCCTGTCCCTGTCCGTCCTGTTTCGTCCTGTCCACCCTTTGTTTCCCTGCATGTCACCACTGAGGTGTAGCACTGCCCTCCCTGGCTCTTAACAGGGAATTATAAAAAAGAATGTCAGCTTAGCTTTCAGGGAAGGCTGGTGATGGTCACATGTATGCACTAAATAATAAAATATTTGGCTGAAAGACTAAAATATGCTTTAATCTCATAAAATGTTGACACCCCTTCCGTGGAGTTAAGCAATGAGAACAAATGCAGACAAAGGAAAAAAAAAAGATGAGCAAAAATTTTACTTACTGGTGTGACTATGTCAAATAACTTGCTCACGCCCAGAACTGTCCCAAAAATGAGGTCACTGGTTACAGCCCATATGAGCTAATGTTTGGCAGATAACCACGGCTACCAGTGGACCTGGCTTTTGGACTACCTGTATGAGATGGGCAACTGACATCCCACTCCTAGTATGTCCGCAACTTGAGAGCTCAACTGGAGGAAAGCTACCAAATTGCTCTGGAGAACTCGACAAAAAGTGGTTGAGCGAAACAAACATCGGTTTGATAAGCACGTCCGAGAATCTACCCTCTAAGTTGGAGACAGGGTCCTTGTCAGAAACGTCCGCCTGAGGAACAAACACAAAATAGCTGACAAATGAGAATACACTGTGTACCATGTTCTCAGGCAAATGGAGGACCTACCTGTCTATACAGTTCAGCCAGAAAGTGGAAATGGCCCCACCCTTATGTTTCACAGGGATCTTTTGCTCCTATGTGGACACTTGTCTGAAGCTGAAGAAAATAAGGCAGACAAATGAAAGCCTTCCTACCAGCTCAGGACCAGGAAAAGCCCTCTTCAGCGAGAGAAACAGGATAACTCTGACTCTGAGGATGAATATGTATTCTTTCATTTTACTTTTTGATGGCTCGTTGCTCCGGTGGTAAACGAATCAGGTGGTGTTTCCAACTATCGATGCTCTGTTTTGTTTTGTTTTTGTTTGTTTTTTTGACTGGATTAGATATTTGGATTAAATTTCTGCTGAATGCAATGGTGAGCCAGACTAAGCGAGAACTTCTGGAGACAAACGTTTGAGGCAGTGTGGCCAGCTGTTTCAACCTTCATTGGATGACATCCTCAGTGGACCACTTCCTGCTTAGCTTTCACTGATGGAAACTCAGACCAACTCTTCCAGCTGTTTATTATTCCCTGTTCTTAGTATTCACAGGTTCCATTTATCAACTTCATCTCTGCTGTTGTAGCAGAAATACAATATAAAAAGTCCATGCTATTTATTACAGATATGCAGCATTAAAACATAAATATATTCAGGGCAGGAGCTTCATTATTACCTTTATTGCACATTTAAAAAGTACATTATTAAACAATTCTGAACTATAAAGATGTGTAAACGCATGTAATAAATGGATAAAATGACTAATGTGCTGCCTCAGTGAAGTGTAAAAACTGAAGTCAAGACAAGTTGTATTATGAAGAGAGGAGCTGAATCTTCAGCATTAGTGTTATTACTGAAAGGATGAGGAGGACATCAGTGCTGCTTTTCCTCACAGCGATGAAGGAGAGAAGACTCTTCAGACAACCACAGCTGGATGTTCATGTTCTCTGGAGTTCTCAGTCCACATCAGACTAGATGTTCCCAATGATCCAGACCAAAGCTGGAATGAAAAGACACTAACAGTGAGGAAAACATCTACAAAGTTCTTTCATTCCAACTGCTGGAACATTAAATATTAGAGTGAACACAGCAGGATGTGAATGGAACACCATAGAGTGATGTGTTTTGTCCTGTTTTTTAATGTTATGGAAATGTTTGTTTTCCTGGTCGAGGCCAAATAATATTTTACTGCCTTAGATGAACAATGAAGTTTCTTATTTTTTGATTCTAATGTATCATTAGCATTAACATGACCTCCACACAGTTATCTGACCATACACTGTTGTAGGAACAGAAGCTGTTAAAACAGTAGGAACCAAAGAACAAAGATATTAAATCAGAACTGAACTGTTTTTCATTCACTGAACTGAGAGATCAGCATTCATCAGTAACAGAGTTCTGTGGAGGAACATTAGCATAGATTCATTTCTATCTGCTGATCATTAACGAACTGCACCTCGAGATAGCAGTTATCGATCTGTTATGATTGATCCATTATGACTGATCATCTGTGACCTACAGGGCACTTAGCTATAGTTTACAGTTAACTAATTTATGATACTGACAAACCTGATATAGCATTAGTGTGAACACTAAGTTAGGAAACGTAACTTGAGATTTACAGAACAACTTGAAAGCATGATGTTAGAACATTTTTTCCATCAGAGGTTACAGTCTGATGTTAACTTACAGTAACTTCAGCTACAGTAATGTAGGTCATTGCTCGATATGTGATATTCTCCAGTTGTGGAGAAGAGTACAACTAGTTACAAAGATGACTTTAACACTTACCTGTAGAATTTAGCTCCACTTTGGGAGGCTAACATTGTTAGCAGCAGCGTCAGAAAACACCAGAAGCCAGTAAATGTGGGCGAAACAGAGAGTCCTCAGCTCTCTGTCAGTCTTACCAATTGCTGTTCTCTGACTGTGCACTCTGAAAATCTTTCTTTCGTCTCTGGCTCCAAAAATTCAAGATGTCAACCAGGAAGTAGCAAAATCCGGGCTTCATTTTCTCTGTGTAGAAACCAATAGGTGACGTCATGGTAGCTACGTTCATCTTTGTTATAAAGTCTATGCTCCTGACAGGCACTACAGTGTATGTTCATAAATCAATTGTTTTTCCTATGAAAATAACTTATCTAAGCTCTGAAAATGTACTCGAATTACTCTTTAGATGTTTATGTACTATAAGCAATTGTAACCCCCATAGAAGTTTAGCGTCTTATTTAAGTAAATAATTTTATTGATAAATTAAAATAAAAGTGTCCATTCCTGAATATGTCCATGAACACACCTTTCACGTGACTTACGCACGCACGCACAAGCAAGCCTGATTCAGCCAATCACGAGCCTTGTACCTTCCTATACAAGCTACTGCCGCGCTGCTTACTACAGACTCGGGAGGAAGGCAATACGAATGGCTGCAACAGGTTTGTCTCATTAACTCCACTAAGCGTGCTTATTTTAAAGCGTGTGTGTGTTTCTAATTGAATGTACAACTTATAGAGGTCGGACACCACCGCGGATAGGACGCTGGGTACTCGCTGGGTGACATTCATTGTGGAAATTGGTGAGTCTGTTGTCCTGCTATCAGTTATGCTATTAGCATTAGCCGCACTCATTTACCTTAGTGCAGATCTGTGATGCGAATGCTCGTAGGCCTTGGGTTGTTTATAAGCCGCATCGGCAATGTTTTTACTGATCCCTTTTTGGTTTCAACACTGTAACCTAGAAGCACTTTAAGCAATGAGCTACAGTAAATGGATTGATTTATTTATGAACGTTTTTGAGTGTTTTGAACTGTTATTTGAATATATATGCACTGAAATAAAATAACTAGCTAGTGTTAATAGAATTGAGTGAACTTAAGAATTAATAGTCGGCCCTGTTTTCCAAATAGGCCAGGTGTGCCTGGTTGGCACAGAACCACACGAGACGAGCTGACCCAAAAAGGAGCCTGAACCAAAGTCACCATCTCAACTCAGTCCTGCGGTCTGGTAGGGGCTGTTGCAGCCAGTCCTTCCCTGTTCTCTCTGTCCCCCGCTGTTCGTATATGAACTGTTTTGCGCGCTATGGCCTCTGTTCTCATATCCCAACCCGTACGTTCTTCTATGGACAATAATACAAAACTCTCTCAACCTTATTGCGGACAGTAAACATTTCCACCAACAAGTGGAAAATTGTGGAGGAGAAAAAGAGAGTATTATACTCTGGTTGGTTGATGGTGTTTCTATTGTGCTTTGACCAATGTTTTTGTGAACTGTAACAAAAAGGGAAAAATACTTATTTTTGTGTGTGAACTACTCAAGCTCGAGAACATTCTTAAATCTCTGCAGATTGTAAATATGTACCATTTCAACTCACTGTAAATAATAATACACAAGTTACTTTAAAATCTATTCAATCGTCTGTTTTTATTATACTGATGCACGCACCTCCCTAGAGATTCTTACATCTTCTGAACTTGTCCATATTCATAACTTTAGCAACACAACTCGTACAATCAAAAACTGTTTAAATATGAATATCTTGCTTACCTTTCTTCCTTTCGTAAAATGTGCTCACTTGGGATGGCTGCCATTTTGCAAAGACCAGCCAAGGGAGTTGGAAAGACACCCCCCCCACACGTCCGTTGAACAAAAAAAATAATTGTCCACTACAGTGTACAAAAATTAATTGCTAGGTCTCAGGAGGTTTAAGGGCTTTATAGGTGCGCTGGTCTCTTATCAGTCTTGCCTCTTATGTAAATCAAAGAGACTTTACAATCCCAAAACTACCACCTGTTATGAGAATCTGTAGCTGCTATATATGCAAACCATGCCATCACTAAGAAATGAAAGTAATATAGCACATGCAAGAAACAGACTAATGAGAAAGGCCAACAAAACATCTACAACTCCTCTGCAGGAGTTCAAAGCATTCACAACTGAGATGGGACTGAATGTGCATACAATGACTTTTGCATGGGTTTTTCAATGGTCAAAACTTTATGGTAGAGCGTCAAAGACAAAGCCATTGTTGAAAAAAATTAACTGAGCTTTTAAGATTTTAAATTTAACTGAACAGGTCTAGAAGACATGCTGAAGACTCTAAAGTATCTTTGGTCTCATCTCAGCAAAATTCATCCTTTAGGCCATCAGACTAGACACTGTATTTGGCGGACACCAAACACTGCACATTATCATAAGCACACCAACCTCAACTGTGAAGCATGGTGGTGGCAGCATCATGATGGGGAGAAACTTCTTCAATAACAGGCCCTGGAAGGCTTGCAAGGTAAATAGGGAGATAAGTGCAGGAAAGTATAGAGAAATCTTGGAAGACAATCTGATGCAGTCTGCAAGAGAACTTGGGGGAATATTTGTTTCCAGGAAACAAATGACAAGAAGCATACAGCCAGACTTGGACAGAAATGATTCAGAGACAACAAGGTGAATGTTCTAGAGACAATGATGCAGAGTCCAGATCTTAATCCAAATGGAAATTTGTGGCTGAACTTGAAAAGAGTTGTTCACTCACAAATGCTGTGAAACCTGACAGAGCATGAGTTGTTCTGTAAATAAAAATGGGGTCAAACTGCAGCGTCCAGATGTGCAAGGCTGCCTGAGATATATCCACTCTGCCTCAGTGTGAAGTAATTGTAGTGATTGGTGCATCTACTCAATACTGACTTGAAAGGGGTAAATGCATATGCAATCACTCATATTAAGTTTAATATTTGAAGTAAATGGCATTACTTGGAAGAAATCTGTTTTGCACTTTAATTAGAAAACTGTATTTTTTATATAAATTCTTGCCATAATCCAATTTATATTGACCATGATCCAATGCTTAAAAACGATAAATAGAGAAAATTTCCAAAGAGGGTGAATACTTTTTTATAGGCACTGTATGCTGTATGTGTATCAAGCAGTTAAAACTCCACACACAAATTGTATTGCGCACCTTTGTATTGTTGGGCCTGCATTGGAATAAATTAGGATATGTCATTTATGTGCATTTTTGTTGCAAATTTGAGTTGCTTTGCTCCTTCATTGCTTGCCACAAATAATGCATTTTATGTCCAGAACACAGAGGCTAATTGAGATGTAAGATTCACACCACAGAGCAGTAGATGGGAATGCATAATGAAACACGGAGCTGGATCGTATGCTAAATATAATGACAGAGGTGAGGCTGCAGATCACATTGAATATGAGGCAAGCACCGTCTTCATCTGCTAGCCTCCCACACACACACACACACACACACACACACACACACACACACACACACACACACACACACACACACACACACACACACACACACACACACACACACGCAGGTGCGCACGCTGGCTGAAAAAAACATGGCAGAAACACACACATGCAGTTTTACATACAGTGAAAGAACAAACATACGCTGTGTGAACGCATGCAAGAGCAGGCGGAGGTTTTCTGTTGTTGAATACAGTTGCACACACGCAATCAAACACACACTCACACACATGCAGACACAAGCGCAGGTCAGAGAGTCCCGGTGGCGTAGAAACTGGCAGGCATCCTTCCACTGTGCTCCAACAATCCAGCAGGCTTTTCTTTACCACACTGCCAACATGCTTTCCCCTTCACACACACACACACACACACACACACACACACACACACACACACACACACACACACGTGCGTGCACATACACACACACATGCATGTACACACACACAGCACATTGCATTTCCTTTTTCCTCTCCAATCATCCATTATTCTAAGCCCTCACAGGCATTACAAACAATGAGAAGTTGAATGGGAGAAAGTGAAGCTAATTTGTGGACATGTGCTTTGTTATTGTTTCAATAAAAATTCCCTATGAACATGACAATTACATAAGTACAACAAAGAGGCTTTTGGCGAAGCCTCCATCATGTCTCTTTTGTACAGACGTCCCCTCAGATATTCTGTAATGGATCATTAGCTAGAATATCTCCAAATAAATCAAAAAGTTGTTTGTGATTCTTTTTGATCTCTGAAGAGGAAGAAAATAATGTTGGACCGAAACTTTACTAAGCTGACAGAAGTAGATGCTTTTATAAGTGTATCTCCATATGTGTGGTTGCTTAGTGGACAGGTTTAGCCCATAAAAGACATAATGATTTACGATGAAAATTCATCTCTGCAGTTTCCCAGAACCCTTTGGAGCCTATTAGCCTGTTTTAGCTTGTTTTGGTTTTCTGGCCTGCAGTTTCAGTAGTTAATAGCTGTTAATAGCTAAGAAGTACTTTTATAAACTCTGCTTACTGTCAGTTACAATCCAAAGTAGAGAGGAAGCACAGTACAGAATTAAAATTCATACACGTCTACCCCAAACTTGCCATAAATGTGACCCACATTTGTTCGGACTGGGTCATTTTTACCCTCCTTCACCCTCCCACTCTCCCTCCCTCCCTTCACACACACACATACTAGTGGCAGTATTCTGGGCCGGGCAGCTCCTGGCTTCCACTTCAGGGTTTTGGCTGTGTCCCTTGCACTGTGACACACACACACCCTCTCCTCTCCCATGCTCTAAGATCCTGTTCATCAGCCTTTATTGTCCCAATCAAAGCCTTGCCTCCCTGACCGCCTTTAATATTCAACACTGCAAGATGGTACATGAGCCGTTTGTCTCAGTCTACATAACTCGCTAAAGGAGGACGGGTGCGTGTGCGTGTGCGTGTGTGTGTGTGTTTGTTGTGTGTGTGTGTACATGAGCACGCATGCTTCCACACGAAGTGGAGCTGGATAGCTGCGAGTTGCCCCTGACACCAAACTTAATTCTCCGAAGCGAGGCTGGGGATAAATATTTCAAGGTCATTCTGTTTGCTCTCTGTTGTCTTGTTCCGGGAGCGCTGACTATAATAGGAATATATGCATGCCTAACTAGGGGCTTTAGAACAGAATTACACCGCCTGCTGCTCACTCTCTGCCTATAGGCACAGGCCAAGAGATGAAAGATGACTGTCAAAGACGCCGCAATGGACATATAGAATCATGTGTCTTCATATGTGCAGTCTTAGGGAACACCAGTGCTGCCATCCACAGAGATGCTTCTATGTTCTGTCCTACCAGTGCTTCATATTAATGAAGCTTCTGTTGTGAACAGGCATGCTTGGTTTGCAGGTGTAATTAAAAGGGAACTTCAAACATGAGCTCATATTTAGCCCTCCATCACATCCGAGACCTTCATCAATTCAAGTACTTGTAGGTAAGCAATAAAAGCAAACCTGTCTCTTAGAAATTACGTTCCTGTACAACTAAATTCTTTTCTCAATTGCTTTAAGTTGCAGAGTAGCTCCTGGCAAGATCACATTGAAAGAGAACTTTTTTTTTCTTTTTTTTTCAAGAATGTATTGGAGTCACGAGGCGGTGGCTGGATTAGATAGTTGACTTAAAAAACAAAGAACTGTGACACCAGAGACTCCATTCTGTGGTTTAAACATTAAAAGCAATTTGAAAAAATTTTAAAAAGTTAGCGTTTTTATGAAGGTAAATATATACATTATGTCTCAATTTGCTTTTTCTATTTTGACCCAGACCTCATTTGCTACTAGTCCATACACATAACCATAAAATGGTAAAGAATGTTATTTTAGCTTCAAATGAATATTATACATGTTTGAGTTTCACGTGTACATATACAACTATATATAAAGCTACTTTTATTTCATTTTTTCCCACCTAGAGGTATTAATACATTCAGTTTTGGTGGGCCATGGATGATATTCAACAGAAAAAAAGTTCACAAAAACAGAAATGTGTGTAGCTTTCCAAGCCGCAAGTCCAACAATAGCATGTAAGCTGTTGATGCTTGTACAAGGGTGTGACAGATGCGACAAGTGCAAACTGCTCTTAGGCTATCTGTTTGATCAGTTTCAGGGGTGCATGGCTCAATGGGTAGAGTGGCTATCTTGCAACTGGAGGGTTGCTGGTTCGATCCTTGGCCTGGAGAGCTCATGTCAAGGTGTCCCTGAGCAAGATGTCGAACCCCTAACTGCTCCTGATGAGCCGTGGTTAGCACCTTGCATGGCAGCTTCCCCCATCAGTATGTGATAGCAATTTAATTGTACACTGTATAAAAACATTCTTCTTTTTAGTGGTTACAGCTGAATGCAACATGCATTCAAGGAGACGATCAAAAAGTGTACGGTGATATCTCCATGTATAAGCTTTAGCATGCCTTGACTTTAAAAATACACAAAAGAGACAGTGTGCCATAATTTCAGGCTTTTCTAACCATGTTTGATTGTGGCTATTTGGAAAAGATCTAAATCTTCATCACAACAAATTAAGGAATCTATTTTTTAAAACCTACAATTACACCCATGACTATTTGTCCAGTTTTTACTGTGAAGTCTGGAAATCCACTATTTCTTCTTCCTTAGAGAGGAGCTCAATAGCTTCTAATAAAATCACATTTCTGTGCACTGCTCTTGAATTTGAGACATTTATTGCATTTATTCCTCACATTAATTCTGTAATGAGAACTTTGAAGAAGGTCTATGGGGTCTGAAAAGTTAGTTTGATTCACTGATTCAATAAATGTTTCAAAGAGGTTCTCAGATGTCTCAATGAGATGCTTGCACAGCTCAATAATCAAACAATTTCTATTGTCTCAAATTCCCGCGCATCAGTAATCTCCTTTATTTTAAAGCTTTGTGATATTAAACATGCATTCAGCCAAGATATGACTACAATGGGATCTTGATTAGTATGGGTCTAGTTCTAGGAGATAGGTCTTTATGACCAGATCTGACATGGAACTGATGCAGTTATGTGTGTTACATGTCATTTCTCTGCAATGGGCTGTGTGGATGGTATGAGTATACTGGTTTGCTAAACTAGAGCTGCACAATCACACTTTATCTTGCAATACTGATTTTACTGAACTTTTTGCTAATCAGAAATTGATCAAATTTCCTATTCAAGCAGAACATGGACTTTGGGAGCAACATGTTCAACACTATTAAAGCATTCTGCAAAGTTAAAAATCAGCCAGTGATTCACTGTGAAATAGTGAATGAATAAATATGAACTAAACTGTAGGCCCATCCAAACCTTAAGTCGACTCATTTGCAGTGATTACAAATCTACCAGCCGTCTCTTCTCCCTTAAACAAAATTATTTCATCAATGCACTTCTAAAAATGTTTTACAACTCCTTTTGAGGTTGGAGAAAGGCAAAGGGGGCCCAAAACACTAACGAAGCGTGGTCAAAGTGCGAGCGGGGAGAGACTTTTCAGCTTGGCGGGAGATGTAAAGTAATGAAGTTGACACCAGTGTCCACCCCATTAGGCTGGGCCTGCATGGACCATTACAGGCAGGGTGAGAGGACAGCCCAGAGCCAGAGGACCCCGCGGAATACATGCGTGCGCGCACACACACACAAACATGAAAAGATGG
Source organism: Acanthochromis polyacanthus (assembly GCF_021347895.1). Classification (NCBI taxonomy): domain Eukaryota; kingdom Metazoa; phylum Chordata; class Actinopteri; family Pomacentridae; genus Acanthochromis; species Acanthochromis polyacanthus. The sequence continues at coordinate 26,309,884 of NC_067127.1, forward strand.
AAGTTTATATACATGGAAGGAATGAAAATGTTCCGTATGTCCACACTTGGCACTCTTTCCTAAAGGGTTTGTCTTTACTATACAGAAACTAAGTATTGCGTGTGTCTGTGGATGCGTGTGTGTAAAGTTGTGTCTGAATAGAAAACAGAGATGGTTACACAATACATCCCATATGCCATATCCATAACCCTGCATATTCTTTTCCATAATATGTGCGTACATGTATAATCCCTGAGTGTGTCCTGTATCAGTGCATATGTACAGCTTACCTGAGTGACTGTGTATAGCAGCAGGAATGTCAGTGCATATAAGTGTGTGTGTGTGTGTGTGTGTGTGTGTAATGGAACGATATGGTGGCAGCCTCCATTCTCCCGCTCAGCCTGTCAGGGAAATATAATTTGCGCCTTCAGTGCTTTTCACCTGGCTCATATGCAGCATGCAAATTTATTTCTCTAATAATCCGAGTGCGCGACGGCCCTCCTCCAGGATTAATGACAGCATTCCTGGGGCCTTGCCTCTACCCTGGACCGCCAGAATATTACCACCATGCTCCCCCCGACACGCCATCTCCTCACTCACACACACACACACACACACACACACACACACACACACACACACACACACACACACACACACACACACAAAAACACCCTGACATGGAAAAATTGTGTTAGTTCTACACAGAAAAACGCTGGGGTATTTGTCCTGCTAGACAATATAATGGGCTGGTGCATCATCAGATTGCAATGTCATTTCAAAAAACCTTGAATACAAATAATAGGGAAAGGGGGTTGAAACGGGAGGGAGGAGAGGACTTGGAGGATAGATGGTGCGTTTTCTAATCCGGTGGGCTAGTTATCCTTCATTTCAGGTAGAGTGGTGTCGCAATGACACATACACACTCACAGAAGAAAAACACACCGCTCCGTTATTCAAATGAAGAGTGCCGCATTGTGCAGAGCTTGCTGCTTTCCTGGGACACATCCCTTTTCTTCCCCTCTTCCACCATTAATTAATCTTAGAGATCTTTTTTACCATCCCTCCCTCTCTTTCAACCCTCCCCAGCCCCAGTTCTCTTGCTTTTTCTAAGCAAACAGTATGAAATATGGATATGGGAGAAGTATTAATTATAACCCCATGTGTGGGTGTAGATCTGTGTGCGTGTGTTAGGAAGAAGGAAAAGAGAGAGGCGAGAGAGAGGAGGAAACAATGTGCCAGCGCCACCACCCACTGCCTGGATCTGTCACAAGATCCTGGGAAAAGAAAGAGGAAGAAGCAGAGAGAGGAGGGAGAGATGTACCGAGACAGTGTGAAAGAGGAAAGCGAAGAAGAGTGTGTGTGTGTGTGTCCTTCTATTAGTGTGTTTAAGTGCCACCCCAGCTTGTGTAGCCCTTCACCAGCGAACAGAAAGCGCCTCCATCACAGGTGAGGCCACACAAAGCCTCGGTCGAGCCTGTCAGCCGCTGCCATCCAGCACAAAGCGGGTTAACTTCAGCTGTGACTCTGCACCCTGACAGGCCGCGACTGCTGGTCACTTATCTTTTTAATTAGCTTTTCACTCGTCCTCAGCCTCCCCATGCACCCCTTCTCTCTGCCTTCCCTCTTTCTCTCCCTATCGCTAATTCTGAGTGGACCTTTATGAAAAAATGTTACCACTACACACTCATCTTCTCACATTTTAATTGAAAGTTGCCATTATAATTCAGGGTAACAATAAAAATTTGAGAAATCTGATCGGGTTTTTAAAAAAAGTTAAGGGCCTTTAAAACACACAATTAGTTAAGTACCATCTTTATTTTCCAGGTTCCCGTGTGGCAATTATATAGAACTGTCATTGTTAAGATGATAGAAAAGAAAAACCGGATCAAAGTTCAGCTTTCTTTTCTCTGTTTTCTCGCATTTTGTTATGGCCGCTTCTTTTTGCACAGCAGTCATTTCTGCTGTCAGCTTCTACTCTGGGTCAAAGGACGGGCCAGACAGGAGGTGATAGTTCAGAAAGAACAATTAGAAGTCCCTACTGCAGTGATAGTAAGATCCCTCACTGGGATCCCACCAATGGTTGGAGCACTGCATCCTCAGACTGAATCTGGTCTTTGCCTAGCTGACTTTGGGAGATGTGCCCTTTTTACCTTATATGTAAAATCCTTTAGGCTAATTTTAGAAAAACAATAGATGGTGATGATGATAATGTAAAACAGAATTTCACTTTGGGGATTAATAAAGTCTAGGATAGGATACCAACAGTTCAGTAAGAAAGTATCCATCATCCAGAAAGCACCGGTGGGGGGTGGGGGTGCGTGGCTGATCTGACAGATTCTGACAGATCTGTCAGATCAGCCATGTAATAAAAAGGACACGTCATCACACGTCAGATGACGCTCTGAAGTAGATAGCAGATGTCGTCGCAACATGTCGGCAAGGTAAAAACCATACTTTCTTACTGAATTGTCGGTTTAAAAGTAATGCTATCCCATAATAAGAAAATGACAAAATGAACATCATCCAATTAAAAATAAAGTCTGTCTAAGCAGTCACAGAGAATTATCAACCACCTCACTGCAGGTCAAATTTGCTGAACATTGTACTGTCCTTAGTTTAATGACCTGCAGGTTTACAGGTTTTGGATCGGTTGGTTGGTTGAAATAGCCATTACAGTGCTGTTACAGCACTGATTACCTTCTACCTAGATGCTACCTTAAAAAGTTTTTTCACTTTTTAACTTCTGTTGCACTTCCGGACCACCACTGGTACTTTAATGCAGTTCAAACACTTAACTTTTCAGAATTTTGTCTTGTTTTTAAAACTACAGTAACTACATGGTGAAAGATATCCTCTGCGTTTGCTGTGAGGTATCCCTTATTTTGGAGGGTTAATAAGAGATATTTGTCCATTATATTTTCATTGCATATCATCATCTCTGCTACATTCAGAATGAATCAGATGTTATGTGAAAATAGTTGCAATTCAGATACCATTTGGGATAACAATGCTAAATAAGGTTTCCTTTATTTGATCCCAACATTATTAGTGTTTCAGAATAACAGTGAATTTAAAAAATGTCAAGACACAGCAAGGTGAATTATCCAAAGAGTTAGTTAAAATTTCATATTTTGTCTGTTCTTCATTTTGAAATTGAACTTTTTTTTTCCTGCTGCATGGTAGAGGCCTAAAAGAAACACACAGGGGGTTTTCCTTGTGACTGTGAGCTTTGACCCATGAGTCTTTCACAAACACACAGAAACCTTTGCTTGTCAGAAAGAAGTCTGTCCATTCAGAAAATGTGCATTCGTGAGCATAAAGGCACAGAGATGGTGAATACAACGAGGGAGGGATACAATGACTACCTTCAATCAATTCAGTAAAATAGAAGAGTACAGACCTGTACATATACATGGCCTTGCAAATTTACAGGCCACAAAAGTGAACAGACTCTTCCAGAGTTTAGAGAGCCCTGCTGCATGGAACTGCAAGGCATGCAGGAAAACAAACCAGCATTTGTCATATGAATCATAACTTTGCTGCCACTCACTTTTGAGGAGTTGCAAAAAAAACTACATTTTGATTTGTTACTATGATGTGTCATTCCTGGCACCAGTACATTGTTTATATGTGTAATGGTCTTGAAAGAGTGATTGGAAATGCAGACAGACAGAATGGATATTCACATTGAGGGGATCCAAAGCAAACAGAAAACAGAGAGGCAAGGAGACGGCTTGAACCAGACCAACTCACATAATGATTTACTCATGTATTGAGCTGCGATTGGCTTTTCAATAAAAACAGGAAATCAGGCAGTCTTTGTAGTCTCCCATTAACGTCCAATAAAATGCACAGCTGAACTCCTAAGAAAATTGTTACCTCATGGAAAACTTGTTGAAATCAGCATCTGCTCTGTCAAATCAAACTGACTTTCTCTACATAACTAACACCTCATTTGTTTAAGACTGATTCTTCATTGTTGCATTTTAACTGGAAATACTTCACAGTAATGAAGTAATGACACCATTTCATGGAACTTTCTTGGAAAGTTAAAATCTTTGAGTTTACTCGACAGTGATTTTTTTTTTTTTGCCATCTGATTGCTGATGGTACTGTCGTGAGCATTATAATAAAACAGCTCTTAGAGTTCTGTTCTTTGTGATGTGTTTTGACCACAAGGAGCACAAAAAAGGCAGAAAGTGAGTAGTGATAAGGTTGCGATAAGACCAAACAAACTTAATTGAATGTATGCATTACAGCAACAAGTATGTGCTCCAGGTTTGCAATTTTGTTTTTCTTTTACGTTTTGCACTTTCCTCCTCCTTCTAATTCACATCTCTAATGTGTGTTGAGGTTGGGGAGTTAAAGTGGACGCTGTTTGGAATTCCTTGAGGGTCTCCACAGGTTCACCAGAACTGGACCGCCT